>NC_139652.1:6737078-7174578 GCF_964638095.1 Poromitra crassiceps
GAATTCCACACAGTCTTTGCCCAAAAAATGTGAATGACGTGAAACACAACCAATACAAGTGAAATTAGTGTTGTAAAGATCACAGGCGGCTGTGCTGGGTTATTTCACCTACTTTAGTGAGACTGATGAATTTGAGCCCATCTTGAAGGGTCTAAATAACTAATATATCATTGCGTTTTACACCGAGAATAAAATGAATGGCAGTAATTTAGTTTGTTTTTGAAGAAGGAAACTTGACGTAACGTAGCATCTCAATTCAAAACTCTCGCTCACTCTCTGCCCCCTCCCCCCTCTCTCTCTCTCTCTCTCTCTCTCTCTCTCTCTCTCTCTCTCTCTCTCTCCAGACTCTGTGAGGCTGGTGAAGGGTACTAGTCTGTGCTCAGGCAGAGTGGAGGTGAAGTATAATGAGTCGTGGTCCTCAGTGTGTGAAGCTGACTTTGACCAGCAGGATGCAGAGGTGGTCTGTAGGGAGCTTGGCTGTAGGGCTCCCTCAGTCCTACAGGGGGCACTCTATGGAGAAGTGGAGGGTCCAATGTGGACCAAAGAGTTCCAGTGTGAAGGCAGTGAGTCTGTTCTCCTGGACTGTGGAAGCTCAGGCTCAGCTAGAAACACCTGCTCACCTGGCAAAGCTGTTGGACTCACCTGCTCAGGTAGGAGAGGAGCAGCAGTTTGTATTTGCCTTACTTTTTGTTCTAATCAAAGTGACTTTACTTCTTTTACTAATGACTCTTGTTTCTGTTCAGAGCCTGATGATGTCAGGTTGGTGGGAGGAGCCAGCCGGTGTGCTGGTGGACTGGAGATTAAAACATCTAATGGAGACTGGAAAACAGTGCATCGTGCGCGCTCTAAGTGGAACCTGAAGTCAGCAGCTGTAGTGTGCAGACAGCTGGCATGTGGCTCTGCTGTTTCAACACAATGGAGAAAGTATAACTCATCAAGATCTACATGGGTGATTTATTCTGACTGTGATGGGTCTGAGTCTGCACTGAGGGAGTGTTCCGGAAAGTCACAATCATCTAGAGGATATTCCAGCCTGGAGCTGATCTGCTCAGGTAACTGAACAGTGACATCACATCCTCAGCTGCTTCCACAGTGCCAGGCTGCTCTCTGACTCCTCTGTGTTACAATGTAGCAGTTCTCTGTGTTACATATGAATGTAGCAGTTATCTGTATTACAAGTAGCAGTTCTCTGTATTACATATGAATGTAGCAGTTATCTGTATTACATATGAATGTAGCCTCTGGCTGTCTTGGACGGTGGCTGCTAACAGACAAACCGTCATCTTTCAACCATCAGCATTCATCACTTTGGTTCAGCCAATCATCTCCCTCTCTGTTTACAGATCTGCTGGTTCAGCCAAACATCTCCCTCTCTTCCTCCATGGACGGGGTCTCCGAGGCCCAGCAGCAGGGGTTTCAGGTGTTCAGGGGCTCCAGCTTCACCATCAGCTGCTCCATCCAGCCACAGTACCCAGGAGGCTTCTTCCACCTGACCTCCAGCAACACAGCACAGGACTACATCCTGCCAGCTGTCAATCACTCTGCCTCCCACACAGCAGACAACCACACCCAGCCAGCTGTCAATCACTCTGCCCTCAACACAGCAGACAACCGCACCCAGCCAGCTGTCAATCACTCTGCCTCCCACACAGCAGACAACCACACCCAGCCAGCTGTCAATCACTCTGAAAGAAGAGAGGAGAACAATGAGCTGGATTATGATGACCTGGGTGGTCCCAGTGCTGAAGTAAGAGAGGAGAACATTGAGCTGGATTATGATTATGGTCCCAGTGCTGAAGGAAGAGAGGAGAACATTGAGCTGGATTATGATGACCTGGGTGGTCCCAGTGCTGAAAGAAGAGAGGAGAACATTGAGCTGGATTATGATGACCTGGATGGTCCCAGTGCTGAAGGAAGAGAGGAGGACATTGAGCTGGATTATGATGACCTGGATGGTCCCTCTGACCTGGATCACTCTGCCCTCAACCACACCCAGCCAGCTGTCAATCACTCTGCCCTCAACCACACCCAGCCAGCTGTCAATCACTCTGCCCTCAACCACACCCAGCCACCTGGCAATCTCACTGCCCACTTCCTGTTTCCTGCTGCAAGCCACGCCCACCAAGGGATCTACAGCTGTGTTTATCACATCTATGTGTACTCTCATAACTTCTCCTTTGAGAGCCAGCCCCTGTCTCTCACTGTCTCAGGTAACCTGATGGAGAATATTCCAGTTGTTGCCCTTATTCCAAAAAAGACAATATTCCACAAATAGTCCTGTTTACATGTGTAGCAGTGCATACTCCCATTACTGTAACATAAAATGTTCCCATGACGTAATGTACGTCCTACGGCTACTCTCATTCATGCATTCATTCACTCACTCACTCACTCACTCACTCACTCACTCACTCACTCACTCACTCACTCACTCATCTTAATCTGTCCCCCAATGGCTGTAAAACAAAAAACAAAAAAAACACGTTAGCATCTAACAATTTTAGAGCCGTTATTGTTCAACTGTAACGTTTTTGGCTGTGGACCAATGTTTCTATTTCACTATTTTTTGGAGACTGGGTTGTGTGAGAACGTGAACGTGTTCTTTGGGGTGAGTCATTCACTCACTCAGTCAGTCAGTCGTGTCATAGAAAGGACATTTCGGGGTCGCTTGGTGACATTCTCTCTCGTTTCCCGACGGGGTGGTGTTTCAATGCTTAATGTTCACCCCCGCCCACTTGTGGCACTGCCTGAACTACGAGCGCACCTAGACACACACAGACACAGCAACACGCCCGTACCTGCCTCCATGGTTCAGTTTGCCACGCATGTGAACGGTGCATTAATTTAATTACACGTTTAACTATCAGTGATACAGTTTACTGCCGCTGTCTCTTTACAGTAACAACAATCAACGTTAGCTATCGATGCAGCGTAGCAGTGATGCAGAGTTACAGTGAAGGGAGGGGGGGAAACAGTGAGCGACTGATTAAAGTCACCCTCTCCCCTCAAGTAAGTGACTGTGACTTCAGACATTTTCAGTGGGGAAACTGGGCTTTGTCATCATTGAAATAGATCACAAGATTGTCAACTTTATGCAGTTTAATACGACGCGATACTGCCAGACACATCTGCCTTCCCCGACGGTGATCTTTGCAAATACTGAGTTTTGAAATGCGTGCTTCAACATTCTGACCCAGTGATCCTTTGTATCGACATTAAAGCAAGACACTCACATAGTTTGGTAAGTTTTGGTTGTAGGTATTTTGTCATGACGGTATGTTGCGCTTCCAACCTGGGAGTAGAGTCACAGAAGACAGCCGCAACAAGCAGGTCTGTGTAAAGAGCATTTCACACTGAAACATCACTATGGAGCTACAGTATAAATGAGATTATTTTTGGACACCTGACAGCCATAACAACCACATGGGATAGTTTAATCTTCCGATTATGAGGCAACCCAATCGCCTACATAAAGTGTTGGCACTACATGTCTGAAAACCAGATGTAGGCTACAATTATAACATACTTTTTAATCTTAAAGTAGCCTACTATAATGTTACAATCATGTTTTCCTGTGACTCCTGAGCAAACCAGGCAACTCATAAAACAGTATAATTTAAATATTAATAAGTTATCAAGAATTCTTTAATTCATTTTGGGGAAATATGACAAGATAGTGTATCTATGAGAATCTGCAGACCTCATGCTGGTACGCTGTCCTTCCATTCAAACTTCTATGGGAACATATTAGTGATGGTGACGCAATATACAATGAGTATCAGCCACTGCCATCGGTGTATTTAATCTTATCGGCCGATGAGACATTTGTAGTCAACAATGCAAAAATCGTCCATTTCCGATATTTAACCGATACATTTGTGCATCACTAAGGGCAACACAAGCTTTATGTTTAATGGGAGCTGTTCTCATGATGTCAGCGGATCTGATGAGATGTTTCTGTTTCAGCCTCTCCAGCAGATCTCACCTTCAGACATGTTGTCCCGCTGCTGACTGTGCTGTTGCTGCTCACTGGCCTCTGTTTCTACTACAAGGTACTGAACATCTTTACTCAGTAGACGATTGGTTAAATGAAACAGTTAGACTGTACATTTTTAGCTAGAAGAGAGGTGTGATCCAATAACAGCTGCTGTCATGTCTTTCCAGGCCAGAAGGAGGCACACGCCAGGAAGAGAGAACATTGAGCTGGTTTATTATAACCTCGTTGGTTCAGATGCTGAACGAAGAGAGGAGAACATCGAGCCAGATTATTATAACCTTGATGATTCCAGTGCTGAACGGAGTGAGGAGGACATTGAGATGGGTTATGATGACGTGGGTGGGTCCAGTGCTGAAAGAAGAGAGGAGAACATTGAGCTGGATTATGATGACCTGGATGGTCCCAGTGCTGAAGGAAGAGAGGAGAACATTGAGCTGGATTATGATGACCTGGGTGGTCCCAGTGCTGAAGGAAGAGAGGAGAACATTGAGCTGGATTATGATGACCTGGATGGACCCAGTGCTGAAGGAAGAGAGGAGAACATTGAGCTAGATTATGATGACCTGGATGGACCCAGTGTTGAAGGAAAAGAGGAGAACATTGAGCTGGATTATGATGACCTGGATGGACCCAGTGCTGAAAGAAGAGAGGAGGACATTGAGCTGGATTATGATGACCGGGAGGGACCCAGTGTTGAAGGAAGAGAGGAGAACATTGAGCTGGATTATGATGACCTGGATGGACCCAGTGCTGAAGGAAGAGAGGAGAACATTGAGCTGGATTATGATGACCTGGATGGTCCCAGTGCTGAAAGAAGAGAGGAGGACATTGAGCTGGATTATGATGACCTGGATGGTCCCAGTGTTGAAGGAAGAGAGGAGAACATTGAGCTGGATTATGATGACCTGGATGGTCCCAGTGCTGAAAGAAGAGAGGAGAACATTGAGCTGGATTATGATGACCTGGATGGTCCCAGTGCTGAAGGAAGAGAGGAGGACATTGTACTGGATTATGATGACCTGGGTAGTTCTAGTGCTGACGGCGGGTTGGGTGAAGCAGCAGCCCAGGGAACAGAGTAGGATCTCTGTAGCTGATCTCACTCCAGATGGATGTCTCAGCTCTCACACAGCCAGCTGTCCATCACCTTAGTGAAGGTAGTGACAGAGTTCCCTTTAAAGTCCCACTGAAATCACAGCAGGAAAAACAGAATAATTGTCTATCCATCAATATCATAATGCAGCCAAATCAGTTGTCAGAGGTGAAGGCTCACAGCAAATCAGATGACTCCTTGACATGAATATTCATGACAACACTCCCTGTCAAAGTTACTGACAGTCTAATTGGTTTGATTGAATTTTTTATTCGGTTTATCAGTTTTCCCGTTAGTTCAGGTCCATTTCTTGTTACAGTGATATCTACAATATGAGGTTTGGAAGAGGTGGAGAAAGCCTTCAGGGATTGTGAAGAAGAATGAGACACAAGAGTCACACATGTATTCATCAGGGTCCAATTCAGAAACTGAAGAAAACAAAACATTCTGCTTTTGTGCATCCATTGTTAACTGTGGGGTTTGGATGTACTGAACCTCTTTAATAGCCAGACATGTCTCAGATTTATCAGATCTATCTAGCAGCTGTAGCCCTAGAGACCAACAAGCAAGGACTAGCAATATATTATTGGTGTACAAATGTATGACTATACAATGCAATCTGCATAGCATTTTCAGCAATCTCTTAAAAAAACAAAAAAAATAACTTCATGATGTTCGGCCATCGTGCAGACTGCTCTGCTCAGAGACTCTGTGTCTCTGTGTCAATCTCTGTACAATAGATCATTATGGGCTTCAGATGTATTGATTTAGATGTGTGAGCTTAGATCAATATAGATCATTATGTGTTTCAGATGTATTGAGTTAGATGTGATCTTAGATCAATATAAAATGGTAAATGGTCTATGGTCTGCATTTATATAGCGCTTTTATCCAAAGCGCTTTACAATGAGTAGATAGTCTACATTCACCCATTCATACACCAATGGCGGCAGGCTGCCACGCAGGGTGCCTACACACCATCGGGAGCAAGGAGGGTTAAGTGTCTTGCCCAAGGACACAGCGACGGCAGCTGGGAGGGAGCGGGGATCGAACCGCCAACCCTTGCGTCATTGGCCGACCCGCTCTACCTCCTGAGCTAAAGCCGCCCCTTGTGTTTCAGATGTATTGATTTAGATGTGTGATCTTAGATCAATATAGATCATTATGTGCTTCAGATGTATTGATTTAAATGTGTGAGCTTAGATCAATATAGATCATTATGTGTTTCAGATGTATTGAGTTAGATGTGTGATCTTAGATCAATATAGATCATTATGTGTTTCAGATGTATTGATTTAGATGTGTGAGCTTAGATCAATATAGATCATTATGTGCTTCAGATGTATTGAGTTAGATGTGTGAGTTTAGATCAATATAGATCATTATGTGTTTCAGATGTATTGATTTAGATGTGTGAGCTTAGATCAATATAGATCATTATGTGCTTCAGATGTATTGATTTAGATGTGATCTTAGATCAATAGATCATTATGTGCTTCAGATGTATTGATTTAGATGTGTGAGCTTAGATCAATATAGATCATTATGTGCTTCAGATGTATTGAGTTAGATGTGTGAGTTTAGATCAATATAGATCATTATGTGCTTCAGATGTATTGATTTAGATGTGATCTTAGATCAATAGATCATTATGTGCTTCAGATGTATTGATTTAGATGTGTGAGTTTAGATCAATATAGATCATTATGTGCTTCAGATGTATTGATTTAGATGTGATCTTAGATCAATAGATCATTATGTGTTTCAGATGTATTGATTTAAATGTGTGATCTTAGATCAATATAGATCATTATGTGTTTCAGATGTATTGAGTTAGATGTGATCTTAGATCAATATAGATCATTATGTGCTTCAGATGTATTGATTTAAATGTGTGATCTTAGATCAATATAGATCATTAAGCGTTTCAGATGTATTGATTTAGATGTGTGAGCTTAGATCAATATAGATCATTATGTGCTTCAGATGTATTGATTTAGATGTGTGAGCTTACAGTATGTTGAGATGTGTGAAGCTTCAGTCAGCAGACTTGGGGAGGAAAAGCAAAGCTGTGAAAAGATTTTAAAAAGTCTATCGTTTCTCATTCCCAACATGTCCTATGTTGAATATTTTTCAGGACCTCTTGGCACAACACATTCTCACTCCAAACTCATCTCACAGAACCGCTTTGTCAAGCACCTTTGGTGAACTACGTCGCCAAAGGTGACTTATGTTGGACTTGACTGAGTGATCGCTTTGGCGTGGCGTCAGCGTGGCTTTGGCACGGCGTCAGCGTGGCACGCGCACGGGTGGTACAGTATGAACGGCTTCGCCTGTTAACAAGGACGCCGGAATGAAACTTGTGGGTACAGCGTAGGTACAGCTTCGGATGAGCGTTGCTTCGGCGTGCTGTGTGAACGAGGGCTTACGTTTAGGCATTGGGTAGGTGGTCTTTAGGTTGAGGCATTGGGTGAGTGTGGTTAGGGCAGTGCTGGGGCCTGCGGGCCAAGTTTGGCTGCGCTCTGTTTGTTTTGGCCCGCCATGGATTTGGGAAAAAAAATGTTTTTTTTTGTTTGTTCCCCCCCCCCCATTTTTTTTATCCAGAATGCAACTCGGGCGAGTTATCAGATATCTGCACTGATTCCAAAGGGTGGACGAGCTTTTTCATGTGGTGACTTTGTGAAACAGTGTCTGAATGTGGCTGCGGATACTGTGTTCACTCCTGAGATTGCATCCCTGCAAATTGTCATGGCAAATTGTTTACAAAAGATGGACAATAAAGCTGATTTTCAAAGTACCTTGAGGATTTTTCAAGTTGTGAATTATGTCAAATTTCTCTCTTGATTACACCCGTGCCCTGGGTGGTACAGTACTACCGTATTTCCCAGCTGGTTCTGGATGATGAGCCCGAGGGCGTGCGTGACCTTTGCCTGAACCCACAGGTGCAGAGTGTTTTTTAACAGTCCACCCGTGCTGCGTTCCATAAAACACAAGCAGAGCTCTGAGACGAGTTCAGAGTGAGAATGAGCTGCTTTGCTTCAGGGGGCCTTTTTCATCATGTCTCGACACCACAGGTTTGATCCTCTGTCGCGTACGTTCCTCCGCCGTCAATTTGAAATCATCACGCTGATTCCTTTGAAAAACGTCACGTCAGTTCATTTTAAAATGTTGCTGCGTTGGTTAAGTTGAGGCAACTAAAACAACTTAGTTGGTTTTAGGCAACTCATTTATAACAACTTGGTGAATGTTAGGCTTATGGTTTGGGTTGGGCTTACATAACAAACACGTGAAATGTGACTTTGAACACGCTGGGACGCAACCCGGTGTCCGGCGTGAAAGACGAGTGTTTCACTCCTCCACCTTCCCCGACCGTTACACGCCATGCCCGCCTTCTCTGAATGTCGCACTGCAGTGGTGTCGATTTCAGACACGAGTTCTTTTTTATTGAACACATGACAGATACAAACAAACAAGGCACTTATTTGATACATCTCAATGTTCAGTTCCAGGTTGAGCCTCAGTATAGTGACACAGAGGGACTTGACAACATAGGACACTTTGGCAATGACAACAGCTGTTCATAAGTGCTGTGATGGGCCCAACCTCACCAACTTTACCAGACAGAGGAGAGAGAGAGAGAGAGAGAGAGAGATACAAGGAGAGAGGAGAGAAGGAAACGTCTGCTGGATAAGACTGTTAGCTGAATGCTGAACACATCTAACACTCATTTGTATATTGCTTTATTTTGTTCTTATTAATTTTATTACTTATTACTTACTATCTACTTACTTATCATGTTATACACTGTAAACATCTTATGTAACTTCAACTTTATATTTTCACGTTGGAGATTTTGCTTGAATGAAAAGTTTGCATGGTCTGATCTTGATGAGCTCAGACCGCCAACTTTTCGACTTTCTACTGCTGAAAAATGAGCTTTTAAAGAAAACAGTGTTAGGGGGTGTGTCCACAGAAAATCCCCATCCCCCCCATAGTGGAGCACTTTGGATATCAAAATATGAATGCCCATAGGCACTTCTAAAGTGCCTGGAGCTGACTCTGACAGTTAGTAGCTAACATTAGCTAGCAAAAGAAGCTGACATCAACCCAACAAGATAATAGAATTGATAATTCTCACCCGGCCGGAACCCCCCCCAAAAAGCGGATATCACTCATCCACCATGTTTGAAAAAGCAGATATCACTCCTCCACCATGTTTCTGGTTGGTCGGAAAAACTGACATTAGAAGCTGAATTGCAGAAAGGCACTGGCAGCTCAAAAAATGCTTTCTGTGGACACGGCCCCTTAGGCAGCTGATTGTATATTTTCTCTGTTTTGATTTTAATTCTTTGTAAACCCCCCAAAACACTGAATAAAGAGAAAAAGTGTTTGAGGCAAAAGAAGTGTCCATCCTTCTGAGTGTGTCCCAGCCTTTCTGCAGCAGAGGAAGTCAGTCTGTGTGTCTGTACAGCTCTGCCTTCTGATTCACATTGATTTAACTTGAGCACAGCAACCATGTTTTTACAGTGTGGTGATTCACATTGGTTTCAATTCAGCACGACAGCCATGTTTTTACAGTGTGGTGATTCTCATTGGTTTCAATTCAGCACGACAGCCATGTTTTTACAGTGTGGTGATTCTCATTGGTTTCAATGCAGCACGACAGCCATGTTTTTACAGTGTGGTGATTCTCATTGGTTTAAATTCAGCACAGCAGCCATGTTTTTACAGTGTGGTGATTCTCATTGGTTTAAATTCAGCACAGCAGCCATGTTTTTACAGTGTGGTGATTCTCATTGGTTTAAATTCAGCACAGCAACCATGTTTCTACAGTGTGGTGATTCTCATTGGTTTAAATTCAGCACAGCAACCATGTTTTTACAGTGTGGTGATTCTCATTGGTTTCAATGCAGCACGACAGCCATGTTTTTACAGTGTGGTGATTCTCATTGCTTTAAATTCAGCACAGCAACCATGTTTTTACAGTGTGGTGATTCTCATTGGTTTCAATTCAGCACGACAACCATGTTTTTACAGTGTGGTGATTCTCATTGGTTTCAATGCAGCACGACAGCCATGTTTTTACAGTGTGGTGATTCTCATTGGTTTCAATGCAGCACGGCAGCCATGTTTTTACAGTGTGGTGATTCTCATTGGTTTCAATGCAGCACGACAGCCATGTTTTTACAGTGTGGTGATTCTCATTGGTTTAAATTCAGCACAGCAGCCATGTTTTTACAGTGTGGTGATTCTCATTGGTTTCAATGCAGCACGACAGCCATGTTTTTACAGTGTGGTGATTCTCATTGGTTTAAATTCAGCACAGCAGCCATGTTTTTACAGTGTGGTGATTCTCATTGGTTTCAGTGCAGCACAGCAGCCATTTTTACAGTTTGGTGAGCCACACTCTGAAAGTTAAAGATAGAACTTTATCAAAAGAGCTCATCTGCACTTCGAACAGGCCGTCAGCAATCTTCTACAAACAGCAGGAGGCGCTATGCTTATAACAGCATCTGTTGAGACCTAATGCTCTTTCTATTCTATTATTATTCTATTGACCTGCCGAATGCTGCTATGAAAATGGAGGGAACGTAGCAGTCAAACTTCATGTTTTATAGTCAAACTGACAGAAATGTTTTTGCCATAATTTCACCAAAGACTTATGTTATCTTCACCATAGTGTTTACCCTGCCATCACTGCTGACAGCCAGGTAACCATAGTGTTTACCCTGCCATCACTGCTGACAGCCAGGTAACCATAGTGTTTACCCTGCCTTCACTGCTGACAGCCAGGTAACCATAGTGTTTACCCTGCTGTCACTGCTGACAGCCAGCCAGGTAACCATAGTGTTTACCCTGCTGTCACTGCTGACAGCCAGGTAACCATAGTGTTTACCCTGCCTTCACTGCTGACAGCCAGGTAACCATAGTGTTTACCCTGCTGTCACTGCTGACAGCCAGGTAACCATAGTGTTTACCCTGCCTTCACTGCTGACAGCCAGGTAACCATAGTGTTTACCCTGCCATCACTGCTGACAGCCAGGTAACCATAGTGTTTACCCTGCCGTCACTGCTGACAGCCAGGTAACCATAGTGTTTACCCTGCCGTCACTGCTGACAGCCAGGTAACCATAGTGTTTACCCTGCCTTCACTGCTGACAGCCAGGTAACCATAGTGTTTACCCTGCTGTCACTGCTGACAGCCAGGTAACCATAGTGTTTACCCTGCCATCACTGCTGACAGCCAGGTAACCATAGTGTTTACCCTGCCGTCACTGCTGACAGCCAGGTAACCATAGTGTTTACCCTGCCGTCACTGCTGACAGCCAGGTAACCATAGTGTTTACCCTGCCATCACTGCTGACAGCCAGGTAACCATAGTGTTTACCCTGCTGTCACTGCTGACAGCCAGGTAACCATAGTGTTTACCCTGCCTTCACTGCTGACAGCCAGGTAACCATAGTGTTTACCCTGCCATCACTGCTGACAGCCAGGTAACCATAGTGTTTACCCTGCCGTCACTGCTGACAGCCAGGTAACCATAGTGTTTACCCTGCCATCACTGCTGACAGCCAGGTAACCATAGTGTTTACCCTGCCATCACTGCTGACAGCCAGGTAACCATAGTGTTTACCCTGCCTTCACTGCTGACAGCCAGGTAACCATAGTGTTTACCCTGCCATCACTGCTGACAGCCAGGTAACCATAGTGTTTACCCTGCCGTCACTGCTGACAGCCAGGTAACCATAGTGTTTACCCTGCCATCACTGCTGACAGCCAGGTAACCATAGTGTTTACCCTGCTGTCACTGCTGACAGCCAGGTAACCATAGTGTTTACCCTGCCATCACTGCTGACAGCCAGGTAACCATAGTGTTTACGCTGCTGTCACTGCTGACAGCCAGGTAACCATAGTGTTTATGTCGCGAGTGGAACTGTGGCTTATGACTTTGAGATTGGGCTCCTGCAGCCAGAAACATTTTTTGGTGTGTGGTGTATATTATTGTCCAGGGGGGCACTGTATTCTCTCACTGACTTGGTTCTCAGGTGATCCGCCCTTTGCCCCGGGAAGCGAGTGATCAGCCTGCCCTTATAAGGAGGACGCCGACCGTCCACGGGGCAAGACAAAACCCAGGAAGAAGGAGACGACGGGGAGAGCAGACTGGAGGAGCTGGCCATATCGAGATGAAACCCACACACAACGCTCGCTAAGCCCGCCACAAAGGGACGGTCTGACCTATTCTCACTCAGTGAGTGTGTGGCGTGTCTTGGACGCGACTATGTCATTGAGTATTCCTGCTTCTGTGTCTCTTAAGTGAACGTGAGGAGCCGGCCGGACCAGATCGACGCCGATCTACTGCTGTGCTGAGACTGCTGGGCTGTTCTGCAGGATGACCAGACACCCATACACAACGCTCGCTAATCCCGCCACAAAGGGACGGTCTGACCTATACCTCAGTGAGTGTGTGGCGTGTCATGGGCGCAACTTGTTGCTGAGTGTTCCTGCTCTGTGTTTTTAAAGTGACTCCAATCTACGCTGGTGTTGCCGACGGTCCCCCGCCAGAGTGCCGGATCCCTGCCTGCTTGCTGTCCTCCGTCTGCCCGCTGCCTGTGGCCGTGTGGACGTCCTCCGCCTCGACCCTCGCCGCCATCGCGCCCGGGCCTGCTCGTCTGCCCGCTGCCTGCTTGATGTTCTCCGCCCGCCTGTTACCTGTGGCCGTGTGGACGTTCTCTGCCTCGACCCCCGCCGCCATCGCGCCCGGGCCTGCTCGTCTGCCCGCCGTTGCTCCAGCCTGCTGAGCTGAGATCCATTGTTGGGGGCTATACCCAGCCTGCCTACTATGCTCTGATAAGTACTCTTACCACTTATATTATCCCAACTCACCGAAGGAACTGGGCGAATGTCTAATGTGAGTTGGGACGGACATTTTAAACTCTTTTCTCTTTTTGTTGTTCGTTTTATTTTCTCCTTCTGCTTAACGCTGCTAATGTAGCTCGCGCTTATTATAGGTCACGTGACACTGCAACTCAACATCTATGGGATTGCCCGTCCTAAGATCGCCCCCCTGTTAACGTTGTGTCCCGTTTGCTGTGCTGTTTGAAGTGGTCTTTTGCAGTTGCCTGCCATAATATAACAGGGTGAAATAATATTCTTATGCAGTGTGTCTGCCGTAATATATTGGTGTGCAGTGGTATTCAGATGAAATGTCTGTCTTTGCAGTGGAGTGTGCAATGTTAATTCCGGTTGCTGGGAATCTGTGTGCTGTGCTGTGTTAGATCTGTTCATGACGCACGTCCTCAGAGGGCCTAAATCGACCAGGAAAGCAAACCTAGATATTTGAAACTGCAAGTGTCCATGTGATTTGATAAATGGCTGCGATATATTATTTTTGTATTTTAACTGTTGAATAAAACATTGTATATTTTTGTACCTTAACTACAGTTTTACTTCGTTTCGAACTCAAGCTCTCACTAGTGCCTTAAACGCTGCAACGCAGCCCTATGGAAGACTGTTATTTTGCTCCAAAATTACTTTTCATTAAAACCTGACCACCCACCCCTAGGTGGCGTGGTACCCCCTGGGACTGACACGGATCCACGTGACTACGTCACGTCCTACCAGTCCAGGGAATAATCACTTTCGCTTTCTTCCACCCGCTGCGAAGACGTGTTTTGTGAAAGCTCCGAACGGTTAACAAGGAGTTATATTATATAGCTTTAGATAACTAGGCTCGTTCCGGCTGACTGGCCCACCTCAAGAGGGTCGCGTGGACGGGATAAAGCAGGCTTCGGAGACCGACCCTGTACCCTTCACCCTGCGGCGTCGGAACAAGTCATCTAAAGCTAAGAGTATCTTCCTTAGTTAACTGTTGTTACTGTAGCTGCCGCCGTGTAGCTCTACTGCTATCGCCGTATAGTGGTTATTGCTGCCGCTGTGTAGCTTTGCTTCGCTTCCCTGGCTGGGGCAGCGTTTTCGTTTGAGGGGGGGTTACTTCGGTACAACAGCGCGTCAGTAGGCGGAGCTTGCGTAAGAAGTTCTCCCCCAGCATGCACAGCTTCTACGGAACTGTCCATGCGGCGGGGGGGCGTAGCCTCTCACGTCCCGCCCCCCCATCAGGGCACCGGATCGAAAGGTCCCGGGGCCCAGCAATATGCTCATGACTATATTTCAGGGATCATTTCTATAGTTTCTAAACTTGAGAAATGTGTTTCTAAAAATGTTCAGTCTCGCTATCCACGATGATGAGACGGTGATACTTTTTTCTGAGCGCGAAGCGGGCAGAGAGACTTGATTCAGTTCATATGCTCTCTGCTTTTGATGACCGTTCACTGTCTCCTATGGGGACATTGAGGGAGAGAGTATGATCCGAGTGGTGGAACGGGTTCCGCTCCGTTGGCCACAAGAGACCATCTTGTCCAACAGGCTCGATGCCTGGGAGCATCTATGTTCCCCCGTCCCCATTACGGCGCACCCTCCAGAGGGGATACGCGCTACAGTTTGCCCACCCACGTTCGACGGGACCCCCGATCTGGCCGTGGAGGAGGAGGCCATGGACGGCTCCAGGAAGGTGCGGTCTTCCATGTCCACATGGTCAGGAGACACAGGAAATACCTGAGGTTCTCCTTCCTGGCGAAGGCTTACGAGTTCTGTGGCTTGCCATTCGGCATGTCTTTGAGCCCGCGAACCCTCACGGTGTGCGTGGAGGCAGCCGTGGCTCCCCTCCGCGCGAGGGGGATCCGCGTCTTCCTATATCTCAACGTCGTTCTCTTAGCGGCCGACTCGAGGGTCGGTGCCGCGAAACATACCAAGGTGGTGACCGATCACCGGCAAACCTTAGGGTTTTTTGGTGAACCGGCAGAAGAGTTGCCTCGTCCCAGCGCAGGCGGCGACCTTCCTGGGGCTCGAGCTATACTTCCTGCGAGCCTTTCGCCAGAGCGACAGGCTCGCACGGTTCGGACAGCAAGCCAAGGACGTTAGGTCTGTGCCCTCGGTGTCAGTGCATCAGTGCACAGTGATGTTGGGCCTGATGGCCTCAGCACTGCATGTGCTCCCGCTAGGGAGGCTACACATGCCCTCGTGGTCCAAATATGGTTCTCAGGCTTCGCCTGGACTCGGCCGGGGACCGTCATCGCAGGGTTCCTCTGACAGGTCAGGCCTGGCGGGCGATGGCTATATGGGCGGACCCCCGTTACCTCTCGAGAGGTACTTGGTGGGGCCCTGTCCCGCTCAGGATGGTGATTCGCACAGACGCCTCCCTCTGGGGAGGGGGTGCGATTTGCGGGCATTTTCCGGCGAACGGCCGGTGGGAGGCTCAGGAGCTTCGCCACATAAACGTGCTAGAGCTGAAGGCGATTCGCCGGGCTCTGCCTCAGGACAAGCCCACCATCAATGGCGCCATGGCCCCATCGTTGGTTGGGAGCTCTCTTGGGGACCGCACTGCCGGACAAGTCCGCGTGCGGCCAGACTCGAAAGAGAACGTTGCCTCCGCAGTCCCCCCGGCATGCGGAGGTAACACTTCCAGCGGCTCACACATGGGCACCATGTGCTGATTCGCTCGGACAATAGGGCAGCGATCACCCACCTGAACAAACAGGGCGGTGTGCGGTCGGGGGCGCTGAACCATAGCGGGGATTCACCTGTGGGTGTATCCCCGTCTCCTTTCAGTGTCAGCGGTCTATCTGCCGGGACGGCGGAGTTACGACCGGCCTGCTGTCTCGAGGCAATCCCCGTTATACGGAGTGGTGCCTCCACCCTCGGGTGATGGAACAGGTTTGGGCCAGGGTTGGTCGCGCCTGCGTCGATCTCTCGCATCGCGGCGCGCGACACACTGCCCACTGTGGTTCTCGATCCAGGAGGACAGCCCCAGGGAGGGGCTCTATGCGTTTCCCCCGACCCCCCCTGATCCGTCAGGTGTTGGACAGGGTGAGGGAACAGCGCCTCCGGCTCGTTTTAGTCTGTTTGGCACAGGCAGACATGGTTTGCGGACCTGGTCTCCCTGGCGCAAGATCCGCCCTGGGCATTGCCGGTACGGGCCGATCTCCTATCCCAGGCGGAGGGGGAGGTGTTCCACCCCTCCCCAGGCAGGTGGAAGCTAGCGGTCTGGCTCCTGAACCGGACCAGTTGCTAGCCCATGGCTTGCCTGATAATGTGGGATGCACTATGCAGCAAGTAAGGGCGTGGATCCAGTGAACTGCAGTGTGCGACCAGTTCTCAGTTTCCTTCAGAGCCTGCTTGACGCGGGTCAGTCCCCGCAGTCGTTTAAGGTGTACGTAGCCGCGATTCTGCTTGCCATAGGGGAATTGAAGGGAGCCCCGTGGGGGCGTACCCTTTGGTCTTGCACCTCATGAAGGGGGCGCGTAAACTGCGCCCGCCGTCGCGGTGCGTTTTTCCCCCCAAACCGGACCTGGTTTACGGTGCTGGACGGGCTAACGGGTCATCCGTTTGAGCCCTTGGACTCCGCCGATTTAAGGGTTCTGTCTTTAAAGACCGCGCTGCTGCTGGCCTTGTCGTCAAAGAGAGTTGGTGACCTGATTGCCCTCTCGGTGCAGCAGGCCTGTGTGGTAATGATGGGCGCAGGGTTACGTTGCGACCTAACCCGGCTTACCAACCTAAGATTATTGATGTCAGCTTTAGGTCTATGGTCATAGACTTATCAGCATTCTGTCCCCCGCCGTTCAGTTAGAGACGGGCGAGGAGAGACGTTTGCTCATGCTGTGCCCCGTAAGGGCGCTCTCGGCCTATGTGGCCAGGACGCGTTCTTTACGCATTACAGTTCAGCTGTTGGTTTGCTTTGGGCAAAGGGCCCAGGGCGGGCCCCTTTCCAAGGATCGCTTATCACACTGGATAGTGGAGGCGATCGCGTTGGCATACTCTGCCGTGGGCAAGGTTCCCCAGGAGGGTATCAAGGCGCTTTCTACGCGAGGTGTTGCGACATCCTCTGCGTTGTTGCGCGGTGTGTCGGTGGAGGACATGTGTGCCGCGGCCTCATGGTCCTCTCATCACACTTTTGTCAGGTACTACAGTCTCGACGTGTCCGGTGCGCAGTTCGCGCACGCGGTGCTGTCGGTGGCAAGAAAGTAGTATTGTTGCCACTCTAATATGTCAGACGGTTAGGCATAAACGTTGCCATATGGCCGTGGTTCACCGGTGCCTTTCGGGTCGCCCTGTGGGGTGCTCCCGGCAGCAGGTCGGTTGAATGGAGGCACTAGTGAGAGCTTGAGTTCGAAACGAAGTAAAACGTTAGGGTTGTGCTACAACCCAGGTTTTACGAGTGAGAACGAGAGCTCTCACTACCCAGCCTTGCTGTGTCGATGCGTCACGGGGTGCGTCGGATCTCAGCGGGCTGGAAGAAATTAGAGTGATTATTCCCTGGACTGGCAGGACGTGACGTAGTCACGTGGATCCGTGTCAGTCCCAGGGGGTACCACGCCACCTAGGGGTGGGTGGTCAGGTTTGAATGAAAAGTAATTTTGGAGCAAAATAACAGTCTTCCATAGGGCTGCGTTGCAGCGTTTAAGGCACTAGTGAGAGCTCTCGTTCTCACTCGTAAAACCTGGGTTGTAGCACAACCCTAACGTTTTATAGTTGCAATTGGTGACATTTACCCTGCTGTCACTGCTGACAGCCAGGTAACCATAGTGTTTACCCTGCCATCACTGCTGACAGCCAGGTAACCATAGTGTTTACCCTGCTGTCACTGCTGACAGCCAGGTTACCATAGTGTTTACCCTGCCTTCACTGCTGACAGCCAGGTAACCATAGTGTTTACCCTGCCTTCACTGCTGACAGCCAGGTAACCATAGTGTTTACCCTGCTGTCACTGCTGACAGCCAGGTAACCATAGTGTTTACCCTGCTGTCACTGCTGACAGCCAGGTAACCATAGTGTTTACCCTGCCTTCACTGCTGACAGCCAGGTAACCATAGTGTTTACCCTGCCTTCACTGCTGACAGCCAGGTAACCATAGTGTTTACCCTGCCTTCACTGCTGACAGCCAGGTAACCATAGTGTTTACAATAATTAGTAATAATTAGTATTCAATAATACTTTTTTTGTGTGTGCTGGCGTTTCCTACTGTGACTTGATATTGTTTGTGCCCTGCACCGAAGTTATATATATATTTTTTGGAGTGTGCTCACTGTTCACTTTTTCACCAATTAGTGCACTCTATTTTCAATTTTCTTTACTTGTACCTCGTCCAGCACAGAGAATTTATCATTTTTTATGTGCGTAGCTACTTTTGTCTACTTTCTTGTAGGCTATTATCTGGACTGGTGAACATTCACACCTCACACAACACGACTAAACACGAGCAATGCCAAGCCAGCATCTAAAAGCTGGTTTTGAATTTTGGAACTGAAATATCGGTAGCCTATCTCAGCTTTCAAAAGGTCCCTCAATGAATTTCCCTAAACATACTTTCAAACAAGGAAATATAATTCTAACTATAATCCTCTTCTTTTCACGGCATATTGCCCATCTCAAATCCCTGGGCCTTTCTAGTGTTCAGATGAATTTTGAATTCATTGAAAACTTCCACATACTGAAAATCCCCCAGGCTATTTAAGTTCAAGTGTTTGCTGATGAGCCAAACTTACCAGATAGGTGTCTGTTTCCATAGCATCACCACCGCAACCCTACTTTTATCAGAGTAATTTGACTGTTGCCAGGTAATCTCTGATCTTCACACTGTACTATCATCACACGATCATCACAGGAAAGCACCGTTCAGTTTTCCCAACTCTGCATTCGATCTTATCGTTTTTCTATTTAATCTTGTAGTTCGTGTGTGTGTGTGTGGGTGGGGGGGGGGGGGGGACGTATTTTCCATTTTCTTGATGACTGGGCTGAGGTATAATTTGACCAGAGAAAATATGCAGCATACCAGTTGGTGTTGATGACACACTCTGCACCCCCTACTTAAAAACAGTTCCAGCGTCCCTGGTGGTGGTGACTGGTCAGCCATTCATTTTTCAATAGACCATCCCATTTATTTTTTTAACCTGGTTTTCCCCCTTCTTGTGTCCGAGTGTAAAGTTCGGAAGGAAGGGGGTTGGGGGAAGGTAGGTGTGGCTGCTATTTAAGAACCATCTTAGTTTCGTTTATTTTTTTCAATGATGTACTGTTACTGTAGTGTTCGTACACAGCTCTGGGAATGTCTGGAAAATGAATTAAAACCTATGACAAGAATGCAAAGTCTCTGTGGAATTGTGTTGGGCCACAGCTATGCTATTTGATGTGTGATGGCGCTGAATCTTTCAGGAAGTGTAAAGACACACTTGCTGCTGACCGAACAGAGCAGGATTTTTTAATGAGGTAATAGAGTACCGCAGGGATGACGTATTTTTGTAGTTGGAAGGCGAAAGTCCCGGACATGTTGGATCTTCAGGGGAAAAGTGAATGGGGTTTTAGAATGGGGATTTGGCTTAAATGCATAAAATAAGGTCTGTGGTTAACACAAGTTTATGGGAGTGGTCATTTGTGTTCAGCAGGATAATCTTCACAAACGTGAATCACTGACAAATCTAGAGTCTCACCTTTTTTGAAGCGGTAACTCCATCCACCCTTGCATGGTGGGGCAGTGTTAGCGCTGTTGCCTCACAGCAAGGTCCTGGATTCGATTCCCACCTGGGACGCTGGGGGTATATCTCCCCATGCCTTCGTTACTGGTACCCAGGTGGGCTATCTCGTGAAAAGGGCCTTTCTGTGTGGAGTTTCCACACTGTTGTGTCCTAAAGTCCTTCTTGCCAAATATTGGAACCTTTTGTTGTGGAATACGACCATTGTAAAACATGTTTGTATGTAACTAGTTTGAAGATAAAGTGATACAAAAGAAGTATGAAACAAAGTTTTTATTATGCCCCCCCCCCCTTCCTCTGTATAATAGGAAAATATTGTTTTGCTGACACATAACCTGTCCCCATCTGACCTCGCTGTTCTTTGCTGATGTCGCAATACCTTTTCCCTGAAGTGATATGGACGTTCATCTCAGGCAGGTGTGGTCAAGGTGTTGCGTCTTCTTTCTTCAGTGAAGACGGTGCGGTTTTAGGTGTTGCGTCTGTGGTTCCAGTAAAGAGACGCGAGTTTAACTTCAACAGCGAGTCACACCCTGACTTTGTTTTTGTCTGTGGTCACGGGTATAGCACTTGGCTAGAACAGTTATTTTCCACTAGACACTTCCTCTTAATGTAATGATGCCCCCCACCTTTATGTTTTACTATAAAGATACATGTCCTATGCACATTATGTTAGTTCTTCATAAGAGCACACTGTTACGTGACTTGTGAATTACTCAATCAGCTGATTTATTAAAAGCTCACTTTCAAAAGACATTCACGTGTTTCTACGCTTCCATCTTGTCTGGCACATTCAACAGGGTTTTTCCACTACACCTCCCCCCAAAAAGTGTGTTTCTTTCTACTTTCTCGTCTATTCTAGGGTCCTCTGTTCCTTACTGATAATGCAAGCTTTTTATTATTATGCTTTGGGCGTATTAATGCAAGTACAGTATTGAGCTTCTCTCTAATGGGAAATACCATTGCCTTAGCCTTGACTTTACTACCACCTGCTGGTCAAGAACAGTTCATGCAGGGCAGCGGTTCGAAGGTCTGGAGCCAGGCTAGGCTTTTACTATACCCCTATCATGTTTGTCAGTCAAAACCTTTATTGTAATGGTCTCACTCACATTAATATCCACTTGTCTCTTCTCTGGTGCTATTCTTATGTATTAAGTAAGTATTCATAAACTACTGAGTATGATGCACCACTTTACAATAGGGTACACAAAAAGTAACTAATGGACAGGTAATTAAGTAATGAGTAACTAACAATTAACTATATACTCACAAACTGACCATTGACTAATCATTAACTAATGAGTAATTAATCTACTAAGGAACTAACAACTAATCATGAACTAATGATTAACTACTATACTCACAATGTGACCTGAACTAATGATTAACTAATGTATTCACGCACTGACATTTATTAATCATTAACGAACGATTAACTACTCTACTCATGGAACTGACCGACTAATCAGTAACTAATGATTAACTACTATATTCACGAGCTGACATTTAGTAATCATTAAGTATTGATTAACTACTCTACTCAGGAACTTAGATACTAATCATTAACTAATGACTACCTACTCATTAACTATGATTAACTAGTGATTGACTAATGACAAATTATTCCTTAGCTACTCATTAACTAACTATTAGTTAATGATTAGTTTACTAGTAACTACTACAGTATTTGTGTACGTTATTGTAAAGTGTTACCGCATAGCCTATGTATGGAATTATAGTGAAAATAAATAATAGCTCTTTTTCCTGGAGACCCCCTGGTACCCCCTCAAAGAGGGTCCCCGAACCCCACTTTTGGAACCATTTGCTGATATAATCTGTTCCACAACAGTGACAGAGATATGACAGGTGAGCGTCCAGTATTATGGTCAAAAAGGGTATTCATTACTCTATTACTTTCTGATTGGTGTGTGATGCTCATCTCCGTGTTGCCATCACTGCCAAGGGGTTAATTCTCTGCCTGAAGCCACGACCCTGCATGGCTGTGGGTCTATCAGGAAGACATTAGACTGATGGAATTATGCTCATGTTTAGTTTATTTGTAAAGCGGTTAGTCATTTTTCTATCACAGGTTCAGAACAAAGCTGCAAATATGTGAACTCAAGTTGAGTTTTTAAAACTCAGAGGAAGCTTTCAGGAGATCGTCAACTATGCAACCTCTTCCCAACTGCAACATGCTACTTCAGATTTACACTGTTGTGGAACGGCTTCACAGAGTCATGTGGTAAATACCTCCTTGGACAACAATTCATTTCTTAAAAATTCTATGCAACTGAAACTGAACTTTCAGTTCTACCTCCAGACAGGAAGGGGGCACTGCTTAACAAAAATTAGGAATCAAAATAACAAAAGTTAGGCTATGTAGTTTACTTTACGATTTTAGCACACCTAGTGTTTTGACACAAACATTAGGCCTATATATATATTTTTTTTTTACAATATTATGCGCTGGACGTGATTTGTGCCAGAGCAGGACAGACATTCCTCTGTGTTGATTTTAAGCAAAGGGGAGTGTTTAATGTTCAGGCACAGCAGAGCCCCTAAACTAACACAGAGGACAGGAGGACTGGACAGACAGCAGAAAGATTATGTAGAAGAAGGGAGATGGGACAGGACGTAAAGAGAGAGAGAGCGAGTGAGAGAGAGAGAGAGAGAGAGAGAGAGCAAGCGAGAGAGAGAGAGAGAGAGAGAGAGAGCAAGCGAGAGAGAGAGAGAGAGAGAGAGAGAGAGAGAGAGAGAGAGCGAGCGAGCGAGAGAGAGAGGCCAACCAACAATGTGTAGAGGAAGTGCCCTCTCTGACAGGCCGGTCAGACCAACATGCCTCTGGAAGAGAGATGCTGGCAAAGCAGAAAAACACCAAGGCACTGAAGACCCTTAACACAACATATTTCAGCAATCACTCCTTTACTTTCATTTTCATGTGAAGTAAACTGCTTGTATTATTGGCTCATTAATAACAATGCCAGGCAGAAGGATCATCGTGCATTATAGTATTTCTTTTAAACAATGTTTATTTCAACCTCAATCTGCAAAAGGAAAATCTACTCGTCTTGCTTCCTGGAAATCCCCAAACTTTTGTTTTTTTAATACAAAGTTGAATGCTGAACATGTTGAACTTGGCAGGTTTCCGTGACATTATTAGCAAACAAGAGAGTTTTCAGGGAAGGGAAGCATGCTGTTGAGGTGTGTGTTCTCTGATAGAGGGGCAACACGCAGATTTGACCTCTGCTTCCTGCTTCCTGTCCACATCACATGCGTTGTTGCACGAGTCACCATGTACATTTGCTTTATTTTCTTCTTCACTCCTGACCACTTCGCTCATCATTTTAGGCTAGCAAGAAAAACCATGGCGAGGGTTTGGCTCTTGGCTCACGTTCTGTTTGTGTCTTTTGCAGGCTTTGCCCTGGCCTTTGACTCCAGTCAAATTAAAGGTATGTTGTTTGTCATTTGTCATTGAGAACGTCTCTAAAAAAAAATATGATTTTGAATTCTTAGTTTTGATTTGTATTATATTTGACTTTGATCGTTTTGTTCATGTTGCTTAATGTTAATGTCATAGTATACATCTATGCATTTATGCATAAACCAATCCCTTATGCCTCTCTCCTTATGTCTTTTTTATTTGTAGATCTCTCTTACATGATATCTCTTATTGGTTAAAAGCTTCAGGCCTCTCAGGCTATAACTTTGACTTTTGATTGGTTGTAATATTTCATGGTATGTTTTAAGCTCATTGTATAAGTCACCCTGAACAAGAGCGTCAGCTAGAGATACCTCAAATGTAGCCTAAGATGTAAAGTTAAACGTGTCAAATATTATGATGCGGTAGCTAAATGTGGAAAATGGATTACATTTCTGGGCAAAAGTATAGTCGACCTGTGTAAAGCTATAACCAAGTGCTATTCACATTTACAATGGACTTTGTGGCTGTGCACATTAGCTGTGCCTGTGTGTGTGTGTGTGTGTGTGTGTGTGTGTGTGTGCGTGCGTGCGTGCGTGCGTGCGTGCGTGCGTGGCTGTGCACATTAGCTGTGCCTGAAGAGTTTTGATTGTAAAAAAAAAATCCCTCCGCCATTCCAGAAATATTACACCTACCCTACAAAATGATAGGTGCCCAAAACTCAAACAAATCATGATGCTTTTTAAAGCACAGCAGGGAAGCTAAGTCCTGTGTTGACAAAATGACACTTTTATTAGACATACAACATTATAGACTAAGAATCTTGCACGCTATGTGCGCTCGATTCCTAGGGTGGAGACTGGAGATGATGCACCATGGTTGCAGTTATGGAAATCTACATGACAAGTGTTCAAGTGACATCACTGATGACATCACTGATGACATCACAATCACGACTGACACACCGCCGCCAATCACACCACCCACTTAGCCAATTTGAACTAAAGAGATACTGAACAATAAGCTAAACGTATTATTCCAAAATGTATTATAGCAGTTTAGAGCAGATTTAGTTTGTGTATGATGTAACTGTTCTCTGTCATGTCCTTGAATGTGTGTGTGGTATATATTTTTGTAATTTGCAGCAGTCCCTAAAAGTGGCAGAATCGCTGGGGTCTTCATTATTCCTGAGGACAACGTTAACATCTTCAGCTTGTCTGAAGCCAGAGCTGCCTGCTTGTTTCTGAACGTCACCATAGCAACCAAAGCCCAGATGGAGAAAGCTCTAGAGCACGGACTGCAGACATGCAGGTAGGCGGATGGCTGATCATAGCGGGTTTATGGCATCAAGGCCCCCTGGGCCTGGACGCATAAGCACCCCCCCCCCCCCTTCCCCACACAGCGCATAATACACACAATTAAGGCCAGAATATTAACTAATAATAATAATAATAACTAACTTCCAACGCTGAGGAAGGCCTTTGTCTGAAAGGTTCGTTGCTGCTGCCCGGTTTGAGGAACTATTAAAACTTGTGAAAGGACAAGGAGTGCTGGTTGCTACCGTTTCTATCAGAATAATAACTAAGACACACATTCACCTGCGTCACCCGAACACTCAAAGCCAACAAACAGCACAATAAAAAATCAATTCAACTGTATCTAAATAACAGGATTTACAGACTCAATTAGCCAGAAGCACTCTAATTGTCCATAAACGTATGGAACATTTTGTCAAAAATAAAGGCTTGTCCCGGTCGGCCCAGTCAGTAATACACTGAGGCTGACGAGCGTGTGGCGTCTGTTTAGGCCCAGTCAGTAATACTGAGGCTGACCAGCGTGTGGCGTCTGTTTAGGCCTGAAAGCCTCTGTTGAACTTCCACAAGGTCCTAGTTTAGAGTCCAACTGATGTTTGGAAGATGCTGATAGCTGATCATTTGTAGTTGCAGTGATGTTCAATATCATGACATTTGACCTCTTTCATGTCAAAATAAAAATTAAATAAATAAATATTCCCCTGAATTATTAGTTAATTATTAGTATTCTTGGCAATGTGGAAAAGCCTCAGAAAAACTGAGAGGAAACCAGGACCACGTGCGTCATGTAGCAACCGGGGCGACCTCGTGCAACTCAAGCCCATTCGAGGAAACTACATCTTTCAACAGCCCAGGTTTGGCAGGTATAAAGATGTTTTCCATATCTTCAGTCTCTGGCAGATGACTGGAACAGAACCATCACACACACACACACACACACACACACACACACACACACACACACACACACACACACACACACACACACACACACAACTGCCCGACTCACATCACTTCCATCACAAATTGTGACTAAGATAAGATCACAGTTGCTAGAGTGACATCACAGTTGGGCAATTGCAAATGCATTCAACATTTGCTCGAGTGACATCACTGATGACATCACAACCGCCTGATGACATCACACTCGAGCAATTGCGTGACATCACTTCCAGTTGAGTGACATCACTCGCACGAGATGGATTCGCCCAGGTCAACTGCCTAACCCCTTCTAGATGACTACATCTCAGGTGAACTCTCATGCTCATACTGACAAAGTCACGCATAGAAGCAGTTGCACCGCTTAAAAATAGTGTCCTGTGTATACGGAGGAAAAGCAGTTAGGGCATCTTATTCTGCCAATGGAAAATATTCCTAATTTGAAAAATGTCTTGAAATTTGATGCTTCAAACTTACCATCCATCACTACACAAATCATACAGTATAATAGCCACCAAGCAGTATTTTAATTCATTGCTCTTGTTTGACCATTCTAACAGATACGGCTGGATAGATGAACGTATCGCGGTCATCCCTCGCCTTACAGCCCACCCAAGATGTGGACAAAACAAAACTGCCTTGGTGTCCTGGAATGCAAATGTAGACAAAAGATTTGGTGCGTTCTGCTTCAATGCAGCAGGTACATCTTCATATTAATTTCTCCCTCTCTTACCTGCTCATTAGTAGTAGTTTATTTGACACAATGTAAAATCCAGATAAAAAAGCTTCAGTTGAAGACAGTTGACATGCATTACATACGTACATTACATACACAAATGCAAAATTCATTCTACAGTCATAAGAATATTGTCTGGGCATTTTAGCTGTAGGGGTCAATTAATGAATGAACGCATCAATTAAGAGGAATTTGAATTTGAAAAGCAAAAACAAAAAACAGAATTGGAATCTGATTACTGAATGTCAAAATGTTGAAGTGACCCTTCAGCTGGTATTTGCTGCATGACATGTAATTATCCATACATTATGAGCGAGTGTATTTGATTTGTCTTTTATTTGATGAATAATGATTGCTTTATTATGTTATATAAACTATAGATTTGCAATTTCATCTAATGTTATGGAACTTAATCCTGTTTATGTCATTCCAATTCAATTCCAATTCTGTCTCCTTAAAGCTGGGTGCAAATCCAACTCCTCAAACTCCAGGAACCCAATTGGAATTGACCATGCATTCTCAATTCAATTCAATTGATTGGATGAAAAACCTGTGCCCAAAGTTGCTCTGGATATGAGCATCAGGCAGCTAAATGTGAATGCAAACCTTTTCCTCTCCTCTCCGGCAGATTTAGAGAAAACTCCCAAAACAGCAGCAGGCGATCCGGGAACGTCAACGTATTCCACTGCACCGACACAAGCTCCGCCCACTGTCTCCTCCCCAGTCAGAAGAGATCCGCCCACTGTCTCCTCCCCGGTCAGAAGAGATCCGCCCACTGTCTCCTCCTCGGTAAGAAGAGATCCGCCCACCTCCTCGGTCAGAAGAGATCCGCCCACTGTCTCCTCCTCGGTCAGATCAAAAGCAAACGCTTCAAGAAAGTTAACAACAAAAGACCCGAAGCCGCCGGCTCCTCGCACATCAACTTTTACTCTCCTGGTCAAGCCGACACGTTCAATTAGGCTTTCCTCCACCTCTCCTCCCCTGACATCCACCACCTCCTCTCCTGCTCCTCCCTCTCACTCTGTCACCTGGTGGACCTCCGCTGCCCGCTTCACCTCCTCGCCCTCTGTCCACACCTCCACCTCGCTCGACACCACCAACACAGCAGGCTCTGTGCTCCTGCAGTCTGTGGGCTCTGCCAGCCCATCTCTAGGAGGTAGGCTACTGGACCTCCTTGTGTTCTTTGTTTTCAGTTGTTATCTTATCATCTCATCTAAATCAGGGGTCTTCAACCTTTTTCAGCCTAACGACCCCTTGGTTGATAGAGAAACCGATCAGGGACCCCCTACAATAAAAAAGGTGTTGCACTTTAATAATAACCTGATCCCCTTGAAATATGGTGGCCTATAATGAATTGATACTAATATGTTCACAATATAGAGAAATGAACATTTGAAAGTGTAAAAGTACAGGCTGGGAATTTAGTTTGTTAGTTTTATCCAGCGCCCACCAGGATATCAGGATTGACCCTTCTCTTTATTAATAGATTAGGCTACATCAAAAAGCAAGAAGGAGCGAACAACGTGTTTTGCATATTGCTTCGTCAGATTAGCTTTGTAAATCATTTTTGTCAAAAGTAGCTTATACTTGGAGTTTACTCAATATTATTTTTTTTATTTTTTTTCCCACCAACCACTTTGACCAAAATTGGCAGACCCCCTGCAGTACCTCTGCAGACCCCCTTGAAGGGGGTTGAAGACACCTGTTGAAGACCACTGATCTAAATGGTTTTCTGGCCAAGCTACAAATCTGGAATTGTCCCAAGAAAAGGCAGTTATCAACCATAGCCAAGGGACAATAACAAAGATTTTTTTTTATTGCACCATAATGCCATGAAATGTCCATAATAAAATATTTAAAGCAGCTATGAGCAAGATTTTCGATTGTTATTAAACAGTCTAAATTTAATATTGATGCCTCACATCTTACCTCTAATAGTAGAGGAGACCAACGTCGAGTAGTCTCGCTTGAAAGCCGAGTGAATCGGCGAGTGCTGTCTTGATGATTAGTCTGTCTGCGGGCCGACGACACCGGGGCGGATCAGGAAGTGAAATGAAACGGTTTGCGGCAGCCACTTCGGCCATAACCACAAAATTACTAAATTACTTTCAAACAAACTGTTAGAATATAACGAGAGATGTTCGCGAGAGTAGAAAGCCCTTTTATGTAGCAAGGAAAGCCGTCCTTCTAGTTTTGGGTCTGTTGCTAGGCAGAGCGAAACAGTTTACGGCAGCTGTAAACAGTTGCTAGACAGAGCGAAACGGTTTACAGCCGTAGCAACAGACCCAAAACAGCTGTCCTCGCTACTTTCTGCTCTTACACAAATGTTCATTTCTCTATATTGTGAACATATGACCCCATGGTTAGTATCAGTTCATTATAGGCCACCATATTTCAAGGGGATCAGGGGGGATGGAACCAACAGAGGTTTATAGAAACCATATATCAGGGTGTTCTCATATAGCCTGGGTAAACCCAGCCCCCAGTGACCTGCTCTCAGGCTTACCCTGCTTGTGACTCAGAGCAGGTCTGAGAGCAGGTCACGTGGCGGCTGGGTTTACCCAGGCTAGTTCTCATATAGTTTTCAGTGGAGGTTTTTCTTATTTAACCATGACCAAAACCTTAAACAAAGGTTTTAGCTACCTTAACCTCAGTGTTATGGCTACTCACTGAGCATGTGTAAGTATAATAGTAGGCTAGGTATCAATAGTCCATAACTTGTTGTAAGATATTATATGAATGTTGTATGAGAACACATGCTTAGAGCAGTGATTCAATCTTTTTCATATCAAGGGCCCCTGATTCAGTCCACATTAGGACCATACAGTCTACAGACCCACATTTTTGATTTGATGTCACCCCCAAATCGGAGAATAGTTGCATTGTTAGATAGGATTTTGTCCAGAATTCCATGAATGAGTGATGCAACAGCATGTTTCCAGAGGAGAATCCATCATTTGGTGTATGCTAATGCCAAACTTCTTATCTGGAGCAACTCTGGAATTTCCAATAAGTGCTCTGCTGGGCTGAGACCTGGTGACAAATATTGAATAGAATGTGTGCTAATCATGAATCCATGTTTTGCTTGTTCTCCTCAGCTGGACCAACAGCGCTCATCGTTCTTGGCATCCTCCTCCTGGTCTTAACAGCAGCAGGTGTTGTGTGGTACTACAGACTGTGAGTCACATTTACACACGTCGTATATCGCTTAAAACAGTGTTTCTCAACTGGTCGGTCGGGACCCAAAAGTGGGTCGTATATATATATATATATATATATATATATATATATATATATATATCATATCTAACCTCATCAAGGTAGTTCAAACTTTTTTAAGTCGGTTGGTTCTCAGGGATCTGAGTCTCTCCATCCTTATAACAGAGATCATGTCCATCAACCACAATTGGAAAGAAGGTGGAGAGGGGGACTTCCATTCTTTCAGAATGATTTTTTTTTTTGCAAAAGTTGTCCCCAGTGCACAGCTGTAGGGAAGCCCAGAGAGGTCTCCGAGCAGCCGAAGATGGCGAGTTCTGCCTCTGGCTGAAGGGTTATTTTCTAGGCCTTAAGAGTACCAGCAAAAAAAAAATTGGCACAGAATTCCGTCAGTGAAGGGCAGAACCAGAAGGCATGAGATAGAGTGCCCTACCACAAAATACATAATTTCCTCCCACGATGGCCACGGGTTTTGATTTGCAGGAGGACACAGTTCAAGAAAGTGACAGGAGAAGCAAAAAAAACAACAACAACTTCCAACTGCAGTGATTTAGATTTTTAATGTGTGTCTAACATGGTGTGTTTTTCCTCCCCTTTGTTTTTGAAAAGGAGTATTTTCCCACTATGGTCCCGGCAGCAGAAAGACGACATTGAGACGGAGATGTGGAAACACAGCGACAGTGAGCTGGACCTGCACAGCCGGCATGAAGGAGAAGAAGCAGCAGACAGGAGGTCCTCCAGTGATATCACCCTTTATGTGAACCCAGACATCAAAACAAACTCTTCCGAGTAGCTTCATGTTATTCCACAGTAGCCTAGGTAAACCCAGCCACCACGTGACCTGCTCTCTCAGTTCCCAGTCACTATCGTACATAGTGACTGAGAACAGGTCTGAGAGCAGGTCACGTGGGGGATGGGTTTACCCAGGCTAATTCCACAGGACTGGGATGTATCGACACCACATAGTGTTACCTACTATCAAATGACTGTCGGAAAATACATCTATTGCAGATGGTTTACTGTAGAAATGCTTTGACCTGCTTTTTCTGTCTGTCAGAGTGATTGTAATTATGGACATACAGCAGCCATATGTGTTCTGTCTGTCAGAGTGATTGAAATTATGGACAGACAGCAGCCATATTGTCTGAACCCATTTTGTCAACTATTGCACTTCAAATGCTACATTAATCAGTTGGTGCGTGTGCATGTGTGTGTGTGTGTGTGTGTGTGTGTGTGTGTGTGTGTGTGCACGCGTGCATGTCTGTGTTTGAAAATATTTTTTATACACTTTGAATTCATTGTAGGCTACTAAATTCTCAATTAAAATATCAAGGTAATTTTTTATTCTTGGTTAGTCAAAGATGTATTTGTTAAAGTAGGAGTGACAATGTTTGTTTAACAAGATCCTGAAAGGGAGAATTTAAAGTTTCAGATTTAACATTTTTAAACTTTAAAGTAAAAATCAGTGACTTGTTCATATGCTACTATCCATTGAGTGATGTAACACAATAATGATTCCATAAAGCTTTTACATTTGCCCCACCAACAGAAACTCAAGCTCTGGATTTTTTTCTCCAAAACCTTATTGTCACTCATTCATATACAGGAGGACAATACAATACAAAACACGACAATTATACAAGATTTCTTCAGTTTCTCCCTAATAAAAATCTGTTTTATGTTGAACTTCACTCATTTTATGAATCTATTTGTAAAGTCTTTAGGAACAAAAAAAAAAGCGTTACAGACATCCCTTCTCATGAGAAAAGTCATTGAATGATTACATTGCCAGTTAAGGTGTCTTAATTTTATTTCTTTGCACCTTTATGTTATAAAGTGTTTGTTTTGTATATCTGCTCCAACACTCCCTGTAGGCCTACTGTTTTTATAGATACATGATGAACACTGTAAATAGATTGCACACTCCCTGTAGCCTACTGTTTTTATGGATACATGATGAACCAGTGGCGTGCCGTCCATTAGGCGAACTAGGCAAATGCTAGGGGCGCTTGAGCCGTTAGGGGCGCCAGAGAGGGTAAAAAAAAAAAAAAAAAAAAAAAAAATTACAAATACTTTTTCATGATAATAAGGCCTACTATTATTTTACAATAGTAGACAAAAAATAAGCACAACAACGTCTTAAGTCTTTAAATAATAGTGAAATATTTTTTCTAATTCTGGCTGCCTGGGCTGCAGCACTTTCACCATGGTCCCTAATCCATACCACCCCACCCCCTGCGCGGCCGCGCCCCCTTCTACCTGCTTGGAGCTTTTTCCCAGAGTGGGGGAAGGGCAAGGGAGCTGGAAGGTGGGTGCTGAGGGTGCTGCAGCACCCCCTGGTGGGATTTTCGAAATTGTTGGATTTGGCTGTCTTGTGTTTATACCACCAACAAAATGCATTAAAAAACAGTTTGTGCTTCCCAGCTCTAATCTTATTTCATATGCTCTCTCTTCAAAAGTGTTTGATTTTCATCATCTGGTTTTCCATAATAATAATAACAAGTTCAGTGTTTATGCCTGTGTTGCTGTCTGTTGTAGTGTAAAACGACTAAAGGGAGAGCAGGACATGAAAGTGAGTGAGAAAAGGAGAAGATACTGAATAATGACATCACAACAGTATAATCCTAATGTTAATTTAAAATTAAATATTCTTCTAAATATGGATGAAAGTCCAAAAAATGTCAAATTTTCTTCGGCGCTGCCCTTGCGGGCACCACCGAGAATCCCTTCCTTACAGCACCCCCTACCTAAAAGTACTTCCAGCACCACTGGGGAAGAGCGATTCTGAGCCTGCACTGCAGTGGTGGAATTAGCTGCGATATCATTTTTATTATATTTTCTTTGGGGGGGGGGGGGGTGGGGGCACCAGCAAAAATCTTGCCTAGGGCACCAACTTGGTCAGGCACGCCACTGTGATGAACACTGTAAATAGATTGCACCATGAAGAAGACATAAACTCCAGTAGGTGGCTGTAATGCACAAAAATATATTTGCCAACCGCCATAAAACTCAAAAGCAGAGTGAACGCAGTCCTTGAATGCATCGCCACCACAGGATACTGTGGAATTATAAACACCATAAACAGTAATATTTCCGACCAGTGAGAGGCAGCAATACCAATTGTCAGGCATGTAGTCTGCCGGAAAGCTATCAGAAGAAGAAGAAGACTCAAAAGAAGAAGTTGCGTGGCCTCGTTTGTTTACAGCATAGATCTTCCATTACTGTCTATACTAGATGAAATCCCATCGTCTTTGTTTAACAGTCAGGCCAGGGCAAAGAACTTTTATGGACCCGCGCTACCGGGGCCCGCGCTACCGCAGCTGACCACTGCGAGGCGCATTCTGTTTCCAAAAATGGCCGGAGTGTCCTCTCTTTCCTTCCATGCTCTTTGCTACTAGAGAGCCTTCTTCTTCTTCTTCTGATAGCTTTCCGGCAGACTAGATGCCTTACGGCACATTGCTGCCTCTCACTGGTCAGAAATATTACTGTTTATGGTGTTTCTAATTCCACAGGAGTACTCCTGTAGCGGCGATGAATTCAAGGACTGCTTTCACAGTCCTTGCCTGATTCTCAGTGGGATTCAGCAGGCTCTTCATGGATACAGTCTTTGTGCCCAGGCTTAATACAGCAGCATACATCCTTTCTCTTTCTTGTGTGTAACAGTTACATTCCATGAGTACATGTTTCACAGTTTGTTGTTTTTTACATGTCGCACACAATCCATCTTCATGTTTTCCCATCTTTGCCAAGTCCCATGCCAGTCCACAGTGCCCCAGTCTCAATCTAGTCATCACAACTGTGTGTCTTCTCTCACTCCCTAAATAACACTGCTCTTTTCTTACACTATTTTGTATATTGAAGTAGTGCCGCCCCTTCTTTTCATTTTCCCACTCTTTCTGCCACACAGCTGTTATCCTTCTTTTGATAATGGATCTACACTCATACGTCCCAATGGGCACTCTCAGATCGACAGCTCTCTTCAGGGACTTTTTAGCTGCCATGTCAGCTACCTCATTCCCTTCCACTCCCACATGGGCTGGCACCCACAGAAACCCCACTGAACCTCCAGCATGCTCAATCCTATACAACAGAACCAACAGCTCCACTACAAGATCTGAGCGGGCTCCCAGGCTTCCTCCCCTCAAAGTCATCAGAACTGAGACCGAATCCGAGCATATGACTGCCTGGCTCGGCCTCACCTCCTCCACCCACTGCAATGCCCATATTATAGCAATTAGCTCTGTTGTATACACTGAAACCCCCTCAGACAGTCGTCTAGATTTCACAATTTCTAAATCTGGAACGTAAAATGCAAATCCAGATTTTCCAGTTTTGGGATCTTGGGATCTGTATAAATTTGGAGATGATGTTCCCAGTTGTTTTTTAGCCTTCCCCCCACTGCTTTACTATAATCTGTATTCTCATGTTCTCTTATTGTTTCTAAAACAGTGAAATCTATTTCTGGTGTAGGCAAAAGCCATGGTGGTACAACTGGCCAGTGAATTATAGGGGCCACCCCTACCTGTCCCAACTCCAGCTCTTCCATCTCTTTATTAACTTTGAATATGAAACACTCCTTCGCTCCTACTCTGCCCCATTCCCATGCATCTTCCAAAACTAATTTTACTGGGTTCTCCCCTTGGTGTCCCCTTAGTTTACTTATATATTGCATTGCTAGTTTTGTTCTTCGTATTCCCAATGGAGTTTCCTCCATTTCTACAAGTAGAGCTGGAATTGGAGAGGTACGGAAGGCCCCACAGCAAACTCTCAGTGCCTTTGGCTGCACTACCTCCAACTTCTTGAGAGATGATTTGGCTGCTGTTCCATAACATAAACATCCATAGTCTATTCTTGATCTTATCATTGCTCTGTAAATCATTAATTGTGTGTCCTGACCTGCATCCCATGTACTTCCTGAGAGGGACCGCATTACATTGACTACCTTTTCACACTTTGTGACAAAAATGCTACATCTATTCCCAACATCTGAATTCAAAAGAAATTTCAAACAAAGGATCTTCCATGATTGAGTCCTTAAACTTCAAAGTAGGCCAACTGCTGCAGAGTCGATATACAGCATCACCCTGTCTGCTCTCACTTCTTCTTCCACCCACTGAAGACCAATAATCACTGCCATCATCTCAGCTGTAACTGATCATTTCTCTGAAAGTATCTGAAATTGTGGGATGTATCTTGTTCCTATATGGTCATGACTCATTTTGATCTTTTGATGCGTCCATAAATATCTGTGAATAATTGTACACATGACTGCTTATAGACTACTGGTTTGCACAGTGTCTTATTTCGCTTTCCTCCCAGTCTTTCTTTAGTTCCATTATACTGAGATCAACTTTAGCCTTAGTAGGAAATATCCATGGAGGAACATTATCAGAGTGGGGGAATTAAACCTACATTTTCTTTAATGTCATATTCTTCTGATGTATCTTTTATCATCCATCAAAAACGATGACCCAAACAACTACAGTATATTCCCCACGTCCTCTAAGATGAATCCAGTAGGCCAGAGGTTTTCAAACTGGGAGGCGGGCCTCTCCAGGGGGGCTCCAAGCAGTTTCAGGGGAGGCTCAGTGAATGGAAGTGAAAACATTAGTTATCAAAAGCAGATAACATAGAATAGCCTAAATGTTGTGTGATTTGGTTAAAGAGTTCAGAAATACAGTCGATTTGGGGGTTTTCCCACTTTCCCAGAGTCAGAAGCAAATAAAGGCCTTTAGAAAGACCTTTTTCATGCATTTGGTGTAGAAGGATGTCAAACAGCGATATCAGACTATCTTGGCTCAATTGATGAGTGTCTTATCTATGCCATATAGGAACAAATAACATCAAGATCCCATCCAGGAATTGAGCGAGGGGGGGCACCTTTTCCCAAGCTTTGTCTGGGGGGAGGCCCACAGTCTCAGACTTTGAAAACCCCTGTCTGCAGTTTGTCCCTTCTGAGCTCTAATGGTATTTCTCCTGCTTCTACCAACACAGCATTGATGGAGTTACTTAGTTACTTGTACATACTTAGTTACTTATTACTTGGAGTTGTTCTCACAACACAATGCTAATCCTCAAGGCTTTATTCTGCATTCTGTCAATTTTGGACAAGTGAGATTTTGGCTGCTGCCTCATAAACAAAACATCTATAATCAATGACTGATCTAATCAAAGCCTTATATAAATCTATTAATGCCTGCTTATCTGCTCCCCAGATGTACCCCGATATAGCTCTTATTAGATTAATTACTATTTTTACATTTTGTTTCTACTTTTTTCAACATGGATCTTCCATGTAGGCTACATAATTTTAATCAAGCCAAATTCCCAAGTATTTAAATTCCTTCACTCTTTCCATTGGTTGACCATATAAATGTATCTATTCGTCTATCTCTTTTTAGTGCAATACATATAACAAGACTTACTGATTGAGATTTTAAACCCCCAATTATATGACCTCTACGTTCATCACACTTGCATCATCTCTCCCCCTGATCCATATCCATCATCTGCGTAGAATGATGAATATATCCTTCTGTCTGGATTCATACAAATATCATTAATCATAACATTAAATAATACTGGACTCGTGACACTTCCGGTAGCTGATAAATCTGGCCCCATTTTATCTCTAAACTTTGGTTCAGATATAGTACCCAGTTATAAAAACCTTCTACCAATACCCAATCTACTAATTTGAATGAACAGACTCCATAGAATCATATGTTTTGTTTTGTTTTTTATTATTTTTGGGGCATTTGCCTTTATTAGAGAGGACAGTAGGCAGACAGGAAAGGTGGGGGGAGAGAGAGAGAGGATGACATGTGGCAAAGGACCTCGGGTCAGATTCGAACCTGCGTCGGCCACGCAAAGGACCGAGCCTCCGTGGTATGCGTGCTACCAGGCGAGCCACCAGGCGAGCCACCAGGAGGACGCACAGAATCATATGCTTTTTTAATATCAAAGAAAACAATCACCATCAATTATTTATTTTCTTCTACGCTTTCTCTATGACATGTCAACAGCATCCATTGTAGACATTACAGCGCACCTTTTCTGAATCCGTTCTGGTAAGATACTATCAGTCCTCTGTTCTAAAAAAAAAAGTCTTCGGTCCAAAACCTTTTGCATCCATTTACACAGATGAGAAGTTACTGCTATGGGTCTATAATTCCGTGCATTACTTGGGTCTTTCCTGGGTTTACTAAAAGGTAGAATGAGTGCACTCTTCCAACTTCTTCACATCTGTCCTTCTCTCCAAATCTTATTCAATAGCTCCAGAATGATAACCAGTACTTGTTCAGGTAACAGAACATAGCATAACTTTAGTTGATCCTGGCCAGTTGCTGTGTTTCCAGTGCCATGTAACACTATTTCTAACTCACTCAAATTCAGCTCAGCATCCAGAGTTGTGTGTCTACATGATCTTTTTTCTTATACATCCAGATTTTCACTTAACACTTCCTCTTTTTATGCAACTCGTCTCAATGATTTCCACTATGAACACTGGCAAAGTTTCTCTTACCCAATATATTATTTCTCCATCCTCTTTAACACTGGATTTTACAATACTTCCTTTTCCCACTCATTTCCTTTAGCATTTGCCATACATCCGCTAATTGCACTTCTCTACTATAGAAAAACAATATTCCCTCCATGCATTCTTTTTACTGAATTTGATAACGAGTCAGAGCTTTTTTCCTTTGGTAATCAATCACATTGTCTTGATTAAAGTTACTCCATAATATACATAATGCTTTATTTCGTTCACTAACAGTTTTAGTACATTCTTCATTCCACCATGGCACCACTTTCCTTTTTCCATATTGTACTCGCTCTTTGAAGCAAACGCTTGTTTTCCACCAGCCTGAAAATATAATGCACAACCCAAATATTTAAATATTGTGTAATAATAATTTACAGTGTGTGATTAATTGATGTCATAATTAAATGTAGTAATCTATACCAGGGGTGGTGGAGCGTGATGTGGCTGCTATGTTTCACTCAAGTGCATAATTGCCCTCTCTATCCTGAATTTCAATTTGAATGGGGTTGGAGAACAGAGCAATGCATTCAACAAACATTTTTAACAAACTATCTCCATTTGGGTCATAAGAATACAATATACCAGATCATATTCATTTGCAAAGAGGGATTTATTTATAGTATACAAAATACATACATAAAGTGGTGATGGTGATCAAATCTGCAATGAACACCTGGTCAATCTCATTCAGATAATCACATAATGAACTTTATAACAGCACAGTCAGCAAAAGTGCATTTCCAGTAGAAAATATATAACGCATCAGGAAATGTTTGCTTCAGCATGTTCTCATGTTGACCACCAGATCCACTCTTTGCTCGTTCAAAAAATCAATAACTATTAAAGATCTTAAAAAGTATAAAGAAATCTGTTAAACAGTGTCACAAGATTCAATACTTTCACATATCTTCTGAAATCTCTAGCTGAAAGTGTGTTCATCCACCAACTAGTACTGATATTTACTACATTGCCAATGCAGACTAAACAGCCTGTTAAATCAGTTGCAACTGGGGGTGAAATCTGAAAGGGGACATGTCATGGAATGTCATTGGCAGCATAACAACATACAGATTAAAGATAATAGAAAAAGATACATCTATATATGAAAAGATGTAACAGGACATCTGACTACTTTATGTTGATATTGACATATTCACAATGATATATTATAATGGATCCACAGAGTTATAATGATCCTTGCGATTTTTTTCCAGTTCCAGGACAATCTCCCCAACTACTACATTAACATACATTAGCCTTTTTTTCCTCAAGTCTTGCACAACTGAGACAGAAAGGCTCAATTGTGGGAGCAGATTGGCTAGACACTTAATATTTCTGGTGAGTGTTGAGCTAAATCACTGTGTGTGTTGTTAGCTAATGTTAGCTGTCAGCTATCAAGCTAGCTACCGCACTGAGATAAAGTTACTTTCAGACTGCTTCTTTGCATATTGTGCGCTGCATGAACCAGCTCTTCTCAGTGTACTTCGTCAAAGGAAAAAATAAACTCATATAAGTTGGGGCTTAGACAGAAGAGTCTGTCTAGCATCCATGAACACTCATCCTCCCCCTTTGTCATTACTATGAAGACGACCGTACTTGCCTTGTCTTCTGTACTTTGCATGTCTAACAGTTTCAGTTTCACCACCATGTCGTACATTTCCGCCTCCCACATACCTGGGACTGCTCTCTGATAAAGCTCTGTAACCAGATTGTCGAGCACGTCGTCTGATACCCTTTCTGGGAATTTGACCCTTATGATGGACAGCATGTCGACTGAAGTGACAACCTGCATAAAGAAAAAATCAATGTGGCCTTGCCATACACACTGGGAATCCTCACTGTGTTTTAGATGCAGTGTAATACATCTCATCTCTGGATTTAAAAACACTTGAAATGTGGGACACTGGTCATCGTAGGATTCACCGGTGAAATATACCTCATGTGGTTCTATTCGTATTGAGTCATCTTCAGGAGAACAGTGTGTGGACAGTGTGTACTTCTGCTTTGGATGTAGTGGACAGTTTGTTGTGGGTATGCTCTCTGTGATGTAGTACCGCGGTTCGTCGTTTTCTGTATGTATATATATAGGGTCCGCATTTATATTTTTTTCCTTCCTATTGCGGTATCACGTCTTGGACCTGAATGTTTGGAACCACCACCACATCGAGCACAGTGGTGGTACCACCAGCCCTAACTGAGCGGTTGTAAAAGAGTAACACGGATGCCGGGATCGGGGTCAGTGCTTGATGTATTTGGGCTTGTTTGAAGGACATCAGCTGTGGCTTGTGGTGACATTTCCTCTGGAGCATTCTGGTTGCCTGCTGGCCCCATTTCTGACTTAGCCTTCTTGCATCCTGGGCTTTCTTCAGTGGTGGTGGAGGAGTCCTGGAGCACACCTCCAACTCTGGTTACTTCACTTTGATCAGTGCTGGAAAGCTTCTCTAATTCTTCCCTACTCCTCTTACTGGTTCCTGGCCTTTCCTTAGCATTTGATGCAGGGTTATGTGTCACATCAGTGGTGATGTCTTCTTTGTTGGACATTTTTGTCAACCATTCTGAATGCCAGGATGGTTTTTTGTTTTTGGCATACTTGTAAACACATATAAAGAGATCAGGAAATTTCGCCATCAGATCCTTTGTGAGCACATCCTTAGCACTGCAAACAGAGAAATAAAATATTATTCCCAAATTATGAAAGGTCCCATATCGTGCTATTTTTTAACAGTATAAAACAGGTCTCATGCGTCTTTAAAACAAGGTTATGAATTCTGTTGCACACAAAAAACACTCAAAGCCTCTGTGGGACTTCTCTATGTGCTCTGTCTCTCCTCATTAACTATGTGATCCCATTCTACACAGCAATGTGACAGAGCACAAGGTTTGGTCTTCAACATGTTCTACACAGCAATGTGACAGAGCACAAGGTTTGGTCTTCAACATGCATGTTGTGACAGAGCACAAGGTTTGGTCTTCAACATGCATGTTGTGGCGGCGGGGGGGAAGGGGGCAAAATAAATAGAAGTCAAAATGTCAAATTTGGAGGCACTTTTTCCTTACATGGCTGCTGTGACTTTATCTGAGAACCTTGTGTTTTGAGACTTCCATTATGTTTATATAGCACACCCAAGTTTTTTTTATAATCAAAGAAGTAAGGAAATCTTGTTTACACAAGTTGGGACCTTTAACATTCAATTCACTAATCTCTGACAGTGGTCTACTTTGTGGATGTGATGGTTACCTTGTGTCTTGTCTCTGTTCTGACTCATGTTTGTGCTGTAATTTATCTGTCAACTATTGCCAAACCAATGGATGATGATAATAACAACAACAACAACAACAACAACAATATGCTACATTTCCTAACGGACATTTTATTGTGCTTGCTGTCCTCGCCTTGCCCCATCCCCTTGCAACGCGGCAACGCCCCTGCCCATGCAGCCCCAATCGGCAATGTGTAGCTAGGACGTCTCTAGGCGGTTGCAAGGGTGTAGTAACTGGTTGCTAGGGTGTTTCCGGCTAGTCGCTATGGCATTTGTCAATGGTTGCTAGGGTGGACTAATACCGCATTCAAGACAATTCGGACCGCCAGAAAAAATGGGTTCCGATCTGTGTAAAAAGTGAATTGAACGGTCGTCCAGGCCGGAGTTACAGCTTGGAAATTCGGGTATCATTCAGAGCTCCGCTTTGTCCGAGTTGACGTCACAGCCACATCAAAATGGCGACTTGTATCGTTATTGGTAATCACAGAATTATTATAAAGACGTTTGTTGACTTAATTATGTAATGTTAACATTTAATATGTGTTTGTGTCATCTGTGTTTCGCTCTGTGTGAAATTCAGCATTCAGCATGTTCGGTTAGCATTGTGTAGGCTTCAGAAATGGCACGGCTCCACTACCGCTCGAGCTGGCCCTTTAGCTCGAGCAGTTATGGTGTTGAGCAGTGCATGATCTGTCTGCCAGAGGTCCCGAGTTCGTAGCCGGCCTGACGCTACAATTGTTAGCTAGTAGGAAGCTACAATGCTAACACAGGTTGCTATAGCAACTGTTTGGTCGGGAGGTGCAGCGTGAATGCAAATCTGCCCGGGGCGGAGGTTCTGTGTTGAAGCTTACGAGTTGTCTTGAATGCGGTATACGTAGTTATGGGCGGGCCTATGTAAGTAGAAGCGGGAGGAGCCAGCCAAGAAATCCAGGGGCGATTTCTTGACTGCAGACGGTACAGTTAAAAAGTTATGGACCAAAACGTACAGAGGGCTGTTAGCGCCACCGTTTTAAACCGATGGGTTCCCAGATTGGGTTTGAACAAGTAAAACTATTTCTATAAGCATTTTACAAAATGTCTATGGGAAAATAAATGGCGGATGAAAATCTCTGTTAGTGCTGAAGCAGGAAGTGACGTTCACTTTGACTCTCTATTCCACCAGATGTGCCGCAGCGTGTTTCAGAAGTCTGCTTATTTTTCTAAGCACACCGTAGTTTTGACGATAACAACTTTACCTCGAATTATGTAACTCTAGCAGCTGAGAGATGATCATAAGTCATTTTTTGCAAGTCCAAGTCAAGTTTCAAGTCTTTGAGGACGAGTCTAACGGTGGGTTCACACCGACGACCCAAGCCTTGCCTATGCCTTGCCTTTACCCACGCTTTTTAATAGGCGTCCGTTTTAGTCAACGAGGCTGTGTACACCGTGCGCCTGAGCGTGAACCCTGCGTGTACCCACGCCTTGCCTGTGCCTTGCCGATTTTATCGAATAGGTGTGAGTTCTATTTTGAAGCCGACAAGGCGCGTGCAGGCAGGCTTTTCTGTCAAGCCATGAAAGAAAAACGCGACAATATCCGTGGGAAATGGCAAAGTCAACTGAATTTCAAAATAAAATGGAGTTACTACAACAGTGTTGAGCAGAGAGAGAGAGAGATTGACGGGTGGCTATCACGTGGGGCTTTCTCCCTGTCTGCAAACAAATCTTCATGAGAGAGAATAGCGACCGAAGAAGCAAGATGGACAATGTTGTTGTGCCAGCACATATTCTTGCAAGATCACCTCTCTAAAATGTCTGACTATAGTCAGACCTGGTTATACATATCCAGCATCAATAGAACATTAAATATATCAGATTTATTTTACCTAGAGGCTACCCATGACAATTCTGGACAACACGTGAAAAAATACAGTCGGGAGAGAGGAGAGGCGCTTGTGACTCGGCTCCAGGTTCGGCGTCCAAAAGGCGTGCGGTGTGATCGCAAAAGCGTGTAACAGGTTCACGCCCAGCTCGGCGTAGGCGTGGGTTGAGGCAAGGCAAGGCGTAGCTTGTCTGTGTGAACTAAGCGTTAGTCAAGTCTCAAGTCACTGTGAGTGAGACTTAAGTGCGACTCAAGTCCAAGTCCCAAGTCCAAGTCCCCATCTCTGAGCTGAGCACAGTCAGTGCCGGTTAATTTTGGCAGGTTAAAAAAGGCAAAGCATTTAGGTCATTTTGCTAACAAGGGCGTTGACATCCCCCTAGAAATCACCTACTTGTCCATGGGAATGAACTTAGGAGCATACAAACTGCAGAGCAGAAGCACAGGTGGAGGCTGGGGTGGAGGAGGCTCTTGCAAATAGCAGCAGCCATAACAGTGGGTGCAGGGAAATACTGCTATTTCTTCAAAAAAGGAAAAAAGTAGCCTATAACTTACCGGTGCTCACGGAGGTTGCGTATGAAGCGCAGTAATGCCAGTATGTTGTTAGTGTACTTCCTGTGTTTTTCCATCTCCGTAACCAACTCTTCTGGGAACTGGGAAACCAACAAAATTACTGATCAGGTTGTTTCCAGGGAAATGGAAGTGCAGCAACAGTTACAGTATGTTGCACTTACCTTGCGTTTCCACTGCGTGAAGACTCTCTTTGGGTCCAGTTCATAGAGTAGTTTCTGGTCAGCTTCATGTGGCTGATTACCAAAGTGTTTCAAGTATTCTACTTTCCTGCAACAGAGTTGTACTTTAGGCTACATGATTTACAGAAAGTATACAGCTTAAAATAAACTTTTAGTCAAATCATATTGATAAAAAAAATAAGTAATGGAAATAAGTAGATAACAATGTCAGTGTATGAAGACAGAACAGCCAAAAACATGATTTTCATTGACATGTCTCATTACAGAGCAAACAATCAATCTTTTCCTCATTTGATATCATTTGAGAAGCCATGTTTTGGGTAGTGTTGGAGTTAAAGGAACACTCCGCCAATTTTCAACCAGCTTTGTAGAACTACAAAATCAGGCGAAAACTGTAAACAGGCATTCATTTAATTTGACAGTTAAAGATTGATTGATTTTGATTTGAGTTGTGGACTAGTGATGTGGATAATGCCTCCCCCAGACCTGACCAGAATTTGCCTGATTGTGGCCAAGATTCCCCCCTCCTGACTATCTCGGGGGTGCTCGCGATTTGAGCCTCGTCGGGACTGATAATCTGCGTAAATGATTCAAGATTCAAGATCCTGTAGTGTGTGGGGTTCAAAGACTGCTGTTGACGTGTCGGGCTCTTCCCGTTATGAAACATGTTTGATATTTACAACTCGACAGGCGATTGAGCAGAGAGCCCCTCCTCTATCATGTTGGTTGTTCTGTCATTCAGTGTGCCAAAACTCATAATGACCCAGAAGAAAAGTTTTGTACACACGGGTTGAGCTTCAATTAGCCTAATGCAATTAACTCTTCTATACTAAAGAATCTAGTGTGTTAACATGGCCATGCTGAGCAGAACGACATTGTGCGCATAACGCATTGATAGCCTACTGCAATGTGCATACCGCTCCATTTAGCCTACAAATACAGCATACAAATTGCATCATAAAAGTGGGACATCACCCTCACAGTCTATAGAGACAGTCCGCATGTCTGGGAACGCCCAAACAGGCTCTAGGAACGCCCACAATAGACGCTGGTTAGCTGGCTCAGCCTGGCTGGGGGCGTGGTCAGGGTGGGGTAAAAACCCCCGTTCTATCCATTCAGCAAAGTTAGAATTTAGCTGATAGCCCAGCCCAGGCAGACACGATCGGGGATTTAACCACCGCAGTAAACGCACATCTGAGCAGACGTCTGCTCTAGAACCCCCAAACCTGTAGTTTTGGTGAGTCAGCCCATGAGATATATCGGCGGTTTTACCCCGCTCGCGCGCCATATTTCCTTGCAAGGAACCCAAATATAACACTGAGTCGACTACGGCTATTGTTGCCCACTGACAGTTAAAGCTGTTTAAGAAAGGGGGGGTACGGTGGTGCAGTGGTAAGCGCTGTCGCCTCACAGCTCGAAGGTCCTGGGTTCGATTCCCACCTGGGACGCTGTGAACGCTGAAGGAATGCGTGCCCGTCCGCATGTCCTCGAGTGCCCACCGCCCGGGTGGGGTCGTCAAAAGGGCCTTTCTGTGTGGAGTTTGCATGTTCTCCCCGTGCCTCCCGGGGGCTTCCTTCATATAGGAACCCCCTTCACCAAAACATGCAATATCCTGGTTGCTAGGGGGGGGGAAGCTGTTTAAGAAGAGCGAGGTGAAGCTTTTGATGAAACGTGTCTTGCTGCAGGTTCAAGGAAGTTTGGAGACGGGCAGAGGAGAGGAAAACAGGAGGAAAGCCTGCATGATTGAAGGGATCTCTGGGCTCTCAGATCAAAGGGTTGTTCGGTTAGGTTACTCATTGTCTTTTACTCTCTCTCTTTTGAGAAAGGTTAGTTGTTTTGCTCTGAAGTCACGTTTAATCACACGAGTTTCTGCGAGATCCCAAGTCCTCGAGGTGACAATCTTCAGCGTAATCGTCAAGTGTGTGGGGTTGCGTCTAAACGGTAGCGATTGTGTGTGCGTTCCAAGATTGAAATGTTAAATCGGTTATCTGCCGTGAGGTGTGTGGACTCGATAATCTTCAAGGATTTGATCATCTTTAGGTGTGGGGGAGACATAAGATCGCAGCATACAAAAAAATATCAGTCACAGTAAAATGTAGACGAGGATAGAATAGAGAAGCAATTGACAGGATTTTGGTCAATCAGGTTGTGTGATGGAGAAGATGCCTCACCCGTCATTGGTCCAGAAGAAGGGATGAGCCAAACATTCCTGGACTGTAGGTCTCTTCTCTGGGTCTTCATTGATCATGTCCTGAATGAGATCCTTTGCAACCTCATCTTCAACATGTTCCAGATTGTACTTCCCTTTGAAAATGTTGAGCTCACATTCATAGCCGTCACCAAATGGATGGTGGCGTCCAGAGAGGATGTAATAGATCAACATCCCTGCCACCTTAATAAGAATTGGCACAACAATTTAGTAACTACAGAATGACTTTTCACAGTCATTAAATAAATGGCTATAACAGAAAAAAAACTCACCTGTATATCACTGCTCTTCTTGTACCGTATCTTAACAGCATCATTCCAAGTCTCTTTGGCCATCAAATCATATTTGGCCTTCAAAATCTCTGTGGCCATCCAGCATTTCAGGCTTGTGTGGCAAGTTGATTGTGCTTCAGGTATCTGTCTGCTTATGCCAAAATCAGATAATCTTATCTTCTTGAGAAGATCTGGAGGACAAAAGTGTGTAGACCAAATCAAAAAACACTGTTATATATTCATCAAAATAGATTTCAAATTTTATTTTATGTATAACTTTTTACATTTTAGAATGTTAATTCCATGTTTCCTCATTTCTTACTTGTCTTACCTATCAAGACATTCTCGGGTTTGAGATCCCGGTGGAGAATATTATGACCATGAAGCACACTCAAACTATGGAGAAGCTGACGCACAAGTTCTCTCCTCTCTTCCTCTGATAATGATTCCTTTTCGAGATGTTCTGTCAGGGTGGATTCACATAGCTGAAGAACAAGGTAACCAAAGTTGTCATCCTCTGCAAAGTAAATGTATCGTACAATGGACGGATGATCAAGCTCTGGAAGCCGTAAAAATCCTTCCTCATTCTTCAGCAGCTTATAGTTGTCATCAGACACTCTCTTAACTGCGACTTCAGTGCCGTCATCGCTCAGCCCCAAGAAGACTTGAGTTCCGTCACTTCCCTTTGCTATGCGGAATTCTTTCGCATATATGATGTGCTTTCCAACTGGGATTACTTTACTTTTATCTAAATTAAAAAGCTTGTCCAAATCTTTCCTCCATTTCACGCTGTATTGCCATTCCCGTTGCTTTGATGATGCACCCGTTTTGGGGAGTACTGGCTCAACATTTGAACTTTGAACAGAATCTGAATCACAAACTGCTGCTGTTGGTACAAATGTAGCAGAAGAAACTTCATCATCTGGCTCCTCAGGCTTTTGCAAATCCATTTCGTCACTTCAGAAGAACTGTGGGGTGACAAAAGTATGAAGTTAGTGTAACATTTGGTGCATTTTGAAACTTAGCCCAGTTGCATCTACAGTACTGACAGAAATAGTTTTGCCACTGTGATCTCTATTGATAGATTATTTTTCTTCTTAATATTCATTTGCTTATCACTGTTCAGTATATGGTGCAATATCATTTGGTGAATGTGCATAATTAGTAGTTGTACAGCAGGTCACCCAAAAAACTATTCAGAGTGAATAATGGTCCTAAATATATCCTTTCCTGGTGTAATTTTTCTTTTTTAACATGGCTTCCAAATAAATTCTAGCAATTTCAACTTGCTTTTTGCTCGATATTGTAATTTAAAAAACTAGAAGGTCAAATTTGGATACAACTGAAGTAAGGAACTAAGATAGAAGATAAGATCTACGTTATTGTGGGAGGAGGGAAAATTTGTGTGTGCAAGTGCCACACCTTATTGTCCCTCACCTCAGACCGGAGGAAGTTTGATGGTATTCGACCAATCACGACAAATGTAAACAAAACCGATGCAGGTGATTAGAGACATTAGCGGATGTCCCGCCTTATTTCCGTTTTGACCAACTTTCTCGTCTATGAAGTACAGATGGGTAGGCGGTATTCTCGCAGATGATATCTACTGTATGTCTGGAACACAACTCTCAAAAGTGGTTAACGCCCGCCCCCCCATCGCTGGAAGCTTGCTGCCGCCGATGGTGGGTCTGACCACATGATACTATGTAGGTGGAAGTATTTTCAAATTGTGGGAGCCAACACCTCTGTTGTAAGACTTTTAACTTCCTCATTCACTTGAAAGAAGAGCCGATGCACACCCTCACAAACTTATGGATAGGTGCGTCGGAGGATAGAGTCCATAAGCAGAAGAAAGAATTCCCGCACACCATCCAGTTACTGGCTAACTTTATTACTTATTAAAGTAATAAAGTTTGCCAGTAACTGGCTTAACTTCCTCATTCAGACTCTCAACACAAATTCAACTTTCAATCATAGTCATGAAATAATATTATTTGATCTACAATGATAATAATAATATTGTGGGGGATATCTTATAGCCTATTCATAAAGTGGTTTTGAAGATATCCCTAAGGCCAAATTGTTAGGATAATTATGTTATTTTCAACCTAGGTCTGATTTTCCAAATTTTTGCCACAGTTCAAAACTTTCTCAGTGACATGTAGTACAGAAGCCGGTTGCAGCCTTCCAACAATTATTGCTGTTTGATCATGATAACCACTTATTATATCATTATCTCGATTTAACAAAGTCTGTTGTCTTCAGCACCATTTGGAGCATTGTTATTTAGACTACTTTGATGAGGGCAATAGAGTTCAATAGTCACATGACGTTCCATGGCGTCAATGTTTCTCATTGATATTCTCATTGATATTTTGATTATTAGCCATAATGTCGCAACCACTCAATGTAGAAAGTCCACGGGACTTCCAGTGGTGAATGGTATATCTAACTGTAGAGACACCACAAAGCTGTAGAATATCATCATTGTTTATTAAAAATATATATATATTCAAAGTCATGGAGAAGTACCGTACTACAATACCCCCAATTCAACAATGTAAAATCGACGATTGGTGGAACTCACTGTACGGCCGTCTGTGATTGGTGGCCTGCATTCATTTCTTTATGTGGCTGTTCTCCCTCTGGCTAGGCTACTACCAATGTAAGTCATAACTTGCTGAGTAAAGGGCTAAAACCGCCACTGAGTGACTGAAACTATTAACCACTACAAGTCACGCCGATCAGCATTTTGGTAAACAAACTGTGTCACTGGAACGGCAATGGGAACCTATGGAGCCAGCCTTGAGTGTTTCACTCTAGCGCCGGCTGTGCTGTTTAAATTTATAAAAATTGCGACAGTTCACACAACTTTAACACGACATGCATATATTATACATCAAACTCTTGAGCTACTTCTGCTCTCACTCAGAATGTCAAAATATAAGCAATGTGATGTATAGTTTTTGAGATATTCACTTTTGTTTGGCACAACTCATACTAGTTAACACATTGACTGCCAGCCGTTTTTTTCTTGCTGTAGGTAGCTTCTGCCAAGCCGTTTTTTGAGGATTGTGGCTCATTTTACAAGCGCCGAGGATTATTTTCTGCTTGGAGTTTGTGAACATACAATATCTCAAAAGTACTAATAGAATGTGTACTTTCTCTGTCTAAAAGAGTTAGTTTGTAGAGTTAGTAGTTATGTAAGCATTATCAGTTGAATACAGCATGGTTTTAGCATGAGAAAAAATATTCAGAGATAAACGGCTTTTTGTGAAATTCGATAGAGCTGTCACTTTAACCATTCATTTTTGGCTCTCTCTCTCTCTCCCTCCCCCTCTCGCTCTCTCTCTCTCTCTCTCTCTCTCCCTTCCCCTCGCTCTCCCTCCCTCTCTCTCTCTCTCTCTCTCTCTCTCCCTCCCTCTCGCTCTCCCTCCCTCTCTCTCTCTCTCCCTCCCTCTCGGGAGGGAGACGCACTAGGTTTAATCCTAGTGAGAGGGGGAGAGGGAGAGAGAGAGAGAGAGAGAGAGAGAGAGGGAGGGAGGGAGAGAGAGAGAGCGAGAGAGAGAGAGAGAGAGGGAGAGAGCGAGAGGCAGGTTGCTTCAACTCCTCCCTCTTCTTGGCTGCCGCGGCCGTCACAGTCTCAGTGCTTTTGCTGCTCTCCTGTGCCTGTCTGCAGGCTGCTGTTTGAGGAAGTCGGCATGGACTCGCTCGCTTCTTGGGAGTTTTGGTTGAGAGAAGCTTTTGCGATTCTGGTCATATTTATGCTGCGTGTTTCAAAGTGTGTTCCACCTGTAATGTATTATGTAAATTTGCAATCCCGCATCGCCAGCAATCAGTGCGAAAACGAGAGCGTTTTCCCCCAACCATTTTCATGAGAATGTAATACTGTAAAATCGCCTTGCCATTTCCTTGAATGGCTTGCTCCCTTTTTCTTTGATTTCGCTCGTCTGGGGGAGCACTGTCAACACTTAGTGGGTCGGTAAAATAGATTATACACATTCAATACCTCCAATAATTGTACAGGAGACGTAAAAGGGATTGATCAACGCCCCACCGTCAAAAAAAAAAAAAACGTTTTTTTTTTACGTATCCATACGTCGCTGGCAGTCAAGCGCTGGATTTTTTTTGACGTATGCATACGTCGCTGGCAGTTAACGTGTTAACTGCTGCGGAGTTCCGCATTTCTGGGAGGCTCTGACGTCACGCTGATTCATCCTATGTATCGGCCTGAGATCGGTTTCGTTCACATTAATGCATAGGAATGCGTCTACCTACGATAGCGTTAGCCATGGAGCTAATACCTGTAATGGTCCCGCCCACTGCCGCTCAGAGTGTTCTCCCATTGGCTTAAACGCTCCGTCGCTCAATCATCTGCTAATTTGATTGGCCAGAAATGCCGGGATGGATTATGGGAGGAATAGATTTGTCACTCTTAAGAGCAGTTTATCCCAGAATATGTACACACTTGTACTTTTTCCTGTTTTTTGATGTTCTTTCAACTCTGAATCAAATGTTCTATGGTCACGATTCTCTCGAAGACCAGTTGGCTTGGTTCCAGGCTTAAAACTTTTTAGATAAGGATTTTTCTAAATGTGATTGAGAAAAATGAATGAGAAATACTCTGGAACACAAGGTGACGTCACAATGTCACGAGACTGTTGAGCTCTATAACAGATGTTGGTTGGTCACCAACTACTAGTGTTAATATGAGTGTTCTTCAGGACTCTTAAGCTCTAACACGCACTGATTGTTTTTTTTATCTAAAACCATATAGGCTAATTAATTCATAATTTCTTATTCATTATTCTCATTCCCCCAACATGCAGTACACCTCGTAGTGTAGGTGGCAGCAGTGAGCACAAGATAGTGGCTCAAATTTGTGGACAGATGCTTTGAACTGCAAAAAAGTGGATTTTATACAAATGTGTGTCTACCCCCCCCCCCCCCCCAAAAGTGGATTTTATACAAATGTGTGTCTACCCCCCCCCCCCCCAAAAGCGGATTTTATACAAATGTGTGTCCCCCCCCTCCCCTCAGTGTTCAAACTTTTTCACATCAAGGGCCCCTTTTATGCATTAAAGTTTACATTTTCTTAGTATAAGTTGGCTCTTTATCTAAACTATAACCCTGTTGTCTGTTCAGTCTCATGAATAATACAGTGATTGATAAGGTTATAAGGTTACAATGTACATAGTATTCTGATTACCACAACAAATATTACCCCAATTATAAAAAATAAATAAAAGAAAGGGCATTATATCTGACCATGAGCCCGGTTCTAGCTGCCATGGTGCTACGTGGGTGCTCCCCCTCCATTATCCACACAAGACGGTAACGTTATTAGTGGGGCTGGTGGTAATTTCTATAAATGTAAATTAATATTAGTTAGCAGCGATTAGCATCAAGCTAACGTTACTAGTATGTGCAGTCCCACTGCAGCCAACTGCAGTCAGAGCCTGCTGGCTGCGGGAAGTGGATACTCATGTTAGCACAAGCCAGGAAATAGCCTGCTCCCCCTGTATGTACAGTCAAACAATGTACCGTAAACATAACAGACAGTAGGCTAACGTTAGCCATATTTCCGACTGTTAGATTCATTATCAACACAAGACAGTAACGTTATTAGTGGGGCTGGTGGTTAGCCGCGTATAGCATCAAGCTAACGTTACTATGGTTCTAATAGGCAGACTCACAACCGCAGCTAACTACAGTCAAACAATAATGTTCCATGACCATAAGCATAACGGTAGTAACGTTAGGGTTGCATTACTTCACACAAGACGGTAATGTTAGCAGAGTTTCTGACCAGGTGGTCAGATACTTGTACCAAAGAGCATGGAAGGAAAGAGACGAAACTCCGGCCATTTTTGGAAACAGAATGCGCCTCGCAGTGGTCAGCTGCGGTAGCGCGGGCCCCTATAATCAGCCTCTCTAAACAGTAACTCAACGGGAGAACACTCTAAATTTCGTGGATTCACATCTTTTCTGGGCGTACTGCAAATCTTGATTGAAGTGGTGTAGTGCAGGGATGTAAAACAACAACCATATTGTGGAAACTAAGCAAAATTTTTCGTTTTTTTCTTTTAGTTTTTTCAAGATAAATAGTAAATGCAAAGGACCCGAGGTTAAAACCACGGCAACACACTTCTGACGGAGTGGACGACAGCCGCATTAGCTATTTATCTTGAAAAAACTAAACAAAGAAAACGAAACATTTTGCTTAGTTTCCACAATATGGTTGTTGTTTTACATCCCTGCACTACACCACTTCAGTCAAGATTTGCAGTACGCCCAGAAAAGATGTGAATCCACGAAATTTAGAGTGTTCTCCCGTTGAGTTACTGTTTAGAGAGGCTGATTATAGGGGCCCGCGCTACCGCAGCTGACCACTGCGAGCCTGTGCGAGGTTCTTTTGGCGCTGTCACGCTTCCAAAAATAAAAAATGGCGGAGGCTGCTGGGCGCTGATGTTGCAATGGGGCAATATGGAGCTTTCAGTTCTTTCCATAAAAGTTCTTTGCTTGTACTACGGAGTGACAGTAAAAATCTTGAATCTTGAAAATCCATTAGCAAGCAGCTAACGTTATCTGGTGAAAACCACATTACAGTAGTTAGCTACAAGCAGCAAGTTTCCTTCATGAACCGAAAACACAGTCCTGACTCTAGTTTCCCCCCGATGTCGGTCACATTGCTGCTGTCTGGCCAGACGGGCTTCATTAGATAAATATTTATTTAGTCTGGACTTTTTCTGGAGTCTGTGTTGTTGTTTCCTTTAGCTAGCAGCTAGCGACGACCGTAATGTTAAAAGCTACTTCAGCCATTCTTCTTCTTCTTCTTCTTCTTCTTCTTCTTTTTGATTTCCGGCAGTGTAGACGCTACTCGGCGTATTACTGCCCTCCACAGTTCAAATGGAATTTGATGTCTTCTTTATAGTTCTTCTTCCCAAAATGCTCCCATTCATAAATATTGTCCATACTAACACTCAGACGTTAATTGTCTGAGTTTGCGCAAATGCGTCCCTCAGTATTTTATCGATATCTGTTCCCGATACGTCCACCACATCCAGGAACCTCTTTGCAGCATCCACCACCATTTCAGTCCTCTCAGTCTTCCCAGTTATACTTGCAGCACAGTTCAACACCATAGCAATAAAGGCCAAGAATCGCTTCTTATCCATGCAGATAACATTACTCTGAATCGATCTGTCCATTTCCTTTCTCGGTTCCTTTTGTACACCCACGCTATCCTCATTTCTTTCCACCCTCTCACGTTTCCTCTCCACACTTTTGACAGCCTCAGCATATGACAACCCTTTCTTTTCTCTGACTTTACTCACTATTCCTTCTCGGATTCTTTTTGGGCACTGTGCTGATCCTGTATAGTGTTTTCCCTCACAATGCAGGCATTTCACCTGCTGTTCACACTCATTGCCATACCTCATATCACAATCTTCCTTCCCACACCGACCACACCTTTTATCTCCTCTACACACCGCAGCTACATGCCCATACTCTTGACAACTGAAACATCTGAGCGGCGCCCTTTCATAGGGCCTCACCCTGTAGCTCACACTGTCCAGGAACACTCTTTCCGGAATCCCTTCACTAAAAGACAGACACACAGATAAACTATCCTCTTTCCTACCTTCTACAAACCTAGACATCCTTCTGGCCTCATACACACTCTCTACCTGTTCCTCAAATAACTCCACCTCCACCTCAAGCGGCACACCACTGACTACTCCTTTCTTCATCGGCTCTTTGCTTAGTTTAAAGCACTCAACCATACACTGCTTATACTTACCTATCTCAATTACTTTCATTCCCTGATCCTGTGACACACACTCTATTACTACCAACCCACTTCTAGTTACCCTTATCGCTTTTACTACACCAACTTTCCTTTCCATAAACTTTCCCAACTCATGCAGGTTACTGAAAATTCCATCCACTTTTGACTTCGCTCTCATTCCTACACTATACGAACCCTCACTCCCTTGCCTCACCTTCTTCACTTCCTGATAGCCACCGTCACTTGAGTTACTACTTGATACACGATTACGTTTATTTTCAAGATCCCTTGTATCCTCATCACTTTCTGATTCATTCTCACTCGCAAACGCCATTGCCGCCATTCTTTTTTGCCACGCCGTCTTCCCATACAGCTCCATCGGTTGCTCCGCCATCTCAACTCCTACTTCAGCCATTTCCTGTTAGCGTCTAGGACAAGAGACAAGCTCGACGTGAACGCGCGAGACGTCACATCCTCAAGCTGTGGCGGGAGATGCTATCCACTTCGAAACTGCGGTTTTTCAATGTATCTTCTGAACGGCTGGTCTGAGAGAAACGCCCCTGGTCGCCATTTTTAAGTTACGTCAAGGCGCATTCACTCAGTGCCAATAATAAACACTTTGTGCACATTTATTTCTCGCCAAAACCAACGGAATGGGCCTTTAAATATCCTGGACTAGTACTTGTACTTGAGTTAATTTTCACTAAAGTAACAATACTTGTAGGCCTACTTGAGTAGGATTTGTCATTACCCCGCTAGCTGGGCGCTTCTGGCTCATTCGAGCGCATTAGCGCCCGGCGAACGTCACGCATTTTCCCATTTTACACTGTGACATTTTCACGTCTAGGTCTAAATGCCGGCTCCTACCTGAGTCTTCACGTGAAGTGAAGCTAATGCGCTCGTATGAGCCAGAAGCGCCCGGCTAGCGGGGTAAAATTTGTCAGTACAAACCGAGGCACTTCCTCTTTTTTTAACAAACAGTTAAAACTCGACAGTAACATCACCAACAACACTTAAAAGTTACTCTCTTGTGATGACAACATACACAAAGAGTCTCTGACTTTTTTTAAACATAATTAGAACCAACACATACCTTAGAAACACGGAGAAATGAGTGTGACTCGATACAGTACGGTCTTCGTCACAGGCTGCACAGTAGGAGAGGCAGTGTTGCCAGATGGCAAATGTTGAATTATCGTACCAGAGGGTCAAAATTATCGTTTTTGGAGTGAAATTATCGTACGCCCCCTCCCCAGCGCGGCATGTCGGGGGGGCTGCGGCTGATCACAAGCTACTTTTTGGACTCGGCATGATTTTTCAACACTGTGATCTCAGCCTGCGTTGCAACAACAACAAAACACCCTGCACGTATTGGCTGCAAATATGTTGTTTGAAGAGATGATTGTATAAACAGATAGAGTGATAAACGTAGGATTCTTCTAAGTGTCACAAAATGATGAAATTATCGTACATTTCGGGGATTTTGGGATTATCGATCGTACACCATCGATCGCCACCTTCTCCACGCTCCTCAACCCTCCCTCCCCTCCCCCTCCCTCCTCCCTCTCTGCTGATGATTTTGTAACCTTCTTTACAAAAAAGGTGGACGACATCAGCTCCTCCTTCCATCCTCCAGCCACCCTCACTAACACTCCCGACCCCAATCCTGCTCCTCAGCCCCCTGCCCCTGGATTTGCTTCCTTCTCTCCTCTCTCTCCTGATGAAGTGCTTAAACTCATCAGCTCAAACCAAGCCACTTATGGCCCAATTCCACAGCAGCTAGTAGCGCGGTCCCGCTCCGCTCGACTCGACTTTTGGTCTCATCCCACCGTCAAAAACCGGCCCAGCTCGGTTAGATTTGAGGCCGAGTCGTGCTACTTTTGGTCCCTGCCTCGTCGGGGTACTTCGGGCTGGCGAGTAGGTCCCAAATGGTGACGTAAAACTCTGATGGCTACTGATTGGTCAGAGAGAATCGTGTTTACTCTGTCTACTGACTGTCAATGCAATGCTGGCGGCTGCATACCAGTTTAGTGGTCTTACCTTATCTTCTGTTATGTATATTTCCATCAGTATTTTGTGTCGCTGCCTTCACCTCCGGTGAAATAAAATCGTGGCGGGTGTTCAATTGTCTGAGAAAAAAGTCCGCTGCTCGCTCAGGGAGCTCTGTAGCTGAGTGGAGGCTGCAGCGCTCCGCTAGGCCGCAGCGGGTGTTTGGAAGCCCCGGTCTTGCCTGGTGAGAGGCTGCGGGGTAGAGGCTTCACTCTGTTGCGCCTCTCCCGTCCCCGCACAGCGCAAGGCATGCCTGTGATATCATTCTCTTGGCCGATTGTCACATTTGCCCATGTACACTGTAGGTCATTTAGAGGCACCAGTATTTCATAAACAGTTTAAAAGTTCTGTGGATGGATTTAATTGTAACGTTATGTTATAGCCGAAGGACAGATATGCGGTCGCTATTTTTAGACGACCAGCTGTGGGCGGGGGTGGGTGGGGGCAGATCGAGCGCTGGTCGAAGCAAAACATCCATCGAGTAGAGACGAGTGGAGCCGAGTGGGGACGAGCTGTGCAGGGCTGTTAAGTGTGGTGGGATTGAGCCATTACTGCCCCCTCGATCCTATCCCTTCCTCTCTCCTCCAAACCATCTCACCTAACATATCTCCCTTCCTCACTACCTTCATTAACTCCTCTCTGTCCTCTGGTCTTGTCCCCCCTGCTCTAAAGACTGCAAGAGTCAAGCCTCTGCTTAAGAAACCCTCCCTTGACCCTACTGCTATTCACAACTACAGACCTGTCTCTCTTCTCTCATTCCTTTCCAAAACCCTCGAACGAGCAGCGTCCGAACAACTTTCTCTCTATCTCTCCCAAAATGACCTCCTGGACCCTCTGCAGTCCGGTTTCAAGGCCTCTCACTCCACTGAGACAGCTCTTCTTGCTGTCACAGAGGCCCTTCACACTGCTAAGGCCTCATCCCTCTCTTCTGTTCTTGTCCTCCTTGACCTGTCTGCTGCCTTCGATACAGTCAACCACCAAATCCTTCTTTCCACTCTGTCTGACCTCGGCATTTCAGGCTCTGCACTCTCCTGGTTTGCTTCTTACCTCTCTAACCGCTCTTACCAGGTCTCATGGAGAGGGTCCCTCTCCAGATCCTGTCCTCTTACCACCGGTGTCCCCCAGGGCTCAGTCCTGGGCCCCTTACTTTTCCTTCTCTATGTCAGATCTCTTGCCTATGTGATCTCTTCTCATGGCTTTTCTTATCACTGCTATGCTGATGACACCCAGCTTTTCCTTTCTTTCCCCCCCTCTGACACTCAAATCGAGGCTCGCATCTCTGCATGCCTCAAAGACATTGGCGACTGGATGTCTGCCCACCACCTCAAGCTCAACCTTGGTAAGACCGAGCTACTCTTCCTCCCAGGAAAAGACTGCCCTCTTGCAGATCTCTCCATCTCCATTGACAACACCACTGTACTCCCCTCCCAAACAGCCAAGAACCTCGGGGTGATCCTTGACAACCAGCTGTCTTGCTCTGCCAACATAGCTGCTACAGCTCGCTCCTGTAGGTTCTCTCTCTACAACATCCGCAAAATCCGTCCCTTTCTCACAAGAGAAGCGACTCAACTCCTGGTCCAGTCTCTTGTCTCCTCCCGCCTGGACTACTGCAACGTGCTTCTGGCCGGCCTACCTGCCACCGACATCCGACCGCTTCAGCTCATTCAGAACGCTGCAGCCCGTCTGATATTCAACCAACCCAAATTCTCTCACGTCACTCCCCTCTTCCAGGAGCTCCACTGGCTTCCCATCTCGGCCCGCATCAAATTCAAGACACTGGTACTGGCCTACAGGGCAGTACACCAGACAGCTCCCCGGTACCTGCAATCCATGGTCAGGTTTCAAACCTCTCACCGCTCCCTTCGCTCCTCCACCAGTGCAGGTCGCCTCGCCCCTCCTTCGCTACGGGGGCTCAAAAGTCGCTCATCCCGATCTCGACTCTTCTCGTCCCTGGCACCTCAATGGTGGAACGAGCTTCCACCTTCGGTCAGGACTGCTGAATCACTGCCGATCTTTCGGAAAAGACTAAAGACACACCTTTTCAGGCTCCATCTGGGCCCTTCTTGATCTAACTTCGTCTCTCTCTTTCCTTATATATAAAAAAAAAAAAAAAAAAAAAAAAACTAACCAACCTTGTACCACTAACCTAAACTTGTACCACTGTTCCTTCAGAAGCTGTAGTTGTCATAGACTGTGCTCCATAGTTGATTGTTCTATTGCAGACAAAAATGTGTTATTGTAAGTCGCTTTGGATAAAAGCGTCTGCCAAATGACGTAATGTAATGTAATGTAATGTACAGAGGTCGAAATTATCGTACAAATACGATAATTATCGTACGTCTGGCAACGCTGAGGAGAGGGCAGTGCTCTGACGTCAAAGTGTAGGAGGAGCTCTACTAGCAAAGAACTTTTATGGAAAGAAATGACAGCTCCATATTGCCCCATTGCAACATCAGCGCCCAGCAGCCTCCGCCATTTTTTATTTTTGGAAGCGTGACAGCGCCAAAAGAACCTCGCACAGGCCTTCCATGCTCTTTGCTACTAGCAAAGAACTTTTATGGAAAGAACTGACAGCTCCATATTGCCCCATTGCAACATCAGCGCCCAGCAGCCTCCGCCAATTTTTTATTTTTGGAAGCGTGACAGCGCCAAAAGAACCTCGCACAGGCTCGCAGTGGTCAGCTGCGGTAGCGCGGGCCCCTATAATCAGCCTCTCTAAACAGTAACTCAACGGGAGAACACTCTAAATTTCGTGGATTCACATCTTTTCTGGGCGTACTGCAAATCTTGATTGAAGTGGTGTAGTGCAGGGATGTAAAACAACAACCATATTGTGGAAACTAAGCAAAATTTTTCGTTTTCTTTGTTTAGTTTGTTCAAGATAAATAGCTAATGCGGCTGTCGTCCACTCCGTCAGAAGTGCGTTGCCGTGGTTTTAACCTCGGGTCCTTTGCATTTACTATTTATCTTGAAAAAACTAAAAGAAAAAAACGAAAAATTTTGCTTAGTTTCCACAATATGGTTGTTGTTTTACATCCCTGCACTACACCACTTCAATCAAGATTTACAGTACGCCCAGAAAAGATGTGAATCCACGAAATTTAGAGTGTTCTCCCGTTGAGTTACTGTTTAGAGAGGCTGATTATAGGGGCCCGCGCTACCGCAGCTGACCACTGCGAGGCGCATTCTGTTTCCAAAAATGGCCGGAGTGTCCTCTCTTTCCTTCCATGCTCTTTGGCCAGGGTCAGGACAGGAGTGAATTTGAGACTTGCTTTGCACCAAAAGTTGTTTGCCAACCGCCATAAAACACTAGAAGAAGAAGATACTTGCTTTAAAGGGACGGACGGTAGTTCGCTGGGAAACATTAGCGAGTGCGTTTGACAGCTAGCGTTAGCTAACTTAGCTGATGCTACCTAGCTTTAGCACTGTAACACTACAGTGCTCAAGTGCTAAGGTTACTCGTGACTCTGAGTTTCCTCCGCTACAGTGTAGTCTGGTCGTCATGCCACTGTCATTTAGGCTGTTTTTGGAGGTCGTTTGAAGACGTTGAGGTGTATCGTCATCTCGCTCACATCCGTGTTGGGAGACGCTAACGGAAGCTAACCGCTAACGGGCACCATGGGAGCCGAACAAAGTGGCGATTCGGAACACAAACACTCCGATTACAGCTCATCAGGTGAAATTAGCTACATCCCTTGACATTCATTATAGCTTTTTTCTCCTTGTCGTTCTTTGTTTTCCTACCAGATTAACACAGACAACTGATTGTTGGTCACAAAGCAGGCGTTTCATTTGAGCACTGTGTTTTGCTAAAGGTAAAGTGAAACATTCTCAAACGTATGACTCACGAGTGATCCCGCAACCTGTGTGACTGTGCAAGGCCACACTGTGGCGTCTTAACGTCAAGTCCTCTATGATATATGATAACGGGGGTGTTGTCATTGCAGTGGTGCCCTCCCCAGCCAAGCAGAAGGCGAAGATGGATGATATTGTGGTTGTGGCTCAAGGGACGCAGTCACTGCGTAATATCCACAACGACCCAGATGTCATCAAGCTTCAGGAGATCCCCACCTTTCAGCCGCTTTTGAAAGGTAACCTGAAGTCTCCCAAATGCTGATGATGATGATATGGATGTTTTCTGTGACCCCAGCATGCAGACAGAGCCAATATCTAAAGACAGCCAAAACATTGACTTTTAGGAAACACACTGGTCAACAAGCTCTCCCTCAACTAGGACTATGTAACTCCTAGCCCCATAACGTGACGCCACTTACTGTACAGCAGTCGGCGCCACACAGCGTTAGAATCCTCAATAGGTGGGCAAGGCTGTTCAAAAAGCTCTCCTACCCGTATCCGATCTCCGATTGCAGATCCGAAGATATGATCGTCCGCCTAGTGAAGCCAGTAAGTTCGCCGGGGCGGTTAAATGATACTGTGCTGCGTGAAACAACCGTTTAGAAGCAGTCTTTGCCCAGCCTGTGCCGTATTGAGGACAGGAGAAGCTTCCTAGTGCCGACAGGAACCTTGGGAGTTTGAGTATTTCATCACATGTTTTGCTTCCCAGGTGCGCTGGATTTGCGTTGATCACTGACAGTCGCATGTGTTGTTTGCTCGCCGCGTGCAAGCGGTGCACCATGATAGTGAGATCAAACACACCCTGCTGTAAATTCAGTGCAGGCTGTGCAAAGACTGCTTCTAAACGGTTGTTTCACGCAGCAGTATCATTTAACCGCCCCGGCGAACTTACTGGCGTCACTAGGCGGACGATCATATCTTCGGATCTGCAATCGGAGATCGGATACGGGTAGGAGAGCTTTTTAGAACAGCCTTGCCCACCTATTGAGGATTCTAACGCTGCGTGGCGCCGACTGCTGTACAGTAAGTACCGTAAGCGGCGTCACGTTATGGGGCTATGTTACTCCCAGTGCCAAACAATGTGCAATTAGCTTCATATCCGAGTTAAAATGATCTTTATATCAAAATTAAAAACAATTATACAGGTTTATGAAGCCCATAAATATTATAGGAAAAATCAAAATGCCTTAATTTTTGTTGTCGGTGTTGGTGTGATTTGGAGCACCAGTTTTGGCAACCGTTTCAGTTTCTTGATGCTGATCATTAAAGTTTCACCTCATGTAATCTCCCTTCTCCCAACAATTCCCATCAACTCATTTTTAAATTTGTCTAGTGAAGCTAATTGTAGCAGAAAACCACCAAGGTTTAGATGGGTTAGATGGCAGAAGGGGTTTCTATGTAGACATACTCCTTAAAATATAGCACAAGGGATGCTGTGTGTATTGCTATTGGCAGTAATTGCCCAGTGTTTTTTTGCATTGTTCCAATATGCACATGAAAAGACTTTGGTGTTCACTCTCCACAGGGGTGCTGAGCGGCCAGACGTCCCCCAGCAGTGTGTGTCTGGAGAGGCTGGACTCGGCCCATGTTCTGCAGCTCTGCACCCGCTACCAGGACCACCTGCACCAGTGTGCCGAGGCCGTGGCCTTCGACCAGAACGCCCTGGTCAAGAGGATCAAAGAGGTAAAGCCACCACGACACTGCATTGGACAGTTGGCGTGCAGCCAGGGGATTTCTCATTGCTCATTTCTCAATGCCCCAAAAATGGAGCATTACATTTGCAGTGCTGCTGCTGCTGCTGCTACTAAGATAGCGATGAAAACTCTTCATGCCATACAGTTTGAGACCACGGCACTAACATGTAGGGGTGGGGGGAAAAATCGATTCACCTAAGTATCGCGATTTTTAATGTCACGATTTTTTGAATCGATCTTTTATTCCAGAATCGATAATCGCAAAAAAAAAAATATATATATATATATATATATATATATATTTTTTTTGGGTGCTTACAGTCAGGCCACTCACTGAACAGCAGGCCAGACGTCGCCTACTGGTTTACTAGTGGTTTTATTACTTTATTAGTTAGTCTGAAGTAATAATTACACTTCAGGGTTAAAGTGGGTGCATCTCATTGTAAAATTGGACTTCAAACGGCCTAAATCTGGCTTCAAACGGCCCAAATTGGGATGCAAACGGCCCAAATTTCACGAGCGTCGGCCCATATCGGCCTGGCCTGCTTGGTATCGACTGAATTATGATCCCAGTCCGCCCCTGTTTTTAACTATATCGCCCAGCCCCACTCATGATATATAATATACAGTCTCTAGTGTATGATTCAACTTTTCCCATGTTCTAATCTAGTGTAAAAAAGCAAACAAACTGAAAAAAGAAAAGAAAAAAATAAACAAAAATCGCAATAAATCGTAATATCGAATCGCAATAATCGTAGAATCGCAATACTTAAGAATCGCAATATAAATCGAATCGGCACCCAAGAATCGTGATAGTATCGAATCGGGAGATAAGTGAATCGCCACAGCCCTACTAACATGAGCATCTTTTTGTTTCCTCAAAAATTGTCAGAGAGATCTTTGTATTTTATTTCCAAACATACAAATGGATGTGAAATATGTAAGACCTCATACAGTCTGAGATGGATTGACATATTTTTGTATATTTGACAAATGTGCTCCAGCTCGCTCTCTCTCTCACTCTCTCTCTAAAACTGGTTTTATGCTTACGCGAAATCGCCAGCGCCGACTGCACCGAGGGGTCGCCACAGCTGGCCGTCTTATCGGCGCAGCTCCGCGGAGGGGGCCGTGCAGCTCCTCGAAAATGTGACTCCGCGGCGTCAACGCTGACGTGATCAGTACGAGAGCTGTGATTGGCCGTTCCCTTGGGCCGCGCACATATCCGCTGACGTAGTTGTGAGGAATGAGGAAATGCCATTTCCTCATTTAACAGTGCTTGTCCCTCATTTAGCAAAGCCTTCTGCAGGCTCACCGGAATGAGTTTTGAAATGGAGGGACATGATTGCAAGTTCTTGGTAAACAACATGATAACGTCCTATGTAATGCCTGGACATAAGTGTACCACAAGCCACCTAGTGTTTTGGACGTGTACCGCAGCCAACACGCCGAGTTACGTTTGAGTATGCACAGTCTCGCTGTCGCCGCTAGTAGGCGGCAAGGCTCCAAGTCGAGGCTGCGCAGAACCCTGTCGGCGCCTTAAGTGTCAATTGGATTTGTGTGCTGCTTTTACTGCTGTTGGTCGGTTGCTGTTGGCGGTGCTGTATTTGTGTGTGTGTTCGTGGTTGTGTGAGTGTAGTTGATGACTCCTTTTATGTGTCTTAGTTACTTTTTCTTGTTTTGTTTTGAGAGGATTCATTACAGCATCAAAAGTCAAGTCTCTCTCTCTCTATCTTTTCCTTATCTCTCTCCGTCTCCTTCCAGATGGACCTATCGGTGGAGACCTTGTTCGGCATCATGCAGGAGCGGCAGAAGCGCTACGCCAAATACGCCGAGCAGATCCAGAAGGTCAACGAGATGTCCATGATCCTGCGGCGCGTTCAGATGGGCATCGACCAGACGGTGCCGCTGATGGAGCGCCTCAACAACCTGCTGCCTGAGAGCGAGCGCCTGGAGCCCTTCAGCATGAGGCCAGACGGAGACTCTGCCACCAAGTAGCCTCCTCCAAGACACTGCTGCTTCCCACCCAAGTCTGCAGGTACAGCCAGTCCTCCCAGCAGAGGGAGGTCCAGGTTTGTCCAGCTGTACAGATTCACACCACCCTTCAAACCCAAAGCTTTACATTTGGAAGCCATTTTTAGTTCCATAGTGAAGGAGGAGCTCAGCTGTAAAGGCTTGAGGCCAGTAAAACCGAGACCCTCTGCTGATGGCCACGGCAGCAGCTGGCCATTTTTGAAGTGCTTTTCTCAAGGGTACGCCAACAGTCGCCGAGGGTGGGGAGATTGATTGCTCCTCCACTCTCGCTGCCTAGAGCCCAGCTGGTCCAGGCAATCAAATTGACGACCTTCCGGCCACAACCCCAGCTTCTCTGATCTTAAGGCAGGAGAGAAACGTCCACACTCGATTGACAAGAGTTGGACTGAACTTGAAGCGGTCCAAGAAGGTGTCCTGCTGAAATATTGCAGGTATAAGAGATTTAGATGGGTGTGAGCAACACGGAAGATTCTCACCACTGCCTCTGAGAGAACTGCTCTAACTGCTGCTTACACCTGTCCAAACCTCAAAGGTGTTTGAGAACTTTGTGTGTTGATTGTGGATCTGACGCCCCACATTGTGTTCAATCTCACTTGTTCCAGAATCCAGATATTGATATTTCTATATACTTTGCTCACCCTTTGAAGACCCCCTTCCATGAACTGCTGACATGCAGATCAACCACTTTTTTTTTTTTTTTTTTTTTGTGCCATATCATTGTATCCTTTAGGGGGCAGTACAAACCACTCCATTATGACACACTGGACAGAAACGAGGGATTATTGCCAATGGATCGCACTCGGAGAGTGTGGAGGTACAGTGGGGATTCAATGAGAAACTGGTTCAAGCCTACATGGACAGAAGATAGTATGACATATTGTCAACTTATGAACTAATGCTTTCCTGTTAGCTGCTTTAATGTATTGAGATAATTGTGTCCAATTAGCTGTGTCAAGCCTGTATGTGAAACAATGAAGGAAGAGAACAACTCGTATGAGAGCTTTTTTTTTTTTATACGGGGATGCACTGTCAGTAAACATTCTAGTAAGTTACACCCTGATCATTATACCTTTCTTGTCGAGCTCCATTCAAACCACTTTTTTTTTTTTTTAGATAATCCACAAATCAAATTTCAACAATGGCCCTGTATTTCTGTTGACTGTTGTTAGCCCAACATCATACATACCAAAGATGAAACACTTCTGAAGGCTGTTGTCAAAGAAAGTGACACTTTGGAATAGAAACGGTTGATCATATTTTTGGTCTCCTTGAGGAAATGAATAACTGATCAAGTAAACTTCACTGCTTAATCTGTTGATTTATTTGTTTCTGATGTGTCGCATCATGTTATGCTGCCTAGGTTTAACTATCTAATCACAGGTTGATATTGCAGCATTACAGTAAAAAAAAGAGGCTAAATTACATAATTATCATCATTTCCTTTATTTTACCAGGTAGCTTATTGAGAACACGTTCTCTTTTGCAATAATGACCTGGAAATTATGCAGTGGGGACAGTGTGTGTTCATTTAAATTACATTTAACTGACACCAGTGAATGACGCCACATCAATGTGATGTCATTGATGATGCCACCATGTCATCAGTGAGCGACAGACATTATCCTACCTACCTATCCTACCCCCCTGGCCCCCAGCATATGTAAGTAGGACTTTCTAATTTATGATGTTGCACTTTATCATTTGTGATTGTTTTTCTGGATTGCTTGTCTTCTTCTGATGTGCTGTGCTGTGTACTTGCACTAAATCAAATTCTGTAGTTCTGTAGTTCTGTACAGTAATCCTGATTACTTACTGTTGCTATTAAAGTTCATCTAAAAAACAACAACACAGAAATTATCTTATTTTCTCTCACTCCACTGTCTTTAGTTTACGTCACCTCACATGTGATGCTTTTCACTTCAGTATGCTATGTGCCTATAGGCAGTGTTTGGGAGTAGTGAACAACATGTAGTTGAACTACGTAGTTTAACTACATTTTTCAGTAGCTTGCTGGTTCAACTACATTCAAATTTGCGTAGTGAATCAAATAGTTAAACTACTTTTTGTCATTTTTGTGTAGTTTACTCAAACTACAATTTTGGGCAATAAAATGAAAGGAATATATATATATATATATATATATATATATATATATATATATATATATATATATATATATATATATATATATATATATATATATATATATATATTTATATAAATGTTACCATTACTGTTGAACCAGAACCCCCTTTGACAGGACTGCCCCTTCTCTTTTGTCCTGATCGCTTTGAAGGCAGCATAGACCGTGAAGGCAGCCAGAATCCCACTGACATTACTGTACTTCTTGATTGATGCCTGTGATTGGCTTGCCCTGATATAAATGCTGCCTCTGACTCCCTTGCCCTGAGATTCTTACATTTATTTGTCTGATAAAACAAAACCCAGAAGAACCCAGATTTCTTTACAACAAAAATATAACATTGAATGTATTGGGTGACAACTATTATTAAACTCAATTGAGAGGCTATTATATTTTATTTTATATAGCCTATCACACGGTTAATGTAGTTAATGTTTTTTTTTTTTTTTTTTTACAAAGTATTTTAAACTACTTTTTCTGTGTAGCTTGTAGTTTAGCTACTAAAGTACATTTCTCCCAGGGTAGCTTTGCTTTAGTTTCAACGACTTCCATGGTGAAGTAGTTGGTAGCTTCCTAAGCTATGAACTTTGGGTGTTGTAAACTGCAGTGCAGTCCTTATGGGCAGAGCCAAATATGATTTCAAGACAAATGTCGCCATCACGTGGCAAAATCTTGCCAATGCACAACAATATGTACTCAGAACGGAGCCATTGTGAACCAACCAACCTTTACACTGAAGTCGCCTATTGGTCATTGGAAGGAGTTATTCCATAGAACTCGTTTCTGATTGGTTCGCAGAAAACACTGACAACCAGCATGTTCTTCTGAGTTGTAGCTAGCTTCAACAACTGCCTGGTTCGGATCATCAACAGGTTTGTGTCTCGGTTTATTGAGCAAAGTTGTCTTTTCTGGATGCTCACATGACGTGAACTCGTGAAGAGGCGCACACACCCTTCATGTTGTAAACGCTTACCGAAAGAATTGCTATAGTACCTCCGCTGTCCAGTATGTAACGTTTCTAATTAGCTTTGAGTAGCTCTGCGTTTAGTTTGCCTGAGCTAACGAGGTTAGCTACGACTAAAGTCACAGTATATTCCCGTTGCTGAAAGTCTTGCATACAAGACTACATAATGCCATTTCAACATGAGAGCGAAACAGCTGCTCTGTTACAAATCACATTCAAATATGGCGGTTTGCATCGTTTGTGAAGTGACGACGTGGGTGGCGCAGCACGGAGCCATCGCTTATGCCATTGAAATCAGCTAGGTAATGTTGCTAGGCAACAAATGATCAACTACAATAACGTTATGCAGTTTTTTTTTTGCATTGACCACCATGTTTACTTTTTCCTGGACAAGATAATAGGCTACCAGAAACTGTTGTGTGCATCAATCATGTGTAATGATAACGCAGAGGGGAAACATGTGACATGTCAACATAAACATAACGTCAGATGGGTACGGTAGCCAACCATTTGTGCAGTCAGTTGCCATGGTAACAAGGCACAAGATATACCTGTATGTACGCTCACTAGCTTGGGTTATGTTTAATTGTTGGGCTATTTTGTAAACTAGACGCTGTAGTAGTAATGCAACATCAACACAGTACATTGAGTCGTAGGTACTAACGTTATAGAGTAACGTCATGCCCCGGTTTCCAGCAAAGGTATGGTCAAGGGGTGAACGTTGCTTATCTACCGTTAGCTTGATCGCTAATCGGCATCAGTGTTTAGTCGGCTAACAGTTAAATTAATAATAAGATGGAAATTGTGAGTGCCTCCATAACGGTTGACATGCCAGGCACTGGTTTACTTTTTATCGAACGTGTTTGAATGATCGTGTCGCCTATTTATCTCGAATAAATATCATCTAGCCAGCCTGCAATGCTCTCAGCGCGGTTTTACCGAGTGGCTAATCCGCTTTAACACGTCTTATTTTTAGGGATGGGAGAGACGCCTGTGGTGGTGATCCTCCAGCAGCAGCTGAGAAGCAGGTGACGTGCAAAAGCAATGAGGTCGCGTCGTCGTCTGCTGTGCTGCTTTTTTATACAATGAAGAAGATATTCAACTTTACTAAGAAAAAGAAATTGCCCTCCGGCACGCCCGATAGTGGGAGTGTGCTCTCTGTTGGCTATGAACTGAAAGAGAAGGACCTCGGGAAGGTGCACAAGTCGGCCTCAGTGGGCGATGTGTCAAAGTTGAAACAGCTTGCCAAGAAGAATGATATCAATCAGCTTGACAAGGAGAACAGGTGAGTTGGATAGTTGGAACAGTGCTTTTTGTTAGTCCTTGGTGGATTCATTGCCCTCTGTGATGTTATTCATTATTGCAGTCCACAAATTGTTTTATATTTTGCCAGCATTACATCATCTCTCAAATGCTGTTATCTTTATCTCTCTGAACACTTGTCTGTAGAACACCTCCACTATTTCATCAATGTGTATAATTTTAGCTTTTTTCACATGATGCCTAAAGCCCAAAATTGCAGATCAAGAGTTATGATAATAACTATATCCAGTTATTTCAGACTACCAACAACCCGTGTTATAAATGCCAAGTAGAATGGATGCGACACCTCTCATTATTTCTTTTCTACTTGTGTTTCAAGGTAGGATCTAGTTACCTTTTACCAGTAGTATGTGGCAGAAGTAATTGAGTGGTGTTAGTGGAGTCCTTGAGCCAATTTACAGAGTGGCTTGTTATAGTGAAACGCTAGTGAGGCATCTGTCAAAACTACAGTAGGACTTCACTCATCCAAAACCTCCAAGAGTGGAAATTGTCAGAATTAGTAAAACCATTCATTGACCTTATTAAAAAATATGTTGTAATATGATATACCGGTATGTAATATATAATGTAATGTATGTAATATTACTATATATATATATTTTTTTGCTTTTTGCTATTGATTGATTGATTGAAGTGTTTATTTCGAATATGAAAGCAAAATAATAAAATAAAAGCCATTTCAGAAACAAAGAAAAATAGAATATATACATATTCGAAAAGGAGTGGGAAGAAGTAAAACTTATTAACTCCCACCCCTTCTCCATAAATAATAAATAATAACAAGCTTCCTGGTCTAACCCTGTCTATATACTACTGTGTAATATTTACTAGTAATTCTGTTTCAGATTATATAATAATATGAAAATATAAATATAATATATACACATCATACAATAACATGTATACATATATACATATTAATATACACACACATTCATATATTTATCTAAATATATGACTACAATACTCATTATATACGCATATTTACACACTCACACACATGGAAAAGCAACAAGAAAATAACCCCCAAAAAATAAAAATAAAATAAAATAACCAGTACCCTTATAACACCTAGTGATACCCAACACCTCCCTCATCCCTATAACTTGTGAAGATTGTGTCTTTATACCTACTTTTAAACTGTTTTATGTTTGGACATTGTTTTAATTCCACAGTGCACCTGTTCCATAGTCTCACCCCGCTGACTGAAACACAAAAACTTTTCCTGGTTGTTCTAATAAGTTGAATATTAAAATTAAATTTCCCTCTCAAATTATAATCCCCCTTGTGCATGCTGAATAATGACTGTATATTTACTGGTAATAGATTATTTTTAGCTTTGAACATGATTTGAGCTGTTTGGTGTTTGACAATGTCTGTAAATTTCAGTAGTTTTGACAGTAGAAATAATGCGTTTGTGTGTTCCTGGTAACCAACGCTGTGAATGGTTCGTATTGCTCTTTTTTGTAAGATGATTAGTGGCTGTAGTGAAGTTGTGAAGTTGTTGCCCCAAACCTCAGCACAGTACTGTAAATAAGGTAAAACTAGTGCACAGTATAGCATGTGGAGTGATTTGTAATCCAAAACCTTCTTTGCTCTGTATAATATTGCAATGCTTCTTGAGACTTTAGTTTGTACATGTTTGATATGTGGTTTCCAGCTGATTCTGTCATCTATCTTTACCCCCAGAAATTGTATTTCATCAACTCTTTCTATTTCAATTCCATCTATTTTGATATTTACCTGTGTTTTCCTTTTACAATTACCAAAAACCATTAACTTTGTCTTGCTCAGATTTAATGAAAGCCTGTTTCTGTCAAACCACATTTTCAGTTTGTTCATCTCTGCAGTGATGTCCTCCTGTAATTGTTGCAAGTTATCCCCAGAGCAAAAGATATTCGTGTCATCAGCAAACAGCACCAAATGCAGTAACTTTGAAACTTTACATATATCATTAATGTACAGAATGAAGAACTGTAGAACAGGTAACAGGTAACAGGTAACAGGCTATAAGTTGCATTCCTATCTCTATTCCTTGCATATTTTACTAGAAGAAAAACCACAGATTTTGGCCACAGTAAATGCCATTCATGGTATTATTGTTTGTTTTAAAAGTAGTATTCTAATGTAATTATTAATTCGATTTGTATAAAAAAAAAAATTGTGCGAGCATTGAATTGGCTCATTATCTCTGGTCAGTACAATAAGTGTGAATACGAATCCTTGCATGTGAGAAAATTATCATATATATTGTTTTCCTGTTACAGGACCGCGCTTCATATTGCGTGTGCCAGTGGACATGTGGAGGTGGTCCAGTTCCTCGTTGAGAGCAAAGCCAAGCTCAACCTATGTGACAATCAAAATAGATCCGCCTTGATGAAGGTAATCCTGGAAGATGAGAGTCCTGGAGCAGCACCCTTAAAGTCAAATGTATTCAGTGTTTCCCCTAGAAAAATGTTCAAGCCTGGAGGGATTTCGCAACGTACCCCACGACCGCAACGGCGGGGGCCCTCGCTGGTGACGCTAAACTTTTAGCCAACCTGTTGGCAATGGCATCCCAAGTATCATCATACTATTATGGGATGCGATGCGAACAGTTGTATTATGGGATGTGCGTTTCCCAGGCAACGGCACACGTTGACACGTTTTGGAACAGCGCCGGCCGCACGCTGGCACGATGCTCCAAAAAGCAAAATGCTTATTGTTTTGAATGATTTGGCACTTTCGATTACTGTCAACACCAGTATTGTTGTATTGTAATAATATGCCATAAAGATTTATTGACATTTTGGGGAGAGCAGAGAAAAAAAAAAAAAAAATTGCCTGGCGGGGACGTCGTTGGCCTGGCGGGCCCGCCAGGCCTGTAGAATGGTAGGGGAAACACTGGTATTGGTAGTGACTCGAGCATGGTTGGCCGATTTCCTTAATGCATGTCTTGTTTGGAGCCTTGTGCCCACACTCTTGTGAATTCTCCACAATGGCAGGCGGTGCAGGGCCAGTATGAACGCTGTGTGAGCATACTGCTGGAGAGTCATGCCGAGCCAAACCTGGTGGACATCAATGGCAACACAGCCCTGCATTTGGCCGCAAACATCCCCGCCATCTCCACTGCCATGCTGCTCCTCGAGCATGAGGCTGACGTCAACGCCCAGAACAAGGTGACCCCTAGCCGCCCTCAGGCCACCTACTGGGACCGTGCAGTAGTGCAGCTAATACACGCCGAAAGAAAGGTTTACAATAGAGAGAGCATTGGGCACCCGGGTAGTATACAGCGGTAGATCGCCTGCCTGCCAACACGAGGGTCGCAGGTTCGAGACCCCGTGTTACCTCCGGCTTTGGGCGGGGGCGTCCATACAGGCACAATTGGCCGTGTTTGTGGGTGGGAAGTTGGATGACGGGTATGTGTCCTGGTTGCTGCACTAGCGCCTCTTCTGGTCAGTCGTGGGCGCCTGTTCAGTGGGGAGGGGAACTGGGGGGGGGGTACCGTGATCCTCCTGTGTGTTACCTGCTGCCGGTGAAACCCCTCGCTGTCAGGTGAAAAGAAGCGGTTGGTGACTGCACATGTATCGGAGGAGGTATGTGCTAGTCTAAAACTCTCCCCAGATCGGCAGAGGGGGTGGAGCAGCGACCAGGGACAGCTTGGCAGGGGGAATTGGCGAAGTACAGTTGCGGAGAAAACGCATGAAGCTAAAAGGCACGAGCACAGTTAGATGATAACTATTACACACGATTTTATTTTCATTTTTTACATGTTACAAATGCTACGGTGTTGTTTGATATCGGCCATTGGATCATATTTGAACACTGTTGCTATAGAGAGGCAAAGTGACCGCCTACTTCCTGCTTCAGCACTGTACCAGAGATTTTCACCCGCCATTTATTTTCCCATGGACATTTCGTAAAATGCTTATAAAAATAGTTCTACTTCGTCAAACCAAACGGTTCAGCTATATTCAGAATCGGGAGAGACCATAGAACATTTCACTCCGACCAAAACGAAAAAAAACAACACGGAAATAATATTTTCTTTAAATCCGCGATTTCTTGACGTTTTGGTCCGAGTGAATATTTGGTCTCTCCTGTTTTCAAATATATCTGAACCATTTGGTTTGACGAAGTAAAGCTATTTTTATAAGCATTTTACGAAATGTCTATGGGAAAATAAATGGCGGATGAAAATCTCTGGTACAGCGCTGAAGCAGGAAGTGACGTTCCACTTTGGCTCTCTATTCTGATGAAGGCTGTGGCACTGTAAGAGGACATTGATTTTCATCTGATTTTTAGGAGGGTTTCACCCCGTTGACCGTGGCAGTCCGTGAGAACCATGCGGAGATGGCCGAGTTTCTCCTTAAGGAGGGTGCTGACGTGAATTTTAAGGACCAGGGGCAAAGGTCACTGCAAAACAACGGCACATTTGTGACACACGTAGAATGACCTTCATTTAGCCGATGTCAGTTTTACACTAGGTCATGCCACTGTCATCTATTTCCCCTCTAGGTCCCCGTTGATGCTAGCTGCTGGCAATGGACAAATCAATATGTTGAAGCTGCTCTTACAGTTTGACGCAGACGTCACACTCAAGGACACCAAAGGATGGTCATCGGACGACCATGCGGTGATGAACGGGCATCATGCGTAAGCTGTTTCTCTTCCCCGCTCGTATCTTCACCTGGAGCGGGGCTGTCGAACCGTGTGCCGCAGAGGGCCGAGAGTATGCAGGTTTTGTTCCAACCAAACACAATAGAGGGGCAAAGTGAAACGTCACTTCCTGCTTCAGCACTGTACCAGAGATTTTCATCCGCCATCTATTTTCCCATAGACATTTCGTAAAATGCTTGTAAAAATAGTTTTACTTCAAACCGTTCAAACCAAACGGTTCAGATATATTTCGAAACAGGAGAGACCGCATAACATTTCACTCGGACCAAAACGTTAAAAAAAAAAGCGGGTTTAAAGAAAATATTTTTTCGATGCTGTTTTTTTTCTTCGTTTTGGCCCAAGTGAAATGTTCTATGGTCTCTCCCGATTCTAAATATAGCTGAACCGTTTGGTTTGACCAAGTAAAACTATTTTTATAAGCATTTTACGAAATGTCTATGGGGAAATCGATTGCGGAAGAAAATCTCTGGTACAGTGCTGAAGCAGGAGGTGATGTTCACTTTGCCTCTCTATAGAGCTCAACAATGAGCGCCCGCTTTTTTCACGGCTCCTGTTCCAGAAGAGAATTCCCCGTTAATTTTCTCCATAGACGCTTCGGAAAATCCTTTTGTAAAGAGCTTTAAGCCTGGAACCCAGTCAACCAGCTAGCAGATCGTGAGTGAGTGAGTGACCATAAAACATTTAACCCCCTCCCCCCTCCTCCACTGGTTAGCACAATTTCAACCAGAGAGTTCGAGCTGACCGGTGAAATCACCCAGTGGGGTCTTGAGTTGGAACACTGCCGTACTCTCGGCCCCCCATCATCACAGATGGGTTGACACCCCCGACCTAGAGGATTGCTGTGTACATCATATCTGATTGATTGATTGATTGATTGATTGAAGTGTTTATTTCAAAATGAAAGCAAAATAATAAAATAAAAGCCACTTCAGAAACAAAGAAAAATAGAATATATACATATTCGAAAAGGAGTGAGAAGAAGTAAAACTTATTAACTCCCACCCCTTCTCCATAAATAATAAATAATAACAAGCTTCCTGGTCTAACCCTGTCTATACACTACTGTGTAATATTTACTAGTAATTCTGTTTCAGATTTTATAATAATATGAAAATATAAATATAATATATACACACCATACAATAACATGTATACATATATACATATTAATATACACACACATTAATATATTTATCTAAATATATGACTACAATACTCATTATATACGCATATTTACACACACACACACACACACACACACACACACACACACACACACACTGAAAAGCAACAAGAAAATAACCCCCCAAAAATAAAAAATAAAATAACCAGTACCCTTATAACACCTAGTGATACCCAACACCTCCCTCATCCCTATAACTTGTGAAGATTGTGTCTTTGTACCTACTTTTAAACTGTTTTATGTTTGGACATTGTTTTAATTCCACAGTGCACCTGTTCCATAGTCTCACCCCGCTGACTGAAACACAAAAACTTTTCCTGGTTGTTCGAATAAGTTGAATATTATAATTAAATTTCCCTCTATCCCTTAATATCTCCTTTGGCTTTTGGCATATCACAATCACAATCACTACAAGTACATGAAATGTACAGGAATTTGTCTTGGTGACGAATGGGAAATGAATCATTCTGACATTTGTCGCTCTCTCATGACTCCCTTTTAGGGATGTTCATTTTGAAAATTTTCCAAAATCGATAATCGGTGAAAATTAACGATCAATTATCGATTATCGATCATATTAATACTTAGAAAATTTTCAATATATATATTTTTTTTTAACAAAATGAATGCCTATGGCAGAAAATACGAAAGACAACGTGTTCTCCTCAATGAACTCTTTATTTCAATGTGTCTCCTCTCCAACACTCTGCTGTCCCCGGCGCATGCCGGTGTGAATTTCCCATGTTTAAAACAGTTTTGTTGGCACAAAGGCCCGTGCCCAGCCAGAAAACTAGAGACTATATGAAGCTCCACCTCACGTTAGTCGGCTGTGCAATGGAGTGGGGCGAGGAGGAACGAATTCCACCCAAACCTAGTCCCAATTTTTTTTTTTTTTTCTTTTTTTATACCGGTAATTAAAAAATCGATCCAAATGCCACAGGATCGATTCCAATCCTTAACGATCAATTATCGATTTTCGATAATTGATGAACATCCCTACTCCCTTTGGACTCTTCTAGTTGTTCCCACCTGATCATTGAGCATGGTACCAAGCGCCACGCCGTGGCCTCCCTCTCACATCAAGTCTCCAGCAAGAAGAAGAAGAAGACGGTGTTGGGCGGCAGTCCTCCTCAGGATGGTGAAGCGGGCTTCTCTCTGGGAGGACCAGCCACCGACAAAGATGGTAGGAACACGAATAGTCATCTGATCATATTAAACCAGTGGTACGAGGATATAATCAGTGTAACCTTGTACTGTATCATTATTGTGTGTGTTCATAATTGACCTTGATTATTTCATGTGTCCCTCACGCAACACCACTTGACTGGATGTAGAGCATGGAGCAAATGAAGCAGGGAGAGGTATTATTACTATGCATAGATATAGATCTAGCTTTGACAGCAACATCAGACACAATCAGGTTGTCTCTTAATGTACATAAATATGCTGCGCTTCTTGTGTCATTCAAAGGGAATTATTATGCATTCAATGTTTTTTCTCCAGTAAAGATGACTAACCGTAACCAAGGCTGCATACTATCTGATTTATATATATATATATATATATATACATTTTACCATTACTGTTGAACCAGAACCCCCTTTGAGAGGACTGCCCCTTCTCTTTTGTCCTGATCGCTTTGAAGGCAGCATAGACCGTGAAGGCAGCCGTGTGTGTGTGTGTGTGTGTATATACTCTGTGTATATATATGTGTGTGTATATATGTGTGTGTATATATGTGTGTGTGTGTGTGTGTGTGTGTGTATATATATATTTTGTATGTATATATGAAGAGTTAATTTGCAAAAACAGGTAAACGCCATTCTTAAAATGAACAAACATCTGTTTGATACTCCCTGGAGTGCACATAGAAAACATTATTGAGGTGATTTATGTGGAAATTATCAGATGAATATGTTTTAGTTATGATTGATAATAAAAATTTCCCAAAAATAAATAAATTACAGTATAAACATCAATATATACATCATACATACATCAATATATAAAAATAAAATGATAAAAAATCCAAACGGAGATACCTGTTTTTGCAAATGAACTCTTCATATATATATATATATATATATATATATATATATATATATATATATATAATACTGATTTGATAGTGTTTTGTGGATTGCACTTTTTAACTCATTGAGTGCCAAGGACGAGTATAGTCGTCAATTCGAATAGTAACGTAGAGTGCCAAAGACGACTAAAGTCGTCAATTGCGTTTTTTGACGGTGGGACGTGGATCAAAGCCTCGTGCATCTCCTGTAAAAAATATTGTAGCTATTGAAGGTGTATAACCTATTTTACGGACCCATTAGGTGGCGACAGTGCTCTCCAGATTAGAGAAAGTTGAGGAAAAAAAGCAGAAAAAGCCCCGTGATGAAAGAGAAACCGATGCATGAGCCAGAGCGGCACAGATTGCTCTGGCTGCCTGGAGCCAACGTTAGCTGCGAACAGCAGTCAATCCGCTCCCACAAATGAGCCCCTCTGTCTCTGCTGCATAGTTTCTCCACACGATTAGCCGCCAGAAAATAAAACCAAAGCCAAACCATTCTCATGAGAATGGTTTGGCTTTTCAGTGTCGCGCTGGGAGCCGGCGCACAAGGCTGAGCGCTCCGAAAATAGACTGGGTGCAGTGCACTTTGAAACGCGCAGCAGAAAGCCTATAATCGGACGCAGCTTCATCCCAGCTCACAACCGAAACCCCAGAAACGCAGACGAACGCGAGCCCAATCCAGACTCCCCCGACGAGCGGCCGCCATCCGAACGTGGATCCGTAAGGCAGCAGAGACTCGCCTGACACACGCAGCAGCCAGCAGAGCGAGCAGAGCCACCAGAGACACTCCCACGGAGGAGGAGTTTGGAGTTGAGGGGGGTGTGGGTGCTGTTTATTGAAGGAAATTACTGTTCAGATGTTTCAGGTCAGAAAATATTAGCTTCAGAGTCAGTGAATGTGCTTGAAATGCTTCATTTGCTTCTAATTTGAAACGCCTGTTTTTGCTGAAAACAACCTATCTTCTCCGGGTCATAACTAAAGCACGGAAAATGGTATCAATAAACTTTTTTTTGCTGATGATACAATAGAGTCTCCTCGTTCTTTGTGCGTGTTCGGTGTTTACATAGTAATATCACACAATATTCTGTGGGCCTCGAGAAATCACTGAAAACGCTCTGAAACTCTGGCACTGGGAGCGTCCGTTCTCCAAAAGTGGCTGGCACTCAATGAGTTAAGATGCTAACCTATGTTTAAAGCGGCTACGGGGAACTTTTAACTATATGAAACAGTGTAAAAGTCTACTAATGCCTCACATTACATGACATGACATCATTTAGCAGATGCTTTTATCCAAAGCCACTTAAGTTTACAATAGTACATTTTGTACATCACAGCTGGAAGATGGGCAGTGAAACGGCCATTCTGACAGAAGAGGGGAGCTCGTTCCACCATTGTGGCACCAAGGATGAGAAGAGGGTGGAGGGGAATGAGGCGAGGTTTGGAACCTGATCATGGATTTCAGATATGGATCGGCAGGATGGTTTACTGCCCTGTAGGCGAGTACCAGTCAGATATGGATCGGCAGGATGGTTTACTGCCCTGTAGGCGAGTACCAGTCAGATATGGAGGGGCAGGATGGTTTACTGCCCTGTAGGGGGCAGGATGGTTTACTGCCCTGTAGGGGGCAGGATGGTTTACTGCCCTGTAGGGGGCAGGATGGTTTACTGCCCTCTAGGGGGCAGGATGGTTCACTGCCCTGTAGGCGAGTACCAGTGTCTTGAATTTGATGCGTGCCGAGATGGGAAGCCAGTGAAGGGACTGGAATTGGATTTAGGTTGGTTGAACCCCCAGACGGGCTGCAGCGTTCTGGATGAGCTGCAAAGGTCTGATGGCAGAGGCAGGTAGCCCAGCCAGGAGAACGTTACAGTAGTCCAGGCGCTCACGTCGTACCTACATCAGCAAATGACACCAGGTGATTTCTATCTATGTAGTGTTTCTAAGTCACGTGTTATATCCATGTGAAATGGGTTGTACTTGTCATTTTTGTTCTGGCCGGTCTTTATCTTTATTTCTTTATCTGTATTGTTTATTTGAGCAGGGACAGTACACAATAAACATATTGCACCAGAGATAGCTAAGAGCTAATTTGCATCTGTAGTCCCTGGGCGCACAGAGTCCTGTGCGCGGTCAACCTTATGCAGTAAAGAAAAGAGCGGGGGAGACTTGTCTGACCTGCTGCGGCTCAGACAGCCCAGTGGAAACTGCAGGGAGGAGCCTCTGTGTTCAGGAAATTCAGTTTTCCTTCTGGGTGAACAGTACCACTTTTGTCCACAGGCGCCACTGAGTCAACACAAAATGAAAGTTCCCTGTGGCTGCTTTAAGACTCAACATTTGATAGCATAAATATAATTGTGCAACATGAACCTTTCTGAAATGTGTTCCAATGTGGGCAAGTGTTGAATAAATTGGATTGACTTCCTCTGTTGTGTTGCAGATACCGAGGACATTTCTCAATCAGAGTCACTAAGCCGGTGAGCACATTTCTTTCCAAATATCTCAAATGTAACAGTCGACAACTACCGTATGTGACTTCCCAGTTCATATCATTCTTCTTCCCTGCTCAGGGCTTCAAAAAGTGCTGCTGATTGGCCATCATCAGAAGATGATGATGAATCAGATTTAATCCCAAAGGTGATTGTTATACACCTTTATTCCTACTACAATATCGTTTTGTTTTTTTCTGAAGGCAATTCTGACCCTAATTTTGTTCTGTTGTTTCTTTCAGAAACCACAGAAGGTCAACCTAAGGAAACTGATTGCCTCTAAGAATGGAGAGGATGCTGGTAAAAAAAAAAGATTTTTTAAAAATGTTTTACCCTTGTTCACTTGTTGGCGCCCTTCCATAGTTTGTGGTTGTTGGTACTTGGTAGTAATCTTTGACCCATGCCTGTGCTGTAGCTCCTGCACAGGCTGACAGATCCTTGAGTGGCACAGAGTCTGAGCCTGAGAGTGAAGATAGAGTCCTGAGAATCCCATCCCTCCCCAAGGCTTCACCGTCCAGCAAAGCTGCACAGCACCTAGTAGACCCCTCCCCTGCTTCCTCTTCCAAAGCTCCCCAGATGACCTCTGTCCCTCTCCCAAACTACAAAAAGGTAAAATAACGATGTTGAAACTGTGCCCGTTTGTATTTCCTTGACATCTTCTGTCTTCTCCTTTTCTTCCATTGTTGTCCTTGATGCTTAAAACAAGCAGACCGTGGAGCTGAGCTGAGGAACAGTGAGCCCTCGGAGCAGCCTTCGAGTAGTAAAGCAAGATCAGACTCTCCAGAGGGAAGCACTGACGAGGAAGACTCTGAGGAAGATGATGATGAGGAAGAGGAGGAGGAGGAAGATGATGGAGAGGAGGAGGAGGATGATGATGATGATGATGAAGAAGAAGAAGATGAGGAGGAAGAGGAAGATGAGGGAGAAGATGAAGAAGATCAAGAATGTGAGGAGGAAGAGGATGGCGATAATGCTGTGGCCTCAGTCCCGGACAACACCGCTGGAATAGAAAATATACAAAAACTGTCTGCCGCTGGTGACCTTCAGATTATCGGCAGTGGTAATACTCAAAATGTACCTGGTGCTGACAAGGTAACTGGTCCTAGTCTTGCAGGCATAGCTGAGAAGGTAGAAGCTCCAGAGAGTGCGACCAATAAACAGACTCAAAATAATGAGAACATCAGCTCAGCTGGGATATCAAACTATGGTATGCTGGTGACGCTAGGTATAGAGGATGACTGTGTTGTGTCAGCCATTCGGGTAGAATCTAAGTTATCTGACGAAGATGAAAGCTGTGGGAAGGAATGGCTATCAGATCAGAACATAATTTCAGAACTAGGTTCTACTGCATGCCTCCTGACTTCCAGGCATAGCACCCAAACTCATTCACCTAGCAAGGTTGAGGACGATTTGAAGAAAAAGGATCACGACGACCTAGATCCAGACTCCTGGAGTGGTAAACCAGACAATGTTGATACAATATGGAATGACACTGATGATGATGATGATGATGAGGGTAATCAAAAGGTGGGATTTGGTCGTGTCACAGTACTTGCCAACCGAAGCAATAAGGTACCTGAGGATGAAGGAGAGGAACATCCAGCCAGATCTTTAGGTGGTGAATCACACGAAAATACTTCTAAAGTAGGACAATGCAGGATCTCATTGGGCTCCCCATTAGAGGAAAATGACAACTGTGCTTCACCCAGAGGAAAGCATCAGGTCATCACAGATACCCCTCAGGAAGGTGATGCAAGCGTGATCCAAGCATCACATTTGTTGCCAGGAGCAAAAAGCATCACACCTAAGCCAAAGGTAGGTGAACCAAAGTCCTCTTTGGAATTCTCTCCGCCAAGCGCTCCTCACTCAAAAAACAGATCAGCTAAATCAAAGGTAGATCAGTCAAAATCAGAGTGGGATTCTTCCTCAGATAATCACGATCAAAAAGTCGTCGCCTCCTCCACCAAAGGTGAAGTGTTAGAGCTTATTGGTTCAGGAGAAGTGTCATCACCGTTTACTAGTATGGATATTGTGTCGTCAACAAACCAGGCTGGAGAGCAGCAGTGTTCTGATGACTCTTGGGAAGATGAAGAAAATGGCAAGGAAGAGTCAAATGTTGATGCCTCCCCTGCTGTGTCACCAGAAGTTGAGGACGAAAACACAACCAATATCCAGATACTAGACAATGATGGTCTTGAACCCAGCTCTCTATCTCCAGAAATGGGAGGAAAATTAGATCATCAGAAAGATGATGATGATGGTAGTTGGGATGATGAAGGTGAAAGTGATGAGCCAGAAAAACCTATATCTCCCATTCAAAACAAAGCAGAGAATTCACCACACATGTATACACCCACTGCAGCTTCCCCTGTACGTAAGACAAAGAATGTTGACTATGGTGACGTCTTGAAGAGCAGGGCTTCTACACCAACACATTTGTCATCACTAGTGTCTAGACCCACAGCTGCAATGGACAAGAAGTTAGACGAAGAGCCTGATGTAGATATCGCTCAAAAGGTTGACATAGAGGGAGATGAAGATGACGAGAAGGTTCCCGTATCAATGATTGAATGGGATGATGAGTCTGCGGAATATTACGGACCGGAGGAAGACAAGCTGCTTGATGATCAGAAAGAGAATCCCATCAAAGATGTGGCGAAAAGTCAGGAGTCTGACAGCCAGGACCAGATGCTCGACCTCGATGCAGTGAAAATCAAACCCATCAAAGATGACGTTGCCGGCGCCGCTGGTCAGTGCCAGGAGTCCAACAGTGGTGGATATTATGACGAGGAGTTACCTCAAACTGACATTGATGATGTCGATGTAGATTCACACGCTGAGCTAGAGAGCCTGGGCAAGGAAGGTCCAGAGCTCAGAAACATTGAAGAGCTTGTGACCGAGGTAAAACCGGCGTTGTGTGGTGGAATACAACAGCTAGTTTTTTTTAGGTATATAGTGTAGCAGTTTCTGTGATGTAGTCTAGTTATTCTTAGTAAGGCCTCTGTAAACACTCACAGTTCAGCCAACATTGTAATTTGGACCGCTTCTATAACTAGAAATGTGTTTTTCTGTTTTGTTTTTATTATGAATAAAACACATTTCTTCTTTACACAGAGAAAAGAAGATTCCAAGGAGGATGAGGAGGAGGATGACGAGAAAGAGGAAAGAGATGAAGAAGAGGAGGAGGAGGAAGATGAAGAAGGCCACACAGATGAAAGTGATCAGGCAGAAGTAGATGAAGGAGACCTCCCCATTGCTGCCACGCCTGTTCCAGAGACAGAACTCTCAAAAGATAAGCAAAGAGGTAAGAAGCAAATCCCGTAGAATAGACATTTCTACTCATAATGGATGCTCTAAACATAAAACACATGTGCACCAGATATTGTAAATACATTTCAATAGAATTGTCAGGATCTCAATATATAGATCATTCTAGTCATTACAGAAACGTGCCCTGGTGCTGGCTAGGGCTGGGTATTGGCAAGGACCTCACGATACAATACGTATCACGATACATGGGTCACGATACAATTGCATCACGATACATTGCGATACAATACATACAGTATTGCGATATATTGCAATACGCTACATAATTTACTGAAAATTGAAAAATAGAGCTGAAAATACAACTCGCTGTGTAGTGTGTGGTAGAGTAATAATATGTACATCACTTTATATTGATAACTTAGTGGACAAATTGAGTCAATACTACTGAGTGATGAGTGTCTTACTGAACGCACTGAAATAAAAAGTATTCTTATCGTGTCACTGACCACACGGCTGTGCAAAAAAGTAGATATGGGAAATATCGATACAGTATCGCAGAAAGAATTATCCCGATATATTGCCGTATCGATTTTATTGCACAGTCCTAGTGCTGGCACTATAAACAGTGCGTTGTAGTCAGAGCCAGATTAACACCCCCAGGGGCCCCGGGGCACTGAAGCTCCCAGGGGCCCCCCTACCCATCGTCCGGATGTTTGGATGTTTTTTCGCCATATTTAGAGGAATATCTCATTTGAAATTAATATTAGTATTATACTGTTATGTTATTATTCCGTTTCTGAGATTCAGTTTCTCACTCACTCATAGGCGATTCTAGGCTTTGCAAAGAGGTAGATATTAGTCTGACTGGGGGGTTTCTAGGCGAGGCTGTGCCCCCCCTGGACAAAGAAATTTTGTACATTTTAAAGTAAAATGCATGAATCTGATGCACTCTGAGAGCAAAAGGAAGAGGCTAATCTTCACATTAATATCCTCTTTACTGTGCTGTGGCTTTACAATGATGAAAAAATAATTGACATTACATTTCCAATACAAACCAGCAGAGGGTGCCGCAGCACCACAAGCACCCCCACTTCCCGCGCCCCTGGTCACCACTTGCCCACAGGCATCCAATGAGACTAAATCATCAGACTTAATCTTCTTGGAAACACATTTTATTTTGTCCTGATTGATCTTAGATTTGTGTCATAGTTCTGTGGAGCCCAACATGAGCCCGACCAAAAAAAAAAAATTTTTTTTTTTTTTTTTTTTTTTTTTTGGAGGGCCCCTTCACCCCGAGGGCCCCGGGGCACCTGCCCCGGTTGCCCTATGGTTAATCCGGCCTTGGTTGTAGTACACAGACTCCATCATTTATCGTATAGATACACTCGGTCTGTGTGGGAACGCCCACAAAATGTTATACGGCTGGTGCGCGAGTTTAGATGGTGGGGTAAAACCCCCCCATATATCTCAATGGGCTGACTCACCAAAGGACGGTGCTGCGCCCCTACACGACAGGATTGGGGATTCAAAAGCAGGTACATAGACGTCTGTTCAGATGTTACGTTTACTGCGGGGGGTGGGGTTTGAATCCCTGATCCTGTCTGCCCGGGCTGGGCTAGCAGCTAAATGCTAACTCTGCTGCATTGGAAGAACGGGAGGATTTACCCCACGTTGATCGATTGAACACTATGACGAGACACTGACTGTATCTATTGTACCCAATGGTTGCACCTAGGTGTGCAGAGCATGTGCTGTATTTGTTTAGTCTCTTTTAACACGTTAACTGCCAACAATGTATTGATACGTCAAGCAGAATCCAACCGTTGACTGCCAGCGACGTATTGATACGTCAAAAAAATCGTTTTTTTTTTTTTGACGGTGGGGCGTTGATCAATCCCTTTTACGTCTCCTATACAATTATTGGAGGTATTGAATGTGTATAATCTATTTTACCGACCCACTAAGTGTTGACAGTGCTCCCCCAGACGAGCGAAATCAAAGAAAAAACTGCCGCGGGAGCCATTCAAGGAAATGGCGAGGCGATTTTACAGTAATCCACACTTGTCTTGCCCGAGAGCGACCGCGCAGGCAGCAGCACACAGAGAGCGGAGAGCGATTTGCAAAATAGATTATAGGTGAAACACACTTTGAAACACCTCAGAAAGGCCAGAATCAACATCTGCCCATCGCCCACGCATTCCCCGGCCCATCTTGACTCGCACAAGGAGCGTCCGCACGCAGGCAAGCAGGCAGGCAGGCACGCAGGCAGGCAGGCAGGCAGCAGCAACGCGCTTCTGACACGCCCGCTGTAGAGCCAGGAGGAAGGAGGAGAAGACACACGGAGGGAGGATGTCCATGCCGACTTCCTCAAACAGCGGCCGTGCAGACAGGCACAGGACAGCAGCAAAGCACTGAGACTGTGACGGCCGCTGCAGCCAAGAAGAGGGAGGAGTTGAAGCAACTCTCCCTCTCGCTCTCTCCCTCTCTCTCTCTCTCTCTCTCGCTCTCTCTCTCTCCCTCCCTCCCTCTCTCTCTCTCTCTCTCTCTCTCCCTCTCCCCCTCTCACTAGGATTAAACCTAGTGCGTCTCCCTCCCGAGAGGGAGGGAGAGAGAGAGAGAGGGAGGGAGAGCGAGAGGGAGGGAGAGAGAGAGAGAGAGAGAGAGAGAGGAAGGGAGAGAGAGAGAGAGAGAGAGAGCGAGAGGGGGAGGGAGAGAGAGAGAGAGAGAGAGCCAAAAATGAATGGTTAAAGTGACAGTTCTATCGAATTTCACAAAAAGCCGTTTATCTCTGAATATTTTTTCTGACGCTAAAACCATGCTGTATTCAACTGCTAATGCTTACATAACTACTAACTCTACAAACTAACTCTTTTAGACAGAGAAAGTACACATTCTATTAGTACTTTTGAGATATTGTATGTTCACAAACTCCAAGCAGAAAATAATCCTCGGCTCTTGTAAAATGAGCCACAATCCTCAAAAAACGGCTTGGCAGAAGCTACCTACAGCAAGAAAAAAACGGCTGGCAGTCAATGTGTTAAGGGCCTGCAATTTTTTTTTTTTTTTTTGTGCCCGCAGTCAGGCCACTCACTGAACAGCAGGCCAGGCGCCGCCTACTGGTTTACTAGTGGTTTTATTACTTTATTCAGGGTTAAAGTAGGTGCATCTCATTGTAAAATTGGACTCTGCCCAAATCTGGCTTCAACTGGCCCAAATCTGGCTTCAAACGACCCAAATCTGGCTTCAAACGACCCAAATCGGGCTTCAAACGGCCCAAATTGGGCTTCAAACGGCCCAAATTTTTCGCCGCCGCCCTTCGGACGCCGGCACGCGCGCCGGCCCGTATCGGCCTGGCCTGCTTGGTATCTAATCCCCGGCCTGAATTATGATCCCAGTAAATATAGTAAATACGGTATACTGTATGAATAATTATTCGGTTTTAAGATTGCAGTTGTGTATTTTGCGGAGGGGGGGGGGGGGATGCACCACAAAACAATTACGCTTAGGGCACCCAAATGGCCAGCAGCGGCCCTGTCTGCCAAGCCTCATTGTGTGCAACAGACACACGTCGTTGTGACTGTGAGGACCATTCAATTAATGTCAACAAATTCAGCGTAAACCCGCGTCGACCAGATACACTCCAGCACAACAGCTTAATGAATCAACACCTGTTGACATCTTCATCCATAGATTTCCTTTCTGAGTTGGGTCTGGAGAAGGGAGAGGATGAGCAGGATTCATGGGACTCTGAGGTACAGTAAGGTGTTTTCTGGAATACCTTGAAGGATCAGATACCTCTGATAGCTCTCCCCATCCACCGTTTTCTTCTCTTTCAGTCCCACTCTGAAAACCCCAACAAGTCTCACGATAGAGAACGAAGCTCTCAGGCTCAACTTCAAGAACGCATGTCCGTTGTTGAAGAGCAGAATAAAGAAGGTAATTCACAGATTATTGGTCACATCCTTTTCAAAGCAACTAGTACTGATAACAGCCATGATAGCTTTGCTTTCAATAAAATCATTCCAGGCACCATTCCATGCTGCAGAAACGAGCGTCACATGAAATCTGAATCATAGAATAATGTGCATTCATGTATTAACGCATGCATGATTCAATCTTTGTGAGTGATGGTTCATGTCTGTTGTGCTCTCAATTCAAATAAGCACTGTGATTTCCATCAGTCAAACAGAGTTTCCAACAGTATGTTACATTTCTTTTGTAGACTTGCTTTATATTCCCTCCTTTTTACGAGGGGAAGGAGGCAATGCGATGGCAGTTCTAGAGCCTCGGAGGAGTGTAGGCAGGCCAAGAGGCAGCCAGGGAGGAGTGGGTATGAGTGTTTTGTCTTGCCTCACAGGCCTGAAGAACAGCATGCTAACCATCCTGACCGTCACCTCATGATCACTATAAGAGAATGCATGAAAGATGATCCTCACCGACTGCTATCCCTCAATCCCATATAGAGAGCCAAAGTGCACGTCACTTCCTGCTTCAGCACTGTACCAGAGATTTTCATCCGCCATTTATTTTCCCATAGACATTTCGTAAAATGCTTATAAAAATAGTTTTACTTGGTCAAACCAAATGGTCCAGCTATATAGGGGGCACGGTGGCTCAGTGGTAGAGCTGTCGCCTCGCAGTCAGAAGGTCCTGAGTTCGATTCTCGCCTGGGACACTGTGAGCGCTGTGGTTGTGTTCCCCCCCATATCTTCAGTGCCTACTGCCCAGGTGGGGTATCTCGTCGTAAGGGCCTTTCTGTCTGTGTGGAGTTTGCATGTTCTCCCCGTGCTCCCCCAGGGGGGTTCCTCCGTATATAACCCCCCCCCCCCCCCCCCCCCCATTAAAAACATGCAGAAGATCAGATCGTCATCGTCATCCGACCAGTGACGACAACATCCGAAGTTGGTCCCCGGGCGCTGTACGAGAAAAGCGACCACTGCTCCTGGCCTGCCCCCCGGAGGAAAGGACAAGCCAGGATGGGTTAAATGCAGAGGACAAATTTCACCGGCCACCATCAGCATGTGTGTGTTTGTGGCCGTCCGTGCATGTGTTGATGTGTAATCGTGTGACAATAAAGACGGGCTTGTCCGTCTGAAATCGTGTTAATCGTGTCGTGTTATTTAGAATCGGGAGAGACCATAGAACATTTCACTCAAAAAAACATCGATTTATTTTATTTTATTTTTTTACATTTTGGTCTGAGTGAAATGTTATGCGGCCTCTTCTGTTTCTAAATATATCTGAACCGTTTGGTTTGAACAAGTAAAACTATTTTTTATACGCATTATACGAAATGTCTATGGGAAAATAAATGGCGGATGAAGATCTCTGGTACACTGCTGAAGCAGGAAGTGACGTTCACTTTGGCTCTCTATACCCAATTTCAGGTCACAAGTTCTGCTTGGCTTTCTTGTGTCCCACTGAAACCAGAACAGGGGGAAACTAAATGCGTGTCCTTTGCCTAATCATGCATCTTCATGCTAATTAACCATGAGCTCAGTTGCATGGGGAAGCTATTCACAGACTACAGTGCTCTCTCTGGCTTCATACAGCAAACTACCATCCAAACTCATTCAATTGCATCAGATCATTGTTCTGTCTTGTCCAGCAGATGTCTCCTGTTGCGTCTCGGCCAAACATATGAGAAACCGTATGTCTCATCTTGCAGGTGTAAAGAACGGTAATGCTGCTCATGGAGGTTGCAACGGCAGTGATTGCAAAGATGTGGATAATGATGCCGCTGCACAGAAAGAGGTATGTTTTCAACAGTTTAGCGCTGTAGAAATTAAATATATTATATATATTAGAGCTGCAACGATTACCGGTAATTGATTAGTCGATCGACAGAAAATTAATCAACAACTATTTTGATAATCGTTTGAGTACAGTTTTAAGAGAAAAGGTTTTTTCTTCTGCTTCTTAAATGTGAATATTTTCTGATTTCTTTACTCCTGTATGACAGTAAACTGATATTATCTTTGAGTTGTGGACAAAACAAGACATTTGAGGGCGTCATCTTGGGCTTTGGGAAACGCCGATCGTCATTTGCTACCATTTTCTGACATTTCATAGACCAAACAACTAATGGATTAATCGAGAAAATAATCGACAGATTAATCGATTATGAAAATAATCTTTAGTTGTAGCCCTAATATATATATTATATTAAATATATGAAGTGGTGGTCCATTTCTCTAACATTGTCGTCCCCCCCACCCCTCTGGCAGACTGAGAAGGCAAAATGGGAACCTCTGTCTGTGTTGAGCAAGCTTGAAGGAGATACTGATCGAAAGACAGGTAAACTGGATCGTTCCTCAGCCTCATGATTCCAAATGTTACAAAAATGATTTCTTTGATGTAGTTATATATATATATATATATATATATATATATATATATACCGGTATATATAACTATATATATATATATATATATATATATATTAGTTATATAGTTTTATATATATAGTTTTATATATTACGGTAGGTCTGTTTCTCTTTAACCGTGGAAATTCATTTCTGTTCAACAGATGTAATGGAAGAGCTTGGTCTGGGTGATGTTGACGATCTTGAAGGTAAGCAAAACTATTTAAATCTCCACATGCACATTTTGGTCAGATTGTATTAATATTAATTCAACATAAAGTGAATGCTCCCAAACCTACACCCGCAATTTAGTGTCCCATGTCCGGGGTAAGACTTACAAGTTTTTGAAGATTGTATACAAACTGGTTCGGTTTTGAAGCACTAAATGAAGTAGTTGACTTACTACAGTACTGTGCTTGTTTCTTCACACTTTTTTGAAGCTCAAAAAGCAGGTCAGTGGCGCACATGGATTTACAATGGATTAGATGATTAGAACCTTTTCTGGGCCTTGCCAGCTATAGGCTGGTTCTTCCTTAAGGGGGTCTCACACCAGACGCGTCGGCCGACACGACATACAGCATACAGCAAAAATTCAAAACCCGTGTTTACAATGAAGGCAGACGGAGGTGCCGGCCTCTTGGAGCGCTGCTCACCGCCACTCTTGTCCACGTTATTGCTACTAGACCCAGAAGAAGACCCACAAATCAAGATTAGATATTGCAATGCATCATTGTGAGCAGAAGTAGCATGCCATAGAGAGAGACATTTTAAAAATAATAACTTGTTTTTATTTTGTCAGCTCACTTTTGTTTTCCATCAAAAAGAAATCATCATCTAGTAAATCAAATAAATGTAGCCTATCCAGTATAACCATTTATCCTCTCTATGAATTGCACTATTGCACAGGTTAATCAATGAAGTAGGTAATTATCCAGAATAGGGATGTCAACGGTTAACCGTTAATCGATTAACCGTCGCTAACGTCGTTGTTCGGTTATTGCTGTCGGTCTATCAGTTAATATTTAAAAAAAAAAAAAAAAAATTTTTTTTTTTTTTTTTTTTTTTTTTTTTTTGTCTATTTACTCAATGAGCTCATGCCCAAACAAGGCGTGTCTATTTAGATGCTGAAATGTTAATGCTTTTTGTGTTAGAAATTCTAACACAAAAAGAATTTGTGTTGAAATGTTGATGCTTTTTGTTAATGCTTGTTAATGCTTTTTGTGTTAGAAATTCTAACACAAAAAGCATTAACATTTCAGCATCTAAATAGACACGTCTTGTTTGGGCATGAGCTCATTGAGTAAATAGACAAAAAAAATTTTTTTTTTTTTTTTTTTAATATTAAAAAATTATGAATTAACCGATAGGTTAATCGATTATTAGCGTCGGTTAATCGAAAGTGAAATTAACCGAAAATTGACATCCCTAATCCAGAATTATACGCCATAAATCACAGATAATTTAATTGCGGGAGTAACTGGATGTACCGGGAAGTTATAACGTTAATCTATTAAAAATATTAACATCTGCTAGCGCCCTCTGTGGGATGTTTCTCGTCTTGTGTGCGACCCCCTTTTAGACACCATTACACACTGCAGTCAGTGCTGAAATCGCTTTACTCCGATCTTCTCCATGACATGATTTAAGCACCTTACCACGTATGCAATGATACATTTTAGGTTGTTGTCCCAGTTGTAATTGAACCCACAACCTTGGTACTGTAGAATGAATACCATGTTTTACTTAAAGGGACACTTTATTGTTTATTGTTTGTTTATTGTTTATTGTGGACACTTCACCGAAAAAAAACAATGCTGATTTATTTCGCACATGATCTCACACATATCGAAAAACTGCCAACAGTTTTGTAGGCATCCATTTAGTTTGACAGTTATTGGGAGTTGATTTGAGTAAAGTTGTGGACCAGTGATGTCGTTCATGCGCAAATGACATCACTGGTCCACGACTGAACTCAAATCAACTCCCAATAACTGTCAAACTAAACAAATTCCTACAAACAGTTTTCGGTTTTTGGATATGTGTGAGAGCAAAATAAATCCGCATTGTTTTTGGGTGAAGTGCTCCTTTAACGCTCATGCGGGTTTTCATTGTGTGTCGCCCCCTCGATAGAGGCCTTCAAACCAAACCTAAAAACCCATTTTTACCTGCTAGCATTTCCCGATTCTAGCTGATTCATGCCTTGGTTTCCCTATGTGTCCCGATGATTGCTGACCAGATGTTGCCTGATGTTTTTTTTGTGTATCTCTAGTCTCTACCCTATGTACAGCACTTTGGTTGACATGTGTCATGTTTAAATGTGCTCTATAAATAAATTTGATTGATTGATTGATTGATTGATTGATTGTTTGTGGCGCAGATGCTTCGGACTGGGATTCAGCCAGTACCGCCAGTAGGAGGACCCTCCCTGGCCGCAGAATGGCCTCCCCTGGATTCGAGGAGGTCCCAGAATGCTCCACTGCATCGATTCAGGAGCAGGAGCAAGAAACCCCCGCAGCAACGCCCCCTACTACACCCCAGAGGAGCGTCAGCTCTGACAAGAGAACGTCAACACTGCCCATCCCACATGGCCTGACCTCTCATTCCCCTCCTCAAACCGTGCCCCATCCCCAACCCCGTGCACGGATGACCGTGCCTCAGAAACCAGAGACCGAAGAAGGTAAGAAAACAACATAAGACTTGACTTCCATGTCTTCTTATTCAGCTCAGTAATTCACACAGTCATTCTCCTCGTCTCACTTTGACTTTCTGTCTCTCTCACTCAGAATCGGATTGGGATTCAGATCATGTGACCTCTTCTTCCAGTCCAGTTAAAACAGACCAGCTGCCAAATCTAGCTGAGCAGCATGCAGTGGTGACACCAGGTAAGATCTAGCTGAGCAGCAGGCAGTGGTGACACCAGGTAAGATCTAGCTGAGCAGCAGGCAGTGGTGACACCAGAGCTGTTTTCCCACATGCGCTTTTTACCGCTAAATGACCGGAACGCGGTCTAATGCCTTCATGTGTGAAAGTTGTTTTTCCGGTATAAGCGCGACCCCGTCGTCGCGGACATTTCACCAGTTTCGAGCCAGTCAGAAGAGCGGTATGCGCGATCAGGGACACAAGTGTAGAACGGGTCCAGTCATTTGCCGGTCCTTCTCTCATGGGCGAGGTGTACACACGTTGCTTAACGTTCACTTCCAGCGTGCATCATCTAATCATTCGCGCACATCAAAGCAAACTACTTCCACATTTCGCTTCATGCATTTGCTTTCTCTACATACATAGGCTACAAGCGTTGGGCGGCTTGCAAGCCACTGCCATTCTCGCTGTGTCTGTCCTGTGTCAGGCTGCTGCGAAGTGCGGAGGACTGAAGGACTGGCCTCTCTCGAGCAGAGAGGGGAGGGGGGAAATCGGCTGTGTTTATTACGCTGGCTTGACGCTGCTCTTAAGTCAAACGAGTGTGATTTATTGTGTGACAAGCGAACTTATTTCACCATCGGAGTTTTGCCGACCCCCAAAATAAGCTCCCCCCCTCCCCCCGCCCCCCAACATACAGGCAATTTCGCTGCTATATTCCCACATGCGAGCGCCCAGGTGTGAAGGGAAATGTCCGATATTGACTTACAGGTAATTTTCCGGTACGCATGTGGGAAAACGGCTCAGGTAAGATCTAGCTGAGCAGCAGGCAGTGGTGACACCAGGTAAGGGAGCTGAGCAGCAGGCAGTCGTGACACCAGGTAAGGGAGCCCATGACGTAAAGCAGGCTTACTTGTCCACACATTCCTTCTTCTGCTCGAGGTGACGCCTGGCTGTCTCCTGTGTAGATTCTCCTGTGCACAAACCTGCACCAGTGGCAAGAAACAGTGCGAGTAATGAAGAGCCGGAACAGCAGCAACAAAACGTGAGTCGTCAGAAAAAATACCCTGCCCCTCCTCTTTCTCACCAGAAAATACCCTGCCCCTCCTCCTCTTTCTCACCAGAAGATACCCTGCCCCTCCTCCTCTTTCTCACCAGAAAATACCCTGCCCCTCCTCTTTCTCACCAGAAAATACCCTGCCCCTCCTCTTTCTCACCAGAAAATACCCTGCCCCTCCTCCTCTTTCTCACCAGAAGATACCCTGCCCCTCCTCCTCTTTCTCACCAGAAAATACCCTGCCCCTCCTCTTTCTCACCAGAAAATACCCTGCCCCTCCTCTTTCTCACCAGAAAATACCCTGCCCCTCCTCCTCTTTCTCACCAGAAGATACCCTGCCCCTCCTCCTCTTTCTCACCAGAAAATACCCTGCCCCTCCTCTTTCTCACCAGAAAATACCCTGCCCCTCCTCTTTCTCACCAGAAAATACCCTGCCCCTCCTCCTCTTTCTCACCAGAAGATACCCTGCCCCTCCTCTTTCTTACCAGAAAATACCCTGCCCCTCCTCTTTCTCACCACATGTGCCTTTTGGCCCAAAACTGTCTGCTCAGCACTCCTGTGCTTTTCCGCTCAGGAGAAATCAGCCCAAATAATAAATCGGTATATTTGGAAGTGTGCCAAGTTACACTGACAAACAATGACCCAAATTGGATCAAATGATCTAGTCTCTGACATGATGAATTTGTGTCTTTTATATTTGTTTGACATTGTGTGAGTCTCTTCCCTTGAGGGTCTTCAAATCCTGAGATGTTCTTTTGACTCGTGTTGTGATCCACCACAGGAGTCAACTTCCACAACTTGTGAAAATGCATGACTTTGAAAACACTACGCAACATCAATCCACATTTATAACATCTGTGGATTTTTATTTCTATACCTGGTGCTCATACTAGAAATTGCTGCAATATACGCATGTGCAACATTGTGATATTCTCCAATACACAAAACATGGTGATATATTAAAACAATTTGGGCTTGGTCTTCCCTGTAGTACTACAGTGGTTATTATTTCCTTGTATTTAAATTGGTGATGTCATAATTAGGAAATCATAGAATCAGATATCACAGTGCTTCCACACTCATTTCAATATATTTGTCTGTATTTTGAAAAGTTAAACCTCTGTATTGCAAAGTCAAACCTTGGTTTGTGCATTTTTTTTGTCTTGTTTCTTTGTGTATTTCTTTGTCTGCTCATGCCATCAAAGGAGAAAGATGATCCTTTAGATACATCAGAGTTAGACCTAAATAACCCGCACCACTCTGGCCTTGTGGGCCCTGAGAGTGGAGAAAACGATGAGTTGAGAGATGAAGTGGCTGATGACATCCCGTGGGAGAGACGTTACGAGAAGCTCTGGGTAGAGGTGGAGAAAAGGGATGTAAAATCCACCTTCAAGAACGTAGCGTGTGAGCTGAAGGAAAAGTTTGGCGAGCTATCTCGCGCAAGCAGGTGCACTGCAGACGACATCGCAGAGGAGGAGCGGGCCACGGCCGAATCTCCCTCTGCAGAAGAGGCGTCAAGCGACGAGGAGGATGGGGAACTCTTTGTGCGCCCCACAGCCAGAGCGAGGAGTGCAGTTCTCCTCCCCATACCCGAGCAGCGGGAGTCAGGACTGGAAGACTCCGTGACGGAGTCGGCGGAGAACTCCCAGTGTGAGGACCCGAGCCAGGCCTGCGAGCCCCCGTGTAGTGAGGGCGGCAAGGCCCATCTCCTAAGTGGTGACGTTCTGGAGGACTGCAGCAGGTCTCCTTCACCGCAGCGCTCTGCGGGAAGCGATGCCACACAGAGAGACCGCAACATGAATCACGCTACGGAGGTTTTCACCGATGGCCGCGTCGAGTCTGTGTCTGCCGATTTCAAATTGAACTCCGACACCAAACCTGAGCCGATCCAGCAACCGCAACCGGAGCTCCCCTCGGGCGGCAGCACTACCGATCGAGATGAAGCGGAGAGGAACTGCGCGAGCTCAGACGAGGATCCCGAAGAGTTCGCTCGATCTCGGCCTCCCTCGCTAAGTACACACATGCTGCACGACGAAGAGTTGGAAGAGGACATGCAAAGGTTTAAGCACGAGGTAGGGATGCTGAGGTTTGTGTTCCTGGACTTGGAGAAAGAGAAGGTCCAACTCCAGAAAGAGGTAGAGGATGGCCGCCCCTTACTCCCATAGTCCCTTCTAGATTGTCTCCGTTTCTCTTCACCCCCCCCACTTCCCCATTTCATAACCTTTGGTGAGTGTGAGGAAAAAGCCCAAACCATGGCCATCAATTGTCACGTCGCTTATTATGTATTGGACGTCAATTTTCCATGTCACAATACACCCAAGTGTAATTTATTTTCGTGTAGAACAGTTTTGCATGTTCCTCCTTCCTCCCTTTGCTACATCACTATTCCTGAATTGTCATACAACCCATCACTTTATAGTCTGTTTGTCTTTAACAATCTGAAAGACCTTACAGAATAAAATGTAACAATTAAGGTTGTCGGCACAACGCTCAGTCCACACTACTGTGTTTGGCATTCCGGGTTGTCCTCCAAAAACACACACAGAAAGTGCAATCTTTGCTCTTCTTTAGTAGTGACTTCTTCTTTAGGAATAGTGATGACTTGTCTTCTTTCTTCCTGCATGGACTCTGCATTAGGGATGTTCATCAGTTATCGAAAATCGATAATTGATCGTTAAGGATTGGAATCGATCATGTGGAATTGTTATCGATTTTGTTATTATTAAAAAATAATAATAATAATTGCGGACTAGGTTTGGGTGGAATTCGTTCCTCCTCGCCCCACTCCATTGCACAGCCGACTAACGTGAGGTGGAGCTTCATATAGTCTCTAGTTTTCTGGCTGGGCACGGGCCTTTGTGCCAACAAAACTGTTTTAAACATGGGGAATTCACACGGGCATGCGCCGGGGACAGCAGAGTGTTGGAGAGGAGACACATTGAAATAAAGAGTTCATTGAGGAGAACACGTCAAAAAAAATATATATATATATTAAAAACATATTATTAATATGATCGATAATCGATAATTGATCGTTAATTTTCCCCGATTTTTGATTATGGAAATTTTTCAAAATGAACATCCCTACTCTGCATTTAGCTTTACTTTACATTCAACAATTCAGTTGCACAAACTCTCCAGCTGATGATGTGGTGTGAAGTTGGTGTGGTAAATGCTACTCTTCTTTACCCTCAAAAGAAGAAGTGCTATTGGACTTTTTGGAACCGTGTGGCAGTTGCTGTATTAGGTTTTGTCTCATGCATGCTGATTTGACATTAGTCTTCATACATGGAGTTGTTGTAATATGACGTTTGTAAAACAATTTGACGTCCATGGAATGAATGGATTTATGTAAAATTAACTTTTGGCCAGCCTTTTGAATGTTTTCTGGGATCAATCGTATCCTGAAACAATTTCAATGGAAAGTATGTTGAATTTCAGCTTTGAAGTCGTTCTTCCTATAGGCCACCATATAGAGTGATCCTTACTAGCAAACCTTAACTAGTTTCTTATAGTCAACAAGATGGACTTTAGAATAGGTGATTTGATACTGTATACAGTAAGAGAACGTCTTACTGGCAATGAACTGATAATACTCTATAATACTCAAAAATGCTTTTTCAAATTAAAATATGAATCCACAAAATCAAAGCCAGAAACTCAGCTTTGCGCAGGACAGCAAGTGTTGCGTTTGCATCTTGTGGTTGAAATCATGTGTTTTGGCATATCTAGATGAAAATGCATTTTGTGTGATTCACAGAATCCTCACAGAATATGTAGTGACTGCTAACACCAGTTTCATTCAATGCTATTTTTGCGAATGTTGGTTATAGTGTGCATAAAAATGCAATGTGGTATGGTGCGTCCTTGCAATCAACGTCAAATAGCATGTCACGTCCAGTAGCCACACTAAGGTGTTAGGTCTCCCGAGGGAGGGGTGGCACACTGAATTATATATGACAAAAGAATACAGGTGCGTGTTCCAAAATGCATTTTGAAAGGCTGGCCCCGACCTGTTTCACTCTGCCTCCATCCCTGAACTTTGATGATGAAACATAATTGGACCCTGGTCTTCTCAGGTGGGCAAAGACAGGACGACGATGACGGCAAAGGAGGTGCAGATGTCCAGCACTTCCTGGGATGCTGGTGGAGCAGAAGTGGACGGAGCAGGAGCGGAGAAACCCGAGACCAGTTTGGGAGGATGGCGAGGAGAGCTGCCGAGTGGAAATGGAGCAACTCAAAGGCAACCGCCGCTCGCAGCCACTGACAGTATCGCCCAAAGACTGGAGTCTACAAGTCCAAAGAGGTACGTCTTGTTTAGTACGGTAGTTGTTTTTCTGTGCCTTTTTAGTTACCTGATATTCTGTTGGTATGTACTAGGGATGCACGATATATCCGCAATCATATCGGTATCGGCCGATGTTAGTCATTTTTTAACATATCGGTATCGGTCCAATGTTGCAATGTTAATATCGGTTATCGGTATCAGCCAAATCCTTCACATTGAGATGAAATAATGCAGTAAATCTATGATTTATGGGCTTTTACAAATGTTTTTGAAATAAAGAAATGTATAACTTTTTGAAATTCAGTGTTTGCATGTGTTTTTCAGTATGTACAAAATTGTATTATCATAGAAATGTGTTTTTATACAGATCATATCGACATCGGTAAATATCGGTTATCGGCCATAACAGCAATCTTAATATCGGTTATCGGCATCGGCCAAAATTTTCATATCGGTGCATCCCTAGTATGTACACCACGTCTTACAGATTGCTTTCAAAAGCTTGACACATCCATGTTGAATACCCTCTGCAATGAGAAACCAGATAATAAACACTTGTTCAGCCACAGGTACTGCTACACCTTGTTTTTAATGCATTGCTTTTTTTTTTTTTTTTTGCCCTATAAACCATTTTGTAACATGCTCTGTAAATAAAGGTTGTTATTCTTGCAGGACACATTTAACAGAGACCAGTCGCACATTATGATTTCTCCCATCCTTATTCTGGGGCCCTGCTTAAATTCCATCTCCCAGGGTAGCCAGGTGTAGGTGTAAACATGTCGTCGGGCTTGTCATTCACCACTAAGTCTATTGCTTTCCGTAGCACCGACACGGTTCCGATGCAGTTACACCTCCCACTCCGGCAGACCTACAATAACGGCAAGCAGGAGAGGCAGGCTGCAGCTGTAGAGGGGACCTCACAGGAGAGGCAGGCTGCAGCTGTAGAGCGGACCCCACAGCTGGAGCTGCTCAGAGGGGCCCGGCGCTGCGGTAGAGCCCCTCAGAACAGCCGCGTTAACGGAGACCCTCTCTCTGTGTTTGACGATAGCACTTTAAGTGAAGTGTCGGACGATGAAGGAAGGTATATTATGCAGTATGCCACTGTTCACTGATCAGCGTCACCTCTCTTACTAACACCGGGTCGTCATCAAGGATTCCCTTTCCCCTTGGTTTTGACTCATTTCTCTCAGCGTAGTTGCATGACTAACCTTTGTGACAAATGGACTAGTATACTGCATTATACCATCACACTTCAGTTGACTTTCCTCCTCCCGCTTAAAGGATCACTCTGCCCATTTTCAGACAACTTTGTATCAATTCAAGGCAGAAACTCCGGTGACGTGTTTTGCGTCATCCGGCAGAGTTTCTACTGGCAAATGAAAGGGGGGGTTCTTAGTCCAGGCAACATGAAGGGAAGTATTGTTCATGTCCAAAAGTGTTTTTTTCAGTCAGAACGCTATGGAAATCATGTTGAGAGCGCTTCCATTGTGCACAAAACACAGCGCACGGAGCCTTTTCTTTGCGCTCCGTTTGTTTTCCCCTGTAGTCGCGTGCAGTACAGATCAGAACACAACGACCACAAGGACCGGTAGCCAGCTGGTTTTGTCTGTTTGATGTTGTTCACTGTCAACATGAAAGCCAGATTATTGCCCATTCTGGCAGCAGCAGAGGTTGAGGATCCCTCTGGGAGGGGAAAAGGTAGGAAGAGTGAAAAAGACGATCAGGGCGCTTTTCCTCTAATGTTCAACTTTTTTCAGCTTTAAAACGCCCACAGCGCTCCTCCAAAAACAACAACGCTTAAACGCCAGTTGCGTTCATTAAAAGAGGAGCACGTCTAGCGTGTCCTTACATAGAGAATTAATTGCAGAAAGACGCTGGCAGCTCCAAAAACGCTTTTGGTCTGAATGTCCCCTAACACTGCATAACACTGACATTGTAAGGCGGCGTTCACACCCAAAGCGCTTTTTTTCAGTAAAACGCTATGGAAATCATGTTGGGAGCGCTTCCATTGTGCACAAAACACAGCGCACGGAGCGTTTTTTGTTTTTCCCCTGTAGTCGCGTGCAGTACAGATCAGAACACAACGACCACAAGGACGGTAGCCAGCTGGTTTTGTCTGTTTGATGTTGTTCACTGTCAACATGAAAGCCAGATTATTGCCCATTCTGGCAGCAGCGGAGGTTGAAGAGGAGAAAATGTAGGAGGAGTAAAAACACGAGCAGCGCGCTTTTCCTCCAAATGTTCAACTTTTCTCAGCTTAAAAACGCCCAGAGCGCTCCGCCAAAAAAACGAGACGCCACCAGTGCTAAACGCCAGGTGCGTTTAGCACGTTTAGTGCGTCCTTACATAGAGAATGAATTTCAGAAAGACGCTGGCAGCTCCAAAAACACTTTTGGTCTGAATCTCCCCTAATTAGACAAATCTGGTTGAAAAATGGCAAACTGACCCTTTAAAAATACAGAGCTTGACAACAAAGCATGTGACATGAGTTTCCTAAATAAGCCCTGTTCTTCTTCTGTGTTTTTTGTGGCCTCCTGCAGCGTACCATCTAAAGCTCAGCAGAGAGACCAGGTAAAACTCTGCCAGGGTCACTTTCTCAATTAACTTCCTCGGTTGAGTTATAGTCAATTGTAATTTTCACTTACTGCCTGAGTTTAAATGTACATCCAACAGTTTTCTAGGCTTATGTCTTAATACGATATACCGTGTGTGAGCAACAAAATGATTTTGATGCATGAATTGATTTGTGTCCAGATTCAGACCCCTGCGGAAATGGAAATGGAAATGGCAGAAGACTTTGATGAGCTTACTCAGTCTTCAGACACGCCCACAGATGACATAGACTCTCCCACCGCAGGGTATCGCCACGCCTCCGTGCTCATCCAGAACCTGGACTCTGCCACCTTAGGTACTGATACAACACAATCACACTCAAACTGCAGTTCGCTGACGAGGGATGGTCCAGAATCGTCAATGAATCCAGCTTAGACTGATTAGATTCACCCCAGTCTCTTATTGCTAATGGAAAATCATACCATTCATGTTCTTTTTCATAGGACAAAGCAAAGACAGAGGTTACCCTTAATATGTTTTATTTGAGCCATTTTGGCAGTCACACTTTAAGCATATAAGATAAAAAATGGGTTTACTCCATTTTAAAATGCTAAAAAAATAAATAAATAAAAGTCCAGGCCTGATCTCACAGGCGTATTCAGAGGCTAATGTGAATGTCTGTGTGCCCAGAGGCCACCCTTGCTGACTCTCCCATATGATCTCCGTCAGACTCCAGAAGCATGGTGAAGCTGCAGAACATCTTCCACGAGTACGAGCGCTCCATCCAGAAGGCGAGGAGCCGCCACGGCCACCTGGCAGACAAGGTGAGCCAGCTGGACATGGAACGCACGGAGTTGAAGAGCTCTCTGGAGGAAGTGAAAGACGTCAAGTCTGCCCTGGAGCGCCACCAGCTGGAACTGCAGACTGAAGTCACTAACCTCAAGTGAGAAACATTTCTCAATCTGACCAACAGCAACAACAACAAAATGATCCACAGCTGTTGTCCTTTTCCTTTTGCTCTTGGCGGCTCTCTCTCACCTGGACTTGGCCTCTCTGCCTCAGGCTTTTCTCTCCTTATTTAATAGTTAGTTTTGTCTTTTCTTTTTGCAATTCTCTATCCTTGTCTTGTTGATATTGGTACAAAGAGGGATGATATGATTTATAGCCGGGTACAACCATTCTGATCACATGATATGACCTCACATTCTGATTGGCTATACGTACAGTATCAGTATCAGTCAGGGCTTCCAGCCGCCAGCATTGATTTCCTGAAATGACTAATCCTATAATAAGAATGAGAAGTGTGTGTGTGTGTGTGTGTGTGTGTGTGTGCGCGTGCGTGTGTGTGTGCACGTGCGCGTGTTTGTGTGTGTGTGTGTGCGTTTGTGTGCGTGCGCGCACACGTGCGCGTGTGTTTGTGTGTGCGCACGCGCGCGCGCGCGCGCGTGTGTGTGTGTGTGTGTGTGTGTGTGTGTGTGTGTGCGTGTTTGTGTGCGTGCGTGTGCTTGTGTGTGTGTGCGCACGTGTTTGTGTGTGTGTGTGTGTGCGCGTGCGTATGTGTGTGTGTGTGTGTGAGTGAGCGTTTTAGGTGCGATCGGGCTGAAACTTTCAGGGGGTGTAATGAGCACCCGTGCGGGTGACCTGACGGAGCCGGATTTTTTAATTAGGGGATTTCCCTAATTACCTAATGATGTGATGTCATCAGTGATGTCATCCTTCTTGGCTGAGGGCGATACCCTAGTTGAACTAATAGCCCTAACCGGGCCAATCAGGGGCTGCATTGTAGTTGATGATGTACCCGGGCCAATCGGCATGCTGGCAAAACATAAGTGGCATCTCCCGAAGCAACAAAGCGGTAACGTTAATGTTAGTAGAGTAAACGCAGCCATAAGTGCAGTTATTGCAGAAATAGACTCAAAAACAACAATTAAACAAGAACAAGAGCATGCACTTGCGGACTTCGCCGTTCTTCCTACTGGATTTGGATTTGGATTTGACTGGATCCCAATGAATGGCTGAAGGAGTTGGTCTGTCAGGGCAAAAGTACTGCCCACAGAGATCCATGTGGGCGGCTGGAAGTCCAGACTGATCCATGGAGCTAAACAGGAAGTGAGGTCACATGAGCAGGATGGTTTTACCAGGCGAGGTGATTTATTGGTTTGAAAATGCTGTCCTTCACTTGATATTAGATTTCATCTGAAACAAGAGCAAGAGAACCGTCGCAATGCCACCATGATGTACAACACCACCAGGGAGAAGCTGAAGAGGACGGAGGAGCAGCAGCAGCTGGAGGTGGAGGAGAGACAGAGGGTGGAGCTCACCCTCAGGAACTTGGAGTTGGAGATGCGAACACTGGTCAACAACATGAAACAGGTAATGCAATAGTTTTGGACATCGCATCACAGTTGCAAAGAAACTTTTTATACGGGTAGAAGAATCATTTTATGAAATCTGATTGGAATTCATGCCCAAGCGATGAGGGATGCAACACTGTGTGAGTAGGTGGCCGGCTGTCGGCTGGCGCATTGATCAATGTTCTGAATGTCAACCGCCCAGCTGGAGGACGACCACAGTGAGACCCAGAGGCTGCTGGCTCAGGAGCGCAGTGCACGAACCCTGCAGGAGAACCTGCTCAACAACCACCTCCGCAAGCAGCAGGAGATCGAGGAGGAGAACAGGAGGAACATCAGCAAGAGCAACGAGGTAATCCTCACAGAGTTTGAGCCGTCATTCTTCACCATATTGTTAAACTTTATGAGTTGGCTATTTTGGTCATATTTTACACCTGCTGAAACCGTGATTCTATACAGGTCTGGAGTGTCTGGAAATGTGCAAAAAAAAAAAACTAGTTAGTTAATTATAGGTCATGACAAGTTTGGAAGAGAAATATTATGGTCTCAATCTTATTCTATAATAATAATATTATAGAATAATAATATTATAGAATTATATAATATAATATTTTATAATAATCTATAATAGAGCAGGGGTTCTCAAAAGTTGAATGACTGAGGACCAATTTAGGGACCCAAAATTGGATTGAGGCGGCCCAAGAAAAAAACGGAACACAGAATAATTCTAAAACAAATCTTTTCTTTAATAATCTATTCTAAACTAAAGGTCATGCCAAATGTGAATCATATGAGAAATGTATATTGTGTTTTCTAGAGGGGGAGGTTCCCATTTGTCCATTTGTAGATGTTTTAACATACACAACACAGACACACAACACACACAACACACACACACACACATACACACACACACACACAACACACACCTTACCTTCCAACATGAGGCTTTGAAATAGAGGACCCCTTTGAAAAACATTTTCCCCTCTGTTGGAGCGTTATTTAGCCACCTTCCTGACAAGCTAGCTTGACATGGAAGGACAACAATGGATGCTTTAGGTCTTGTAGTTTCATATGATAGCAGAAGCTTCACTCTGGCGTTAAAACTGAGCCTCTGAAATAAAGTCAAGCTATCGAGAATCAAAAAACAAGTACCATCATGTCACCTAACTCACCGTGGGCCACCAGAAACGTTCCAGAGGGCCGCAATTGGCCCGCAGGCCGCACTTTGAGAACCCCTGTTATAGAGGCTGGTGTAAATTATACTGAACACCAAGCCAGAAAAATAAATGAAGCTGTGGAAGGGGGGGGGGATTAATTTTGAAATCTAAATGGCCCAATAACCCTGTGGCCATGAGCCAAATCATTGATCAGCTGAATGTGTCTTGTCTCCACACAGGCCTTGTCTCAGCTCACTGAGGCCAGTGACCGGGAGAAGGAGCTGCTCCAGCAGGTCGTGACCTTCCAGGAGGAGCTGAGCATCCTGAGGACTGAGCTCGAGCACTCGCGCGCCAACGGCCACCTGAAGGAGAGCCACCTCGCCGAGGAGAGCGAGGCCCTCAGGGAGCAGCTGGAAGACGCCCGTCGAGACCTCAAACTCAACACTGAGCTCCTGACGCAAACCGTCTTCCAGTACAACGGCCAGCTGGCCGCCCTGAAGTCCGAGGCGAACGCGACCGCCAGCCGCCTGGAGAGCGAGCGGCAGGCCCGCGACGCGCTGGAGGCGGAGGTGGAGTCCACCCGTAACCGCCTGGCCGGGGCTCTGCAGGAGGCCGAGCGCTGCCAGGCGGCCCTCGCGGGCACGGAGAAAGCGCTGCTGCGGGAGAAAGAGGAGTACCAGCGTCTTAAAGACAAACACACAGGTGAACGGCGGTGGGAATATTTCACCATACGCAGTCCCAATATCCAGTATCATTGTGTTTGCGCGGTAATTTTGTGATACAATTAGTGTGGTAAACTGACACTGTAAATCTAAAAAAAAAAAGAAAAGAAAAAAGTAACACTTTATTTGGATAGTCCGCCTACAGAGTATTTGTAACATTTCAACCGCTTATTAGTTGACGTTCAACAATTCAACTGTTTAACAGATGTTCAACAGTTTATCTATAGAGTCTATGTGACAATTCATGAACATACCTACATGTTACACTAGGTGCAGGTGTGTGAAACGGGAGGAAGCAAACAGAATCTCTTAATTCAATCTCAACTATAAGCTGTTAAAACAACATCAACAGACAAAGCAAAACAGTTCAATTCGTTAAAGGGATAGTTCTGATTTTTTGATTTTTTTTTTTTAAATGGAGAGTCTCCATTTCTCCAAACTGGGACGGCGCCAGCGACATTCTACTGCATGTAGTACACTGACTATGCCAGTGCCTCATCACATCTGTCTTACTGCTTGACTAGCTGGGCTCAGGCCTCCTGTACAGCACTCAAACCTTCACAGTCGGTATACCACCAGGCTCTTAAAGTGCTTGACAGGAGGCCAAACACCCATCATCACTGTCATTGCCTAAGAAATCAAAATGTACTGAGGTGGGATTATTTCATTAAAATCACAAACGCCAGTCTTGTTGATAAGATTCTGCATGGCTTGGCCCCTCCCCCCCTTAGTTCTTTTGTTAAGCAAAAAACAATGGATAACAGACGCACCAGGTCTGTGGCAAGAGGCGATTGTTTAATTCCTATGAGGAGCTCTGCCTTCGGACAGGCAGCCTTTTCAGTGAGAGCAGCTCACACATGGAACAGCCTTTTCAGTGAGAGCAGCTCACACATGGAACAGTCTTTTCAGTGAGAGCAGCTCACACATGGAACAGTCTTTTCAGTGAGAGCAGCTCACACATGGAACAGCCTTTTCAGTGAGAGCAGCTCACACATGGAACAGCCTTTTCAGTGAGAGCAGCTCACACATGGAACAGCCTTTTCAGTGAGAGCAGCTCACACATGGAACAGCCTTTTCAGTGAGAGCAGCTCACACATGGAACAGCCTTTTCAGTGAGAGCAGCTCACACATGGAACAGCCTTTTCAGTGAGAGCAGCTCACACATGGAACAGCCTTTTCAGTGAGAGCAGCTCACACATGGAACAGTCTTTTCAGTGAGAGCAGCTCACACATGGAACAGCCTTTTCAGTGAGAGCAGCTCACACATGGAACAGCCTTTTCAGTGAGAGCAGCTCACACATGGAACAGCCTTTTCAGTGAGAGCAGCTCACACATGGAACAGTCTCCCACTACAGGTTAGAGACTGTGACACTTACCGCTCCTTTAAAGTCAACCTCAAATCTTGGTTGAGAGACAATCAAGTGTGTGACCATACCGTGTAACATGACGTGTTTTGATTTATGTTTTTATGTATTATTCCTTATTGTATATGTATTTTATGTTATTGTATGTGATGTGGCACTATAGGTACAGTATTGCTGTTCCCGTTTGAATGTACTTTTTGTTTGAGCAGTTTTTACCATCTCACTGCCCAGGGACTACGGTTGAAAATTAGCCAAGCTGGCTAAACTGGCGCATTTACAGAAATGTTTATTAATGTGCACTGTCCCTGTAATTTTAAACTCAATAAATGAAAATGAAATGAAACCCCACATCAAAAAAATCCGAACTATCCCGTTAAATGTCAACTAATAAGCTGTTGAAACATTACAAGTACTCTGGTGTAGAGACTCTGTAGGCGGACTATCCAAATAAAGTGTTAGAAAATAATCATAATAATAATAATGTATTTGTCGAAGTCAAACCTATTAGACTTTAGAGCAGTGATACTCAACCCGAGGCTCTAGAGCCACATGCGGCTCCTTTATGGGTAGTTGTGGCTCTTTGTTTTAAGTCCTACTTAAAATAAATGAATAAAAATCGAATAAAATATTGGGAGGATTGTTTGGATTGTGGCTCTTTCAAAGCTTTAGTAACTAAAGCACAAACTAAAGTTTAGTTTGTGTCAGTGTGGCTCCTGAGTAGGACAAGGTTGAGTCCCACTGCTTTAGAGCATTTCTCCTGACCTCTACAGGTGATGGGGCCAGTCAGCGTGAGGCGGTCAGCGGCCTGTCCCAGAAGCTGTCCAAAGCAGAGGCACGATCAAACAGCATGGAGAACGAGCTCCACCGCGCCACGCTGCAGCTGACCGAGAGAGGCCTCCTGCTGGAGGTCCTGCAGCGGGAGAAGGACCAGGCGGCCGCACGCGCCAAGGAGCTGGACGCCACGCTGCAGACCCAGAGGGAGCAGGGCAGTCGGGCCGGAGCCCGCCAGGAGGCCACCCAGGAGCGGCTGGCCCAGGCTCAGAGCGAGGCCATGCTACTGCGGCAGCAGCTGGAGGAGTCGCAGAACAAAGGCGTGGCGAAGGAGCGCGCCGTGACAGACGCCCAGGAGCGCTTCAGCGACATCCTGTCCAAGCTGCGCTCCGACTGCGAGGAGAGGGTGCTCCTGGTGGAGGAAAGGAGCAAGGAGCTCGCCAGCAAGGCGGCCGATCTCAGAGAGCAGGTCTACAAGTTAGAAGAGGAGAAGAACGAACGAGAGGTAAGAGGACGACACGACCTCTCCCTCCAGCCCCACCTGTAGGCTTTCTTCCATAGGACACCTCCCAGAGTTCAGGATCTCTCTCATTTCTTTTTTTGTTCAAAGTTTTTTTATTCGTTTTCAGTATATCATACAAAATACAAAATACAGATTTAAATACACTTGACACTTTTAAACAAAAACCCATCCCACGAGAACCCCTAGCCTATTACACCACATACATCATGTCATACATCACAGTATATCAATACACAAAGACACAGAAGAAAAAGAAAGAAAAGAAAAAACACACAACAACAACAACAAAAACAGATTAATGAAAATAAATATGAGAGAGGGGGGGGGGGTAAATCTATACATTTGAAATGCTTGAAGCGTCCATTTTCTCTACCTGGTCCAGGACTGGCTGCCAGATGGTATAAAAGACGAGAGCACAACCCCTTGTAGCGTATCAGATTTTTTCTAGGGTCAGATGATACATAAGATCTCTGACCCAGTGATTGAAGGTTGGAGGAAACTTGTCTTTCCATTTAAGGAGTACAAGTCTTCTAGCCAGAAGTGTACCAAACGCTATCATCTTTTTACTGCATTGGTTGAGGGAGAGATCATGCGGGACCACACCAAAGATTGCAATTATGGCAAGAGGTTCAATGGATATTTCCAGTATATCAGAAAAAAATTGAAATATGGAATGCCAAAAATCTACTAATTTTGGGCAAAGCCAAAACATATGTGATAAAGTGGCTGGGGTTGTTTAGGATCTCTCTCATTTCTAACCTCCACACGCTCTCTCTGAATTGTGTGTGATCACAGAGCGGTCTGAGGCAGCTGCAGCAGGAGCTCGCCGACTCACTGAAGAAGCTGTCGATGAGCGAGGCCTCCCTGGAGGTCAACACACGCTACCGCAGTGACCTGGAGGAGGAGAAGGCTCGGCTCCTCAAGGACATGGATAGACTTCGAGGGAAGGTAAAGAAAGGGGACAGTGCCACCTTGTGGCTGTGTGCTCTTTACCCCGGTCTGATGTTTCGAAAATGAGTTTCAATCAAGCACCTTAACGCTGTGCTGTGCACAGCGTGATACAGGCACGATTGGCTGTGTCTGCGGGTGGGACGCCGGATCGTGGGGTACGAGTCCCGGTCGCTGCACTAGCGCCTCCTCTGGTCGGTCGGGGGCGCCTGTTCTGGGCGGAAGGGAACTGGTGGGAATAGCGTGATCCGCCCACGTGCTACGACGTCCTGCCAGTCGAGCTCCCCTCTGCGAAGCGGCTGGCAACTGCGCATGTGTCGGAGGAAGCATGGTGCTAGTCTACGGCTCTCCCCAGATCGGCAGAGGGGGTGGAGCAGCGACCGGGGCAGCAGGGGGGAAATTGGGCAAGTGCAATTGGGGAGAAAATGGGGGGGGGGGGGGGGTGCTGAAATGAGATGGCTCATTATAGAATCTCTTACTGAAAAAGACAAGAGCTCTCTCGCTCACAATCACAAACGGCAATAACTCACTCACCCCCCCCCGTGCTCTTCTCTCTCTCGAGTTGACAGTCGAGATCCGCTGTTAACCTCTGTGATCTGGTGGATGCTCTGTCTCTGTCATGTAGCTGGAGGAAAGCGAGGACCAGTACGTTCAGGCCGAGAGACGTATTAATAGTGTGAAGAGCAGTCTGGATGAGAGGGAGAGGGAGCTCGCCTCTGCTTCTCAGAAACTCCAGGAGGTGCTGTCAGCCTCGGCAGCCTCAGACACCACCATCAGACAGCTGGAGGAAGCTGTGCAGAGGTCCATACGCACACACACACACACACACACACACACACACACCAGAGTACATACACACACACACACACACACACACACACACACACACACTACATCCACACACACATACACACACACACACACACACACACACACACACCCCCACACACACACACACACACACACACACACACTACATCCACACACACACATACATCCACACACACACACACCAGAGTACATACACACATACACACACACACACACACACACACACACACACACACACACACACACACCAGAGTACATTGTCTTCACTGTTCACATTGGGGATTCGCTGAGGTGACACTGTCATTTGTGGGGGAGTGGAAGCATATTCCAAATGTATATGTAAATGTATATCTCCTCCTTGAACTCTACATAGAGAGATGATTGCCTGTGATAGCGAGTGTCAATGTGATGTCATGTTAGGCTGGAGATAGAGAACGCCAGGCTGGAGGCGGCCGCGAAGCAGCAGTCCAACAAAATTGACGCACTACAGAAAGGGGCCCAGGAAGCTGCCATGGTGAGTGATGCCAACCAAAAAGCAACTCTAACCCAATCATCTGCCCCCACACATAAAGTTTACCCAATCATCTGTCCCCACACATAAAGTTATTTTACACAGGAAATCCGTGGCTGGCATCGAATCCACTGTCATGAACATCTAAAAAACAAAAGAGCAAAATATCTCAATATGGTGATGTTCAGCACCATCTCATTTGTTGTGGCTGATGTTTCATTATGGAATGGTTGTTGATATATTATAAGGTGTTCAATCTTTTTCAGCCATCTGACTCTTCACCTGGAGGAGGGGTTGGTATTGTGGGTGTTGGCTTAGTCTCTCTGTGTGGGTTGACCTAAGTTCTCCCCCCCCCCCCCCCCCCCAAAATAAATAAATGAACTTAGATGAATTCATTCAAATACATGAAACAATATACATCCTCTGATCTGGTTTGGGTCCTTTTTCCCCTTTCTTGTTCTGGTGATGGGGCCGTGTGCTTTCTCCCCCCCAAGCATGATCTTGGTATTAGAGCTGCAACGATTATTAATCGATTAGTCGATCGACAGAAAATTAATTGACAACTATTTTGATAATCGATGAATCGTTTTGAGTACAATTTTAATCTGATTCCACCTTCTTAAATGTGAATATTTTCTGGTTTCTTTACTCCTGTATGACGGTAAACTGATATTATCTTCTGAGTTGTGGACAAAACGAGACATTTGAGGGCGTCATCTTGGGCTTTGGGAAACACCGATCGTCATTTGCTACCATTTTCTGACATTTTATAGACCAAAACAACTAATCGATGAATCGAGAAAATAATCGACAGATTAATCGATTATGAAAATAATCGTTAGTTGCATGTGGGGTCTTTTGCTCCTTGGTATCATGGTGCATGTTACTTCCTCTTGTCTAGATTGAAGCACCCTCCTGACTTTCCGAAGTGGTGAAAATGTCAAAAGAAAAGCAACCAAACCAAACCAAGTTTCTCACACATTTCACACTTTCTCTGACTCCCTCAGGTCAGAAACCGTTTGGAGGACTTGGTGACAAACCTCCAAGGCAGTAAGATGACTTTGGAAGACCAACTCAATCGAGAGGTTTGGTGGCATATTTGGTTTCTTTCTTAATCAAACTTTCAGCTCTAGTGATTTCTTAATTCATCCTTAGCCAGTCTTTACACAAATTCTCTCCCATTTTAGGAGTCCTATTTGACCCATGTTATTTTACCATGCTGCTGTTAGCTTAGCTACCATTAGAGTGCCGCAGGGATGACGTCTCTTTTTGTAGGCTTACCCAGAAATCGCCGCTATGTTGGTCGTAAGGGGAAAAGGTTATGGGATTTTAGTATGGGGATTTGTGGTTTAACACAAGCTTATGGGAGTGGAAGTTTGTGTTCAGCAGCATAATCATCACAAACGAGGACCACTTTTAGGAGTTTTGAAGTGTTTTCTAAAAATCGCGTTCAAAAAATGCATTCACGCCTCAAAAATCATAAACGTGGTCCTTGTTTGTGAAGATTATCCTGGCTGAACACAAATTTCCATTCCTATAAGCTTGCGTTAACCACAGGCCTTGTTTCACGCATTTCACCGAAATCCCCATTCTAAAATCCCACAGCTTTTCCCCCTTACCAGCCAAAATGGCGGCGATTTGCTACTTCCCACTCGTTCCTGCCGTACTCTATATATTATTATATTCTTCGTGTTTTATAATTCGATGTTCAGCATCTGTCCCCCTGTCCTCCTCAGGTACAGAAGCAAAGCATGTTGTCCCACACGGCCCAGGACTCTCAGGCCTTGTGGGAGGAGGAGCTGAAGAGCCGCTCTAAACTGGGTCTGCGCCTGGCAGAGCTGGAGAAGGAGAAGGGAGAGCTCAACACGCAGGTGACACTGGTTTTGTTTTCAAGAAAGGATAAGAGACGATAAGCGATATATAACATAACGGTACATAGGTATTGTAATAGCAATCTATGTATTGTGAGGAGCATCGCACAATTCTGAGTATTGTGGGTTAAGGGTTGATTAAGATAAGGGGAATCTTTCATGTTCATGTGGGAAATTCAGTCATCGTCGTAACAGCAGTAAATAGTAATAAGATTCAGCAAAGGGAAAAAAAGACGTACATGAGAAAATGGCAAAGTCATAAATGTAGTATACATACAGACATAAATGTCCAGAGGTACTGACTCATATGCAGAGAATGTACAGAAATATTTACAGATCAAAAACATTGCAAACTAATGTGGTATGGGTTAAATTTACGACACAAGTTCCTCGTGACAATATAGCTGGTCTGGTGTGGCTTTGAGGACTCATCAGCATGTGGCCTGTCTTCCAGATTGAGATAGAAAAGAAGAAAGCCAAGAAGATAGCGGAGCAGAAGAAGGCGATGGACAGCCGGCTGGACCAGGAGATGAACAGGAACACGGAGCTTCAGAAAGAAATGTACAGGTGACACCTAACGTCCTCCTCCTCACCTACGGCAGAACCTCCTCCCGCTGTGTAGACCCTCCCAGGACCCAGTAGAGTGCAATCGTTCCTGGCTTCTGGATACGCCTTTCTGTTTCCTGGTGCAAGGATGTGATTCATTTATATTTTTTACAGGGGGGCTTTGTCAGGGGTTCAAGGTTTGTGGACAGACAACACCCATACATTTGGTTTGTTTGTTTGTTGTTTTTTCCGATTTTGTCCCCAATTGTACTTGCCCCATTTTCCCTCTGCTGCCCTGGTCGCTGCTCCGCCCTCTGCTGATCTGGGGAGAGCCGAGACTAGCGCCACGCTTCCTCCGACGCACGTGCAGTAGCCAGCCGCTTCTTTTCACCTGGAAAAAGCAGGAGCTTCACCGGTAGGACGTAGCACGTGGGAGGATCACGCTATTCCCCCCTTCCGCACCGAAACGGTCCCCCCGACTGACCAGAGGAGGCGCTCGTGCACACCCATTCATTCCTAATGAGACTTTCCCCCCGCTTGGGGTTTTTGATCACATCCGTGCTCATGACAGCTTGTGTCATGTCAAGTGGCTCTTTGTGTTCCCCTAGTATATGTAGGTGTATATATATATATATATATATATATATATATATATATATATATATATATATATATATATATACAGTGTTGGGCAAGTTACTTTCAAAATGTAATATACTACATATTACTAGTTACTTTCATTTGAAAGTAATAAGTTACTTTACAATATTACTTTCTGTGTAGAGTAACTCATTACTTATCACACTACTTTTGCATTACTTTCACCAAAATAACAGCAGCAGCAGAATGACATTGCTGCCCCGGAACCATCCCGAAAAATAATTTCAACCACCTTGAAATCAGTGTAAACAATCCAAAATTCTAAATGTTATCCTTTTCCTTTCTTATTGTCATCTATAGTGGTTATTTGCATAAAAACACACAGTTTGATTAGGAAATGATTGTATCTTTTTTAAATATGTGCTTTGATTTAATCAAATGTAACTCAATTTGTAACTTGAGTTACTTGACAAAGTAACTGGTATAATATTACTGAAATCCTATAAGTAATAAGTTATATTACTGAGTTACTGCTAAAAGTAATATATTACATGTAATTTGTTACTTTTGTAATGAGTTACCCCCAACACTATATATATATATATATATATATATATATATATATACACCTTGTTTTGTTGAGGAATGCTTAGTAATGTAGATTGCTGCCTGAGATTGTTTATGTTGACAGTGTATGTTGGTGGGCATAGAGGTAATGTAAATGTTCCTTGTGGCTTGTTTGATGTGTTTTGTGTCTGAATCTGTCTGTTGTCGTCACAACTAGAAGCATGTTTGAAGCGCATTTTATACTTTGATGAAAATGCCATCTCGGCTTGTAAACTGATGTTTGATGCATATTTGGGGTTTACCCCGCTAGCCGGGCGCTTCTCACTCATACTGAGCACATTAGCGCCCGGCAAACGTCACGCATTTCCCATTTTACACTGTGCCATTTTCACGTCTAGGTCTAAATGCCGGCTCCTACCTGAGTCTTCACGTGAAGTGAAGACGCTATCCGATGCAAAACATCCTCTTCTTTTAATGACACCTAGTTGTTGCATCCAAATTGTTGCATAAAATCCACTTTTCTGTCTTTCAAAAACCGAAAAGCATTTATCTGGAGCAGGAACAACGACTTCCGGGCTGCTCGAGGTGCTCCAGATAAATGCTTTTCGGTTTTTGAAATGTGCTCAGTATGAGCGAGAAGCGTCCAGCTAGCGGGGTAAATTTGGGGTTGAAAAGTGGCTGTGCCTAAATGTTGTACATCTGCCCAAAAATCTCCGTTTCATGTCGAGTCTTTGCCATCGCGCACTCAATTGATTGTTGATCATCATAGGGGTGATCATGACGTGTGTCGTAGGGATGTTTGTTTTCACCGGATTTTCGTCTGCTTCCTGTTCTTCTACGTTTGGTTTTAGTGCAATATGACGTTTTTTGAACACTGCCACCCTGTGTACGGGGTTTCAACCACATGTTACACCACGGAAGTATACAAACTTAAGTGTAAACGCCGGTGTGTTTTTTTACATTCATGCTTGACATTATGTTTACTTTGGACTATAAAATCTGCTTTAAATGTACCGAGTCTGTAGGATATCTCTAATGAGTCAGGACAAATAATAAATTCAAGTTGAGCTTAATGTACCGTTATAGTTGATACTAATAATGATACAATTGGGAATAATTGATCAAGTTAATCCAGCCAGTTATTTCTGAGCAGTTAGTTAATTATAGGTCATGACAAGTTTGGAAGAGAAATATTATGGTCTCAATCTTATTCTATAATAATAATATTATAGAATAATAATAATATTATAGAATTATATAATATAATATTTTATAATATGTAGGTTTTGTGTCGTGTGCCTCATAGTCACATTGTGTGTGTCTCTGTGATCAAGGCTGCGTACTTTGTTGAAAACGGCTAAGAAGAAGCTGCGGGAGCAGGGCGGAGGTGGTGGAGCAGAGTTTGGATCTCCGATGAGCAGTCTGAGGATGGAGATGGGCAGACACAGCCAGGCCGAGGGCGCCATCGGGCGGATGAAGGATCAGGTCGGTCACGGAATATTTTTTGTGTTTTTGTTTTTCCCTGCAGTCGCGTGCAGTACAGTTCAGGACCAGGGCCCGAAATTAACTTTTTGACCCACCGGCCAGTGGCGGGTAGATGGAAAAAATCTACCCGCCAAGCATATTTCTTACCGGCCAAAAAGAAAATATCCATATATATACATTTTTTTCAGCACATTTCAAGTAGATAAGGTATTACGTTGAAGAATACACACTTAAACAAGAGGCCAGAGTAAAATTTGAAGCAAATTATTTTAATATATTGATTGACGATTGATTAATCAATACATGTCAAGTCAATCTTATCAATACATGTCATGTCAATCTTGAGCTTAAATTGTAACCTAATGTTAAACATCATCAGACTCCTCACTCTCTACCCTCTTTGCAGGATTTAACAGAACAGAAGTAAATTTGAAGGTTGTGTAAACATAACTCCTCACCCTCTCTCTACTTCTCCTCTTTGCAGCCAATGTGACACTGGCTCTGTTCATGGTCACGAACGGCTTCCAGCTTCATTGATTTACTACCGATGACAAACGTGTTGTTTCTATTTTTCTTTTTGGCATACTTGCGGCCAGGGCCCGAAATTAACTTTTTGACCCACCGGCCAGTGGCGGGTAGATGGAAAACATCTACCCGCCAAGCATATTTCTTACCGGCCAAAAAAAAAAACGCATTTTTGTGTCACATATATCCATATATATAAAAAAAAATCAGTACATTTCAAGTAGATAAGGTATTACGTTGAAGAATACACACTTAAATAAGAGGCCAGAGTAAAATTTGAAGCAAATTATTTTAATATATTGATTGATGATTGATTAATCAATACATGTCAAGTCAATCTTATCAATACATGTCAAGTCAATCTTGAGCTTAAATTGTTGTAAAAAAAAAAAAACGCAGCTAAAAGTAATAACTGCGACAGTCTCAGTGCAGACAGACAGTGCACAACTTGGGCTACGCACCTTTCTCTCCCACTCACACCTGGCACCTGCATTAGCTCTCCTGCACTCGTTCTCTCGGCTCCGGCTTTATTGGTGGTAAGCATTTTGATTCATCTCCTCATCATACGAGCTCGGCAACAAGCGCGAGCGATTGATTCATTGATTGATTGATTCGCCCGACGTTCGGCTGTCAATTTACCTCCGCTAAATTGAGACTGCATTTCATTCCAGTCACGTTTGGTAGCCTATACCGGAGAGCCAGAATGGAACAGCCTCAGGAAGCACTCATGTTATACTACTGCATTGAACTAACGTTAATTTCAGACTGCTTCCTTGTATATTGTGGCTGGGATCAGTGCTCCGCAGCGCACTCCCAGCGTTTAACAGTCGGAAAAAGACGCTAGGTGGACACAGGCGGCTACACACAGTTTTAATATTACATGACGACTATTTTGCGACCCGCCACGTGGCGGAGAGACGCCAAACCTAACTCGCCAAAGCTAAAATATGCCCGCCATTGGCGGGTGGCGGGCTCTAATTTCGGGCCCTGCTTGCGGCACACGGAAACGTGGCGGACAGACGCCAAACCTAACTCGCCAAACCTCAAATCTGCCCGCCATTGGCGGGTGGCGGGCTCTAATTTCGGGCCCTGTTCAGGACGCAACTCACACGGACGGTAGCCAGCTAGTTTCGTCTGTTTGATGTTGTCGATTCACTGTGAACATGAAAGCCAGATTATTGGCAATTCTGGCAGCAGCGCAGGTTGAAGATCCCCCTGGCAGGAGAAGAGGTAGGAGGAGTGACCGACGAGCAGCGCGCTTCTCCTCCAAATGTTCAACTTTGTTCAGCTTGAGACGCCCAGAGCGCTCCGCCCAAAAACACTAGCTGCTAAGAGCGCTTAAACGCCAGGTGCGCTCCTTGAAAGAGGAGCGCTCCTAGCATGTCCACCATAGAGAAGGAATTGCAGAAAGGCGCTGGCTTCTCAAATACACACGTCCTGTGTGCACGGCACCTTACTGAACTATGCGAGTGACTCTGAACACATTCTTAATTACAGCAATATTTTGTTTGTTTGCTTACAGTATGTGTGACCTTTCATTACTCTGATGTTTTACTCGTGACTTCAAGATTCAAGATTTTTATTGTCACTCCGTAGTACAAGTATCACGTGTGAAACTCTTGTGCTGTAGGCTCCGTTACAACATAGTGCAAAAAATAAAAGATAAATAAATAAAAGCAAGAGGCAACAAGCAATAAAGCAGTAAGACACGCCACAGACAGTGGCGTATTCACTGCCCATATGTGCAAATGGCATGAACATACTTTAAACATAATTCAACATAATAACATTCTGTTAGGTGCAAATAGCATATACCTAATTAAACATACTATTGAACATTGACTTTGACCTAACCCCCAGTACTCTACTGCCCTCTACTGCCCTCGCTCCACATGCCACAAAGAATCCGCTATAGAGTTAAGTTAAAGTTACCGTAAGTTATCCTTTTTTTATCCCCGTGGGGGAAATTCCTCCTCTGCATTTGACCCATCCTCTACTAGGAACCTTCCTAGAACTAGGAGCAGTGGGCAGCCGCAGTGCAGCGCCCGGGGACCAACTCCAGTTCTTTTTTGCCATCGCCTTGCTCAGGGGCACTCGGGAGTATTAACATACCGCACATTAGGGCTGCACGATATGAGGAAAAGCTGCGATGTGCGATAACACTGTTCAATATTGCGATGACGATATGACCTGCGATAAATAAAAAAAAGCTATAAACAAAAATATTAATGGGTAGGGGTGCTCCGATCCGGCTAAGCCACGATCCGATCCGATTCCGATTCCTGGGGTCACGATCCGATTCCAGAATCGATTCTCGATTCCAACGATTCTCGATTCCAGAATCTAGAATCGATTCTCAATTATGTAGTTTTATATTGCAATAACACACAAAGGTAAATCTAAGACAAAAAATGACAAATTTATTAATGCTGAACTTCAAATTCAACTTCTGAAGTATTACAGTGAGGGCCTAAATTCATTTTGCAATATGAGTGTGTTAATTTAAGCATACGTATCAGTAAGTGGCACGGGATTCTCAAAGCCTGTGTTGATGGTCATACGAACAAAAATGCACTCTTGAAGCTAAAAAAAATCCAAAACCAACAAGTTAATTATTTACATTTTTACTTCAATGTAGAACAGTCATTTCTTACACGAGATTACTTTTAGCCTTTTAGTCATAACGATTATTGAAAGATATTCCATATTCCAGACTGAAATGTTATAACAGAAGTGGAGTATTGGCCAGAATGACATGAACATTTGGACACTTATTCAGCGGGTATCTTGCATGTTGCGTTCAGGTGCACTGTAAAAAAAAAAAAAAAAAAAAAAATTTTTTTTTTTGCGATAACACGTGACTTTTGCGATGTGTTCATCGCGCATTTTGATATCGCGATGACGATGAAAATACGATCAATCGTGCAGCCCTACCGCACATGTCTTTGAGCTCCAGTTAAAATCCCTCTTGTTCCTCGATATGGGAAACTGACCGTTGACATCCCCTGTCCCCTCCCGTCTGTCCCCAGGTGGACGATCTGCAGGTGCAGCTGGGGAAGGAGGCGTCTCGCTGCAAGCAGCTGGAGAGGGAGAACGAGGAGCTGAAGGAGCAGCTGAGCTCCCTGAAGGGTCCGAGTCGCAGCAGCAGCGAGCGGCTGGAGAGGAGCAAGAGGGAGCTGGAGGAGGAGGTGTCGGGCCTGAGGAGGCAGAGGGAGGCGGGCCTGATGGACCAGAGCCAGGCCGAGCAGTACCGCCGCGACACGGAGGAGAGGGCGCGCCAGGAGCTACGGCACAAGCTGGAGGAGGTCAACCTCTTCCTGCAGGTAGGCATCCTATTAGGGGATTGTGTTGATTATAGGAACGCAGCACACCCGTTAGAATGACTAAATACACAAACACACTCGTGCAGACGGTGGCTGGTGAAATACAGTCTGCGTTTTTCTCATTGAGGCGCGTCCTTCCTCCAGGGGGCAGCCAGGAGCATGGGCAGCTTCCTTTAGTGTACAGCGCAGCCATGTAGTCGTCGCTGGTCAGGTGACCATCTTCTGCGTGTTTCTCGTGCGGGTCCATACCAATGTTGTACGGAGGAAACCAACTGGGAGCACGGGGGGAGAACATGCAAACTCCACACACACACACACGAGAGGCACTGAAGACATGGGGGGGGGGGGCGGACACCACCTAAGTGCCCGCCACGGCGTCCCAGGCGGGAAACGAACCCAGGACCTTCTCGATGTGAGGCGACAAATCTACCACTGTGCAGTGTCCTGGTCTTGATCGCTGCACTAGCGCCTCCTGTGGTCGTTCGGGGGAATAGCTGCCGGTGAAACTCCTCTGTGTCAGGTGAAAAAAGAAAGGGCTGCTGACTCCACATGTATCGGAGGAAGCATGACATGCGCTAGTCTGAGGCCATGTTCACATTACAGGCAAATCCGATTTGCTGATAAAGTCATGAATCATCATTATCTTGATTGGTTTGCCAAATCTGATTTGGGAGTGTGTCCGCACTGCCACAAATCTGATTTTCAAGTCGGATCTCTGTGTCCAGACCTAAACAGCCTATCTCTTCATGGGTTGCTATGGTAACGACGTGGGCGGCAGTAAATACGTATGTTGGTGTGACGTGGTTTTCCTGCGCAGAAGCATTTGATGACGAGTTGCGAGTGACGTTCAAATCAGATTTGGTGGATCTGCGCGTCCGCACTGAAGTCACATGATCAGTCAAAAGCACATTGGAAGCAGATTGGAAACACCTCCATATGTGGTTTGGGACAAGTGACACAAATCAGACTTGGAGCGTCCAGACTCATAAAACCAATCTGGATAAAGTCATTAATAGGTCACTAAAGTTCACAAATCAGATTTGGCCTCCTAGTCTGAACATGGCCTGAGAGACAGAGGGGGTGGAGCAACGACTCAGACAGCTTGACGGGAAGAAGAAGGGAGCCTATATATTTCTGTTGCGACACGCAGTATTAATAATTAGTAATTAATATTCTTCATACCTTTGCGCGCTACGCCTAGTAAAAATGTGACTGCATCTGGTTAATATGATCTGTCTTCGTCTCCCCAGTCCCAGGCAGCGTCCCAGGAAGCATTGGATCAGATTAAGTCAGTCAATGAGGCCAACCTGCGCACCCAGCTGGAGCAGAGGATCCGGGAGCTGGAGGGGGAGCTGGGCCGCGCGCGCACCACCCACCAGGACAGCCTGAGCCAGAGAGACTCCACCCGCACCGAGCTGGAGCGCTACCGCCAGCTCTACACAGAGGAGCTCCGACTCCGCAAATCCCTCGCTGCCAAACTGGAGAGGTGAGAGCAGCTCAGCGACAGCTTTTCATTGGGGGCACTAAGGTCTGTAGGGGGCGCTGTAGATAGCTGCTACCACACAATACACATTTTGTCATAGATATCGTAAAGTAACAGCATTCTTCCTTCTCGTCTGGCCCGCAGACTGCTTGTAAGCCGAGGAATTATTTGCTTAGTGTAGTCTGCATTGATGCTGTTGGAATTAGGTTTAGCAATCATGTATTTGTTATAATTGGCCATACACTGGCTATGACTGACAACTGTGTAGCACATAAAACAATTATAACAACGTATCTATATTACTTTGACCATACTCAATGATATTATCCATGTACTATCAACGTGCTACATGACAGATTCAGTGTACTGCATTCAAACCATACTGAAGCCTGTACACTGGACTGCATGTCTTGGCTGTGATGGGTGCACTCCATCAGAACCTAAAAAAAACTCTCTCTCGTAACGGACAAGCCCGTCTTTTATTGTCACACGAACACCACAATACATGCATGCGGCCACAACACACGCAAAGTGTCCTCTGCATTTAACCCATCCAGGCATGTCCTTTCCTCCGAGGGGCAGGCCAGGAGCAGTGGTCGCTTTCTCGTACAGCGCCCGGGGACCAACTTCGGATGTTGTCGTCACTGGTCGGATGACGATGACGATCTGATCTTCTGCATGTTTTTAGTGGGGGGGTTATATACGGAGGAACCCCCTGAAACCTGAAAACCATGTGACGACCTTGCGTTTCTGGTCCTGATGTTGGTGAAATATGTTTTCGTAAATTCATAAGTGATTAACCTGTGCTATGTTTTCACCCGCAGGGCAAACAACCGGCGGGCAGAAGCCAATGCCAAGCTGCTAAACGAGCACCATCGCAACAAGTCTTTTCTCACGGGCAGCGTGGTCAACGGTAGCCTCGGGGGGCCCTCGCTGGACGTGGGCTCCTTGGGCTCGCCGCCGACCTTCGGGGCCACGCTGGGGCCGCTCACCAGGAGCCTCAGCCTGGGTCTCCCCCTCCTCAACAGCACCATGACAGACGGACAGAGCAGCAGTGTGGAGGACTACCTGGCCAAGGTCTGCACAGTCAGCAACTCTGACACACACACACTACACACACACACATACCTGGAGGAATATTGTCCTTTATGTTGACAAGTTTCTTTGGGCCATTTCATTCCCATAGTATCACTGTTGTCAGCATTGTTACTGTGTAAAAGCTAATTTATACTAACTGCGGTGTGTCCGGTGTTTGCGGAGCGGAGGCTCTGTGCGGCAAGCGTGGCGCTCCGCACAGGCTCTGCGGAGGGACTGCACGGAGCTCCGCGCTCCTCTCAAAAAATGTAACTCCACGGAGCCCACCGCGAGCTCGTGCAGTCAATTCCGAGGCTATGATTGGCTAATGTTTGCTATGGTTTGTATAGGGAAGAAGCCTCCACAAACTGACCAAGTGACCGGCGAAATCAGTGCAAAATGAACGGGTTTGAGCATCGCCACATGAGTGAGGGAGCAACATGATCCTTTTCTCACAGTCATGAGGGAGCCCATTTTAGAGTGAATAGCCTACAATTTACTACATCAATAAAAACGATTTGAGATCGAAATTTTTTTATGCAAAGCACAAAAACAAGAAGACAACAAACTTACTTGCTAAAAACAAACTGAAAATAGCCTACAATTGCACTAGGATTGATTATTCGCCGATATAAATCAGGATCACACACGGAAGAACTGATGTGACATTTGCATTCTCGCTAAAAACACAACGAGAGCCTGGAGGGGGATTCTCCGCTCTCTGCAGACGCTGCACTCCTACCGTATTTACCATAAAAGGATGTGCCTCTGCGGAGAGATCGGTCTTGCCGTGAACACCGCGGACACCGGACACTCCGCAGTCAGTATAAATTTGCTTTAACTGGTGGCTCTTTATTGAAAGAGATTGCGTTTCCTGTGTCATGACTGCAGTATCCAGGTTAATACTCATTTTAATCTGCGTCATGAAGTTTAATGAAGTGTCTGCTACAGGATAACAGTCCTCTCTACACCAGACTCAACACACCAAAGTTACAGTTGTATAAAATCACAAAGTTCCATAGAAATCACACTCATTCACACACACACACACACACACACACACACACACAACCCAGACGCACACACCGAAATCTCACATATCCACATCTCCCATAAACATCTATTAATGTCTTATCTCCTTGTCGTGACTGCAGGTAGGACAGTATCCAGGGTAATACTCATTTTAATCTGGGGGTTTTGAAGCTTCTATCTAATCTAGGGATGCACGATATATCGGCAATCATATCGGTGTCGGCAGATGTTAGTCATTTTTTAACATATCCGCATCGGTCCGATGTTGCAATGTTAATATCGGTTATCGGTATCAGCCAAAATGTTCACATTGAGAGGAAACAATGCGGTGAATCTATGATGTATGGGCTTTTCCAAGGTTTTGTAAATAAAGAAATGCATTACTTTTTCAATATGTACAAAATTCGATGATCATATAACGTGTTTTTATACAGATCATATCGGCATCGGCAAATATCGGTTATCGGTATCGGCCAAACTTTTCATATCGGTGCATCCCTAATCTAATCTAATATTTTAGATTGTAAAGGCGGCTTTATTCAAATGAAGCTGAGTGGTGAAACTGATCTAACGACACATCCTCTGAATGGCTGTCTTCCTTCTCCAACTGCACCTTAGAAACTAAGAAGTTCTTCCTTCTTCATATCCCCCCTTCTTCTTCAGTCTAGTCTGTCTCTGCTGTGCCTCTAGTCTGTCTCTAGTATGTCTCTGCTGTGCCTCTAGTCTGTCTCTAGTCTGTCTCTGCTGTGCCTCTAGTCTGTCTCTGGTCTGTCTCTAGTCTGTCTCTGGTCTGTCTCTAGTCTGTCTCTGCTGTGCCTCTAGTCTGTCTCTGGTCTGTCTCTAGTCTGTCTCTGCTGTGCCTCTAGTCTGTCTCTGGTCTGTCTCTAGTCTGTCTCTAGTCTTTGTGGTAGCAGGATTTGACGCTTAACCTCTCTTCTATTTCTCACTCCTTCAGCTTCTAGCTCAAAAGTCTGTCTGTCATCTGTCCTCTCTTCAGCCACACTCATGACCAGGTGTGTAGTTGTGCTTAGCTCAGTGTCTGATTGGCTGCTGCTCTCGGGCTATTTCCCCCACATACAGTGGAGTACCGCGGGGGTGACGCTTTTTGTAGGCTTACCCAAAGGTTGCCGCCATGCTGGTTCGTAAGGGGAAAAGGGGATGGGATTTTAGTGTGGGGATTTCGGTTAAATGCCTGAAATAAGGTCTGTGGTTAACAAAGGTTTATGAAACAGCGAAGTTTGTGTTCATCAGGAGGATCATCTTCACAAACGAGGAGCACTTTTATGACTTTTGAAGTGTTTTCTGAAAATCGCATAAAAAAAGCATTTACGCTTCAAAAGTCATAAAAGTTCATGGATTTAACCGAAATCCCCAGACTAAAACCCCCAGACCAAAATCCCCAGACTAAAATCCCCAGACTAAAACCCCCAGACCAAAATCCCCAGACTAAAATCCCCAGACTAAAACCCCCAGACTAAAATCCTCTTCACTTTCCCCCCTACTTCCAGACTCATTCCTGCGGTACTCTCTTCACAGCTCTGTTCACGTGCAACCATGAGTTTCATGGTTCCTACAGTCAAACGACTGCCTGGAAAAGTCATAGAATTTAAACATCTTTGACTGGGAAAGTTATGAAAAACCATGTGTCTCCGCAAAGCTTTCCAAGTATCCGGGACATTCATTTATTCATTGGACCCCCTTGAAAACGAGATGGTTCATCTCAAGGGGCTATCCGTTGAATACAATTTCAAATTCAGATTTAGTTTGTTATTGTTTGGTGAAGTGCTTGGCTGCTGACAGATCTACGTACTTTTTTCCCTCTTTTTCTTTTTTAATAATCACATAGGAATTTGAAAATGGAAGATTATGCTGTATGTCTGAAATAGTCCAGAAAACAAAATAATGTAACCTTGGCTTTTTGCATTGCACGTTTCTACCAGTCACATTGTGTGTCTAGTTCAGTTTGGAGGGCAATGGTAACGCAGCAAACTGATGAGAGTCCCACCGTCGAAAACCATGTTGATTATATACACTTCCTCCTTGATTTCTCTGCTTTTACTAGGTTTTCTCCATCCTACAAGGTTGTTTGATAGGGTAGAAACTATTTATTTATGTATTTATTTATGTATTTATTTATTTATTTTTTATTTATTTATTTTTTATTTATTTATTTTTTATTTATTTATTTATTTATTTTTAACTCAATTTGACAGTTTTGACACAAACGAGAATTGGAGTACAGCACCTTGATTGCGCCAGAGTTTATGTCTTTAATTTGAAGATGTGAAATGTATGAAATCATTGAGCAGGATTCTTTTGTTCAGGTACTCCAAATACATTTAGATGAATGAGACTAATAGTAAGAGTGAAGCCTTAAAGGAATAGTTCACCCAGAAGTTATTTACACTGTACACACCCTCATCATGTCAAGTAGTAGTCAAAGTATTTCTACCATTCAAGAATGTATATATGGTACACACACAAAATACCTAAAAAATGCTGGAATCATTCCATTTTCCAAGTAAATGTTCCATTGGGTCTTGTTTTTAATGGATTGAATTGAACACGGGTTCTTGAGCGTTTCACACATTTTTACTTGACTCAACCAGAAAAATTATCCGACATTTTTGTATGACTTGTATGACACATTTCATTGAACTTGAATTTCAGAAAGAACATTTTGTGTTCATTTGGTTGGGAATAATATGATATTCAGCTGACCTCATTGACTTTGCTTGTGGTCAGATTTTAAACGTTAACAGCCTGTAGAAACTCCACACGGAGAGCAGAGCTTGCATGCCTGCATGTCCTGCTGTGTTTGAAACAATAGTCCTGATTTTCTTGCGGCCTTTTTTTTGCAGTAGGCTACTAATTTGAATGCTTGTCATAAAATGTCTTTCCATTGATCTCATGGTGGCAGGGGTGCTCCAAAAAATCGATTCTGAAAGGATCGCGATTCTTAATGCCACGATTCCTGGATCGATTCCAAACTCCCAAGAATCGATTCTTAAAATCGTAAAAAAAAAAAAAAAAAAAAAAAAAAAAAAAATTACAGTGCACCTGAACGCAACATGCAAGATACCGGCTGAATAAGTGTCCAAATGTTCATGTCATTTGTGTACTGTACTGCCACGGTGCCACCACCTCTTGCATTTAAGAACTCTGGTTAATGTATTCCCCCCAAAATCTATAAATCCTTCTCAAAGTCTACAGATCCCCCCCAGCCTATAAATCCATTTTATCTGAAGAACATAAGGGGGGAATTCCCCCCTAGTTTGCTAAATGAATTTAGGCCCTGACTGTAATACAGAAGTTGAATTTGAAGTTCAGCATTAATACATTTGTCATTTTTTGTCTTATTTACCTTTGTGTGTTATTGCAATATAAAACTACATAATTGAGAATCGATTCTAGATTCTGGAATCGAGAATCATTGGAATCGAGAATCGATTCTGGAATCGGATCGTGACCCCAGGAATCGGAATCGGATCGGATCGTGGCTTAGCCGGATCGGAGCACCCCTAGGTGCTAGTGTCATGACTTGTGTCTGTGGCAAGTTCTCATCTCTATAATGTCTCCTTCTCTGAGAGATGATATACAGTAGATGGAGTTCCACCAAAGCGTTCAAACTCAAGTCTTAACTTCATCTCTCTCTTTCCCCTTTTCTTCAGATGCAGAGTGAATTGGATAGAAACATATCAAAGGAATTAGTCCGTGGTGAGTTCAGCACTGAGGCCGGAAACATTAGCTGTCTAGCATTAGCAATCAGCAATCTTAGCTGCCTTGTGGAATCTTTGAATGAAACGGATGGTGTACGTGCATGTGAATTTTAGCTGTCGCCTTATAATCTCTTACGCGCCCCGGTCTCTCTCTGGTCCTCAGCCACAGCAGAGCTGGATGGCGGTTCGGCCCGGATGTCCCCGGTGGGCTCGGCCTCGGGAGCGGAGCTGGACCCGGTCAGCAGGGCCACACAGCAGTATCTGGAGGTCCTGAAGAAGAACTATAAGATCTGACCACACGGTCAAACTTCATATTTCACCCGATTATAAACGTTCAGAAACGCACGTTAACGGTTGACTGACTGCAGCGACACTAAGGCCAAAGCCACTCCCACTAATCTAGCACCAACACTCCAGCTCCTTATACATTATAATACACTTTCTGTCGTTTCAGAAAGGAAGCAAACATAATGCACATTGCACTTATCCACTCAGGAGCAATTAGCAAATGGCATCCCCCCCCCCCCCCCCCGAATGCGTATGTTAAGCCATATTTTTCAACACCTGCATTATTGGTTGGTACAATTGGAGAGCATGAGTTTTTGTTCCTCCTGAATATTGAATCTGTAATCGTTATGTATCTTTAGCACAGTATGTGTATATACAATATATAGGATTGTGGTTTGGATTTTCATTTGTGAATATTGGTATTGATAAATTTGAATTTATAAGTATTGGATGTATGCGTCATGAATAATATTGCCAAGATGTTATATTTGGTACGTGCCATCTGATGGTGCAAAATCTGTCTTGGTCTTATTTTATTAGACTCATTGGAGTCTCGCGTTTATTATGATGATGATGACGCTGTTGTTGTTTTTTTAAGAGAACATGATATACTTGAATAAGACGAACTAGAACATTCTCTGGTTATTTAAGCAGGGCATTTGTCATTTGTAGGTTAAAAACGGTTCATTTCAGTTTTGGTTGGTTTGCATTCAAGGCTACCAAAGGTGGAACATTTCAGTATTTGTTTTCTGTTTCTTTGTGAAAGTCGTCATTTTTGTAGTGGAAAATATATGGGAAGATTTCCAACGCCTGTACATTACAGAAGATTCTAACGTTGCAAATAAAGATTCAGAAAATCCTGACTTGGCCTCCCACTATTCATGTATGAACACCGCATGGACACAAGAGGAATGGCAATGCAAGGTTTAAAGGGAGTTATGAGGATTTTTTTAATAATCAAGTTTTGAAAGTGCAACACAAAATCAGAATCAGAATCAGAAAGACTTTAATGATCCCCGGGGGGAAATTGGGACAAGTTACAGTAGCTCGCTCACAGAACACACATAGCATAAATAAAATAAAAATAAACCGTAGTAAATGCAATATTAGCAATAAGCAGAAAAACACAACATAGCATAGAATAACTAGTAAATGCGATAGAAGCAAAAGCACAAAATAAGTAGAATGTCTAAGTAGCAAAATACCAATACGAAGAGTAAGTATAGTATACATTCCGTGTCAATTATCATTATTGCCTGTGACATATTGCACATAGTGCACGTGATTTATATTAAGTCGGCTTGCCCTATACGTTACACGTGGCTCAGCCAGGCACAGTTAACCTATCGGCTGGCTCAGTCTCAGGGAGACTGAGCGTCTCCGAGGTGCTCTTTTAAGAGAGGCATTAAATAGACCAATGGCCACAGGCAGGAATGATTTCCTGTGCCTCTCCGTATTGCATCTAGGTGGAATCAGTCTCTCACTGAACGTACTCCTGTGTTTGACTAGCACGTCGTGGAGTGGGTGCGAGTCATTGTTCATGATGGAGCGTAGCCTGGACAACGTTCTCTTCTCTGACACCGCAGTCAGAGAGCCCAGATCCAGCCCCACAATGTCCCTGGCCTTACGGATCAGTTTGTTGAGTCTGTTGGCATCCGCTGCCTTCAGCCTGCTGCCCCAGCACACAATAGCATACAGGAAGGCACTAGCCACTACCGACTCATAGAACATCCTCAGCATGGTCCGGCAGATGTTGAAGGACCTCAGCCGTCTCAGGAAGTAGAGACGGCTTTGCCCCTTCTTGTAGAGTGCATCAGAGTTCTTAGCCCAGTCTAGTTTATTGTCAATGTACACTCCAAGGTACTTGTAATCCTCCACTATGTCAACACTGACCCCGTGGATTGAGACAGGGGTCACCGGAGCCTTGACCCTCCTCAGGTCCACCACCAGCTCCTTTGTCTTTGACACGTTGAGCTGCAGGTGGTTCAGCTCACACCATGTGACAAACAAAAGTGACTAATACACTGTAGAGATAGTATCATATCAAACACAAATAGATTGTGAGATTATGAGAAATGCAATAACACAAGACCTTGAACAATATGAGAGGTTAAGTCTAGTCATGAGGTTGGATGGTTGAAAGGCGGGGAGGGGTGAATGTATTAATACTACTAGATAATGATGCATAACTAGGTAATAGCTTGGTATTAACAATGGGTATATCTGGGTAATTAGACTGAAATTTGATTAATACCAAGCTATTACCTTGATATTACTTTGGTAATTACATTGGTATTACCTAGTTATTACTTTATTATCACACTATTTAACCCCTATTACCATGTTGTTACTGAGCTGTAATGTAAAGTGCTGCCAAAAATCAGTTGGACTGAACTGCACACAAAAAATAAATATATTTTGCGAAAAAGAAAAAGCTTAAAAGCAATACTTAACCAGATGACAGATTGTGTTCAGCCGTACTTTAACTGGGTTCTTCATACCGCTGTGCCGGTTAACTTGAGTAAAGGTGGAGAATTTGAACAGTTATGAAAACTTGGTTCATGTAGTTAAAGGAGCTAAAGATTCTGTCATTATTTAGTGTTGACCTCTGCTTCTAGTCCAGGATTACTCCTCACACACATGTCCTCCTGCAGTCATTCTGTGCATAACTTACTCTGGATTTGCAGGTATCTCATTCCAAGATCAAAATGAAGCTTGCCATCAATATTTCATGCACATCCATTTGTAACCCAACCCTCATTAGCCAAGTTTTGATGCGTTTCACTTTACCCCCCCCACACACACACACACACACACACACACACTCTCTCTCTCTCTCTCACACACACACACACGGACACACACTCCAAAACACATGAAACTTGCTGGCGTGCCATTCCCCCCCCACTTATTAAAATGAGACAATGTGTTTATGATTGCCCCCCTCCGCTGTGTCTCTCCTCCCTTTGATCCATCCTCTCTCCGTCAGCCTCAAATGTTAGATATTCAAATCTGGTTACATTTATTTTTGTTGCCTTTACAGCAGATGGGCACATCTGACAGACTGACTATTAACGTTTTTATTATTTCCTCTCTTTTTTTTCTTCTTCTCAATAGACACTACACATACAGCTTGTTTTGATTGAGGAGGTTACAAACACTGTCGGCGAGCTTTAGAGCAGGGGGAGAATACAAATAGACAGGTTGTGAATACAGTGTGTTTGAAAGGGGATGTTTTTGAAAAGCAACGTAGGTTTAAAACAAAGCGCTCCTCAGTGGGTCGTCCTGTATCATCTGTGATGCCCACTCGTGTTATCAGGCTGCCAGTCCGACAAATCACGGCTGTGTTGTTTAAGAAGAATAAGGCGTCGGTTTTCAACCCCGAGGCTCCACTGCGTTATGAATAGAAAGGATCATTTTGTCATCGCTCAAATGTTCAAGTGCAGACAGTGTCACAGATTTGGAAAAAGCATTGATCCACTCCCAAATGAAACAAAAATGGAATAAATGCATAAAACAAATTATTGGGAAATATGAAACATAATTTTACAAGTCATACTGAATCAATGTTTGAGTAAGTATGTTGTTTGGAGGTGTGCTTGGATATGAATCATGGGTTATATATAATTTGCATGAGATTAAAATGTTTAAGAAGCATAATGTGATCTATCCCAAACAGAGAATCAGCAGCGGATTTACTACAACTTATTAATGCAAGTCGGGGTCGGGAGGGGGGGGGGTCATCGTCATCCTTTCTCGTGATAAGCTGATAGTTACAAGTTAAAATCTCCTCAGTATCATGTTACCAACTGCTGTTAGGTCTATTAAATGTTCTATTTTATGACTTGATGAATGATTAAATTGTCAGAAAATGAAGTTGATGGTACTGTGAGGAACCTTCCTGACACACATTCACATCATTGATTTTCTTTGTGCTGGCAGAAACACTTTTCACAACAAATAACTTATGCATACATCTAGTCTAAAAACAATTTATAGCTGCCTGCCTGCCTGTCTGTCTGCCTGCCTGTATACCTGTCTGTCTGTCTGTCTGCCTGCCTGCATGTCTGTTTGTCTGCCTGCCTGCCGGTCTGGGCGCAAAAACTGTAGGAATCAGAATTTACTCCAATAACCTAACCTGTCTGTGAAAATGTGTGATGGGTGATTCTTCGACAAGTGTAACAAACCCGAGTGTTTATTTGCTGGCGTACGGTCACCACCGTCACCCCGCTCTTAAATTAGGTGTCACCACTGTCATTTGTCACTAGCGGAATCCAAATGTGTTGGAAAAGAGACTCTTTGATTTGATTGTCTCGCTCTAACGTGATTTAAAAGAGCCTTATGAATGGCCGGGACAGATTGACAGTGTTGTCTTTATTGGTGCTTTGTTTTATTCTTGGCTGTTTACTCTGCCTGCCGGCTGTCATCCTGCACAAAGAGCTCAGAGGAGCCGCCTTCCACATTCAAGATCTTGCGAGAAGAAGCAGAGCGTCCTTTCATGTTCTAAGTGCTTTATTATGACAAATAGGAAAAAGGATTCAAGAAAGAGCTGACAAGTTTAGTGTCGCCCCGTTCTTTAGCTGCAAAGTGGCGTGCGGCGAGAAGTCAAACCTGGAGTCATAACATGAGAGCCCATAGTGAACCTGGAGTCATGAGACCCCATAGTGAACCTGGAGTCATAGCATGAGAGCCCATAGTGAACCTGGAGTCATAGCATGAGAGCCCATAGTGAACCTGGAGTCATAGCATGAGAGCCCATAGTGAACCTGGAGTCATAACATGAGAGCCCATAGTGAACCTGGAGTCATAACATGAGAGCCCATAGTGAACCTGGAGTCATAACATGAGAGCCCATAGTGAACCTGGAGTCATAACATGAGAGTCCATAGTGAACCTGGAGTCATAACATGAGACCCCATAGTGAACCTGGAGTCATAACATGAGAGCCCATAGTGAACCTGGAGTCATAACATGAGAGCCCATAGTGAACCTGGAGTCATAACATGAGAGCCCATAGTGAAACTGGAGTCATAACATGAGAGCCCATAGTGAACCTGGAGTCATAACATGAGAGTCCATAGTGAACCTGGAGTCATAACATGAGAGCCCATAGTGAACCTGGAGTCATAACATGAGAGCCCATAGTGAACCTGGAGTCATAACATGAGAGTCCATAGTGAAACTGGAGTCATAACATGAGAGCCCATAGTGAACCTGGAGTCATAGCATGAGAGTCCATAGTGAACCTGGAGTCATAACATGAGAGCCCATAGTGAACCTGGAGTCATAACATGAGAGCCCATAGTGAACCTGGAGTCATAACATGAGAGCCCATAGTGAACCTGGAGTCATGAGAGCCCATAGTGAACCTGGAGTCATAACATGAGACCCCATAGTGAACCTGGAGTCATAGCATGAGAGTCCATAGTGAACCTGGAGTCATAACATGAGAGCCCATAGTGAACCTGGAGTCATGAGAGCCCATAGTGAACCTGGAGTCATAACATGAGACCCCATAGTGAACCTGGAGTCATAACATGAGAGCCCATAGTGAACCTGGAGTCATAACATGAGAGCCCATAGTGAACCTGGAGTCATGAGAGCCCATAGTGAACCTGGAGTCATAACATGAGACCCCATAGTGAACCTGGAGTCATAACATGAGACCCCATAGTGAACCTGGAGTCATAACATGAGAGCCCATAGTGAACCTGGAGTCATAACATGAGAGCCCATAGTGAACCTGGAGTCATAACATGAGAGTCCATAGTGAAACTGGAGTCATAACATGAGAGCCCATAGTGAACCTGGAGTCATAGCATGAGAGTCCATAGTGAACCTGGAGTCATAACATGAGAGCCCATAGTGAACCTGGAGTCATAACATGAGAGCCCATAGTGAACCTGGAGTCATAACATGAGAGCCCATAGTGAACCTGGAGTCATGAGAGCCCATAGTGAACCTGGAGTCATAACATGAGACCCCATAGTGAACCTGGAGTCATAGCATGAGAGTCCATAGTGAACCTGGAGTCATAACATGAGAGCCCATAGTGAACCTGGAGTCATGAGAGCCCATAGTGAACCTGGAGTCATAACATGAGACCCCATAGTGAACCTGGAGTCATAACATGAGAGCCCATAGTGAACCTGGAGTCATAACATGAGAGCCCATAGTGAACCTGGAGTCATGAGAGCCCATAGTGAACCTGGAGTCATAACATGAGACCCCATAGTGAACCTGGAGTCATAGCATGAGAGTCCATAGTGAACCTGGAGTCATAACATGAGAGCCCATAGTGAACCCGGAGTCATAACATGAGAGCCCATAGTGAACCTGGAGTCATAACATGAGAGCCCATAGTGAACCTGGAGTCATAACATGAGAGCCCATAGTGAACCTGGAGTCATAACATGAGAGCCCATAGTGAACCTGGAGTCATAACATGAGAGCCCATAGTGAACCTGCAGTCATGAGAGCCCATAGTGAACCTGGAGTCATAACATGAGAGTCCATAGTGAAACTGGAGTCATAACATGAGAGTCCATAGTGAACCTGGAGTCATAGCATGAGAGCCCATAGTGAACCTGGAGTCATAACATGAGAGCCCATAGTGAACCTGGAGTCATAACATGAGAGCCCATAGTGAACCTGGAGTCATAACATGAGAGCCCATAGTGAACCTGCAGTCATGAGAGCCCATAGTGAACCTGGAGTCATAACATGAGAGTCCATAGTGAAACTGGAGTCATAACATGAGAGTCCATAGTGAACCTGGAGTCATAGCATGAGACCCCATAGTGAACCTGGAGTCATAACATGAGAGCCCATAGTGAACCTGGAGTCATAACATGAGAGCCCATAGTGAACCTGGAGTCATAACATGAGAGCCCATAGTGAACCTGGAGTCATAACATGAGAGCCCATAGTGAACCTGGAGTCATAACATGAGAGCCCATAGTGAACCTGCAGTCATGAGAGCCCATAGTGAACCTGGAGTCATAACATGAGAGTCCATAGTGAAACTGGAGTCATAACATGAGAGTCCATAGTGAACCTGGAGTCATAGCATGAGACCCCATAGTGAACCTGGAGTCATAACATGAGAGTCCATAGTGAACCTGGAGTCATAACATGAGAGCCCATAGTGAACCTGGAGTCATAACATGAGAACATGAGAGCCCATAGTGAACCTGCAGTCATAACATGAGACCCCATAGTGAACCTGGAGTCATAACATGAGAGCCCATAGTGAACCTGCAGTCATAACATGAGAGTCCATAGTGAACCTGGAGTCATAGCATGAGAGTCCATAGTGAACCTGGAGTCATAACATGAGAGTCCATAGTGAACCTGGAGTCATGAGAGCCCATAGTGAACCTGGAGTCATAACATGAGAGTCCATAGTGAACCTGGAGTCATAGCATGAGAGTCCATAGTGAACCTGGAGTCATAGCATGAGAGTCCATAGTGAACCTGGAGTCATAGCATGAGAGTCCATAGTGAACCTGGAGTCATAACATGAGAGTCCATAGTGAACCTGGAGTCATAGCATGAGAGTCCATAGTGAACCTGGAGTCATAACATGAGAGTCCATAGTGAACCTGGAGTCATAACATGAGAGTCCATAGTGAACCTGGAGTCATAACATGAGAGTCCATAGTGAACCTGGAGTCATAGCATGAGAGTCCATAGTGAACCTGGAGTCATGAGAGCCCATAGTGAACCTGGAGTCATAGCATGAGAGTCCATAGTGAACCTGGAGTCATAGCATGAGAGTCCATAGTGAACCTGGAGTCATAACATGAGAGCCCATAGTGAACCTGGAGTCATAACATGAGAGCCCATAGTGAACCTGGAGTCATAGCATGAGAGCCCATAGTGAACCTGGAGTCATAACATGAGAGCCCATAGTGAACCTGGAGTCATAACATGAGAGCCCATAGTGAACCTGGAGTCATAGCATGAGTTATTACTGTGTGTTAATTCACTGTGAATTACTGTTGTTCTCCTGTTAGTTGACATAAAGACTTCACCTAGACTAGCTGAAGTGTGAACAGAGAGGTTGCTACATGTTGAATGTGCAACTAGCAACCTCTCTGTTGTATTAATTAGTCCCACATTGCCTTGAATGTTATTTACCTTGGCTACCCAAAGAGATTTGAGAGACCGGAAAACCTTGACAACTTTCTGTTAATATTTCAAACAGTCATTGATTATTTTGAATCCATTTCCCAAAAATCACACAGGAGATAAATATTGCATTTACTCCTGTTGGAATGAGCTGTGCATCTTCTCATGTTGTAAGTGCTTTATATCTGCCACATAAGGGAAATGATGTATAGCTCAGTAACCTGCCCTCTTACTGTACGAATAGATACATGTGGTATTTCATCATTGGTGATAACAAAGATGGAATATTTCTCAGGTGAAAGTTCAACTTTATTGCCATATCAACACATGGGTTGCTGGGAATATTTCTTAGTGCATCGGCAGGACATTGAGACATAAAAACACACTATACATTCATACACAACACACACTTTATGATCCAAAAGGTGTAACTGACAGAGTAAGGTCATAGAAGCGGTTTGGTCACTAGCGAGATTATGATATGGTAGCACTATTCAATCCCACATTGGTTTTAATTTAGGTTGTTTAAACAGAGACATTTGAGATATTTGGCAAAGCATGACCTTGACGATTTCCTGCTCATGTTTAATAAATAAAGAAGTCAGTGTTTTAATGTTAATCACTTAAATTATTGCTGATATATATATTAATATGTGCTTTTAAAATATTTGATACCTCACTTTTTCTTACACAAAGGCAAAGTTCATTGTGAACAGGGTTCCTACACAGGTCTGGAGATGTATAATTGGGTGATTTCCAGGTATCCATAATAGCAAACTGCACAAAATGTTTGGAAACGTATGGAAAAAATATTGGACGGTTCCCACATGGATACATTGTGTGATTTTAGACCAGCATTATCTCGGATGCTTTGATAGTTGTTGCTATTTGAGTTTGATGTGGCAGGAGTTGGTAGGTGTGAAAAGACTGTCAGACTGAACACAAACCAAAATCTTCATATCAACAAATTAAGGCCTGGAAAAAGTCTGGGGCCGGTTGCACAAACCACCTTAAGTTAAGATTTTCCTTAGAGTCCGAGTTAAGGTGTCCATAAAATAAGATTGGTTGCACAAAACACCCTTAAATCTTCTCCTTAAAGGGATACACCACTTTTTGGGAAGTTTAGCTCAGATACAGATACACCATGCCTTACCGGCACTGTCCGCTCAGTTGACAGTGAGCTACAGTCGTGAAGTTAGTAATTATCGCCATAGAATGGAGGCTAATGGTACAGCTGTTAAAAATCTGCCAAAACACACAAATCACGGCGCCAAAATACATGTTGTGCTTCGGGTACTCGCCACACGATGAAATATTAATCCAAAATGCACATAATCTGTATTTTTGGAAAAAAGACCAGTTATGTGCATTTTGGATTAATATTAATATTCGATTCTATTTTATGGACGCCTTAACTCGGACTCTAAGGAAAATCTTAACTTAAGGTGCTTTGTGCAACTGGCCCCTGGGATTTTAGAAGTGAAATGTGCAGGAGCCCTGTGCAAACCTTACAATGACCACTATTATACTGACAAATAATGTTGCCTTTATTGACATGTCCTCTTCCAAGAGACCCGGCAGGTCCTGAAAGCTAGACCCCAGTGGGGCTTGCTGCTAGCTGTGATGGCAGATGTTGCAGCACTCCAGACACAACTCCAGACACTCGGTGGGCTCGCAGCAGGACTCGAACATGACGGCGTGGCAGTGGGCGTGGCAGTTGAGCTCGTCCAGCGGCGCCCTCCGCAGGGCCGAGCAGCAGCGCGCGCAGCCGTGGCAGCAGCCGGAGCAGAGGGTGTGCAGGCACGAGGAGCACGCCTCCAACAGGCCCAGGATCAGCAGAGAGCACTGGCACGACAAGCAGGCCAGCACCAGCCCAAGACAGCCATCTGGGAGCCACAGTGAGGAGGGGCAAGGAGGGAAGAGATGGAGGTTAAAGGAGAATTTCGGGTTTGTTTTTACAGGTAGTTGGCCAGCCGGCAGGAAAGTATCGCGGGACTTGACGAGACTTGGTGACCGAGATCATGAATGAGGTAATTTAATCCCTGGGAGACTCCAGGAAACAGCCCCCGGGGGAAATATCAGTCTGGTGGTTGTTGAGGGATGAGATTATGACGATATGTGGCGAAAACGGGAATAAAACTGGCTATTTAGATGCAGGAAAGACAGGCTGCCACTTGGCCCCCACGGAGCTCTATTTTACGACTGGATTGGAGAGTATTGATCTCAAAACAACGCGTAGGACGGCCAGAAACGCTGCGGAGATCACTGGGTGAGTCGTCAGATCATAATTAATGTGAGGAGAGGGGTCCAGGTTAAAAAAAAAAGAAATTCTCCTTAAGGTTCAATCGGATTTCTTTTTCTTTTTGGTCAAAACAGAGTTAGTCACATGATGAACCCACTGGTTCCCAACCTTGTCTGACTCACTTTAAAATCTCAAAAATGTTCGCGACCAGAACACCTGGCAGAAAGCCACACAAACAGGCAGAACATGCAAACTATACACAGAATGGGTGGACCGGGGGGTTCGAACCCAGGACCGTCTTGCTGTGAGGCAACAGTACTAACCACTGAGCCACTGTGCCATCCTATTGGTGGGCAACAAATGAAGTATCTAAGGATCCAGCATTGGTTACAGACATTGAGACATCAGGCGTCGAGAGAGACTGGGATTAACAATTCTATTAACCCGAAATTAGTCTCATGCGTGTTTATTTGTTGTGTCATCTAGAACTTAAAAGAGACACTATGATCAAGTGTGATTGTGTTTACTTAATCACAGAGCCTGGCTCAGCCCTCGGGGGGGGGGGGGGAGAATCAAAAGGAAGCCACCCAGTGATGAACAACCACACGAGGAAGAAGCTGTCCCTAGATAATTGCTCTCCTATCCAAATTAGGCACACATAAAATTGCATGCGTTAACCCTGGCCGTGCGTTCTAGTGCATCTCTCAGGGTCCAAACTGTTGTATTATTACTCTGCTGCTGTTTTCATCCCCGGCAGAGAGCAGCTAGCGACTGAGCTCATGCAAATCAAGCTGTTTTATCCTGTTTACTCGAGGAAGTCAACGAGAAGAGGATGGCACAATTCCCTGGGGAGTGGGGTTCAATGTTTTCCTACTTAGCGGCGCGAGTTCCCCCCCAGTCCCCCCCCCCCCCCCCCCCCACCACACACACACACACACACACACACACACACACACACACACACACACACACATGCGCGCGTTAGCTACTGTAGCTTATGCTAATGCTCGAGTGTGGAGATGAAAAGGCATTATGTGTGTAGCCACTGTATTGGTTTAATGCATCACTTTTTAGAGATAACAACACGAACACAATGATAAACAAGAAGTGGCCTAGCACAGGCTTTGATCGTTCTGGAAGAAAGCGTAGCCGTCTGAAAGTGTTCAGGTGAAAGAGATAGATAGATAGATAGATAGATAGATAGATAGATAGTGCAGTATAGTATGTGGCATATAGTATGGTCTCCAGCCTTTGATATTAATGAGAAAGTTTTTAATGTACATATTTGATTACTGCACTTTTTTTTTTAACAAAACCTAAATTCATGACTATTTTTTTTACAGTTTGAAAGTCTTCAGGTGAAAGGTTTTTCTTTAGATCTCCATTATATAATTTAGTATATCATGTGGCATAGGAATAGGACAATATATCGAAATACAAATACAAAATGTGATAATAAGTCGTCAAATTAATTGTGATATTGGTTCCATTTTATTCTGTCATAGTAATCACAAACGAGCCTGCTTGCTATCACAATTTCATAAGCTCTCCATCCAAATGATATTATTTGCACTTTGCAATGAGCCAATTGTGGCTCTGAAATAAACAGAATTCTGCAGTCACACATTTTATCATTGGACTCATTCATTTCATATTATGGTTGTTTTGAACCTCAAATCCGATATTGCGTATCGAATCATGGCATGAGATATCTATTTAATTGACAGTGTGCTTGTGGACGTGAGCCACATGCCAGGGGCACGGTGGCACAGTGGAGCGAGCCACATGCCAGTGGGCATGGTGGCACAGTGGAGCAGGGGCGGACTGGGATCATAATTCGGGCATTAGATACCAAACAGGCCAGGCCGATACGGGCCGACGCGCGTGCAAAAAATTGGGGCTGTTTGAAGCCCAATTTGGGCCGTTTGAAGCCCAATTTGGGTCCTTTGAAGCCAGATTTGGGCCGTTTGAAGCCCAATTTGGGTCGGTTGAAGCCCAATTTGGGCCATTTGAAGCCCAATTTGGGCCGAGTCCAATTTTACAATGAGATGCACCCACTTTAACCCTGAAGTGTAATTATTACTTCAGACTAACTAATAAAGTAATAAAGCCACTAGTAAACCAGTAGGCGGCGCCTGGCCTGCTGTTCAGTGAGTGGCCTGACTGCAGGCCAGGCCAGGCCAGGCCACCGGGCATTTGCCCGACGTGCCCGATTATGCAGTCCGCGCCTGCAGTGGTGCGAGCCACATGCCAGTGGGCACGGTGGCACAGTGGTACTGTAGTGATCTCGCCGCGCACACACGTCTCACAGCAAGAAGGTCCTGAGTTTGATTCCTACCTGGGATGCTGTGGACACTGCTACCCATATGCCTTCGGTACCTGGTGCCCAGGTGGGTTATCTCGTGAGAGAGGGCCCTTCTGTGTGGAGTTTGCATGTGCTCCCATGGGGTTTCCTCCTTATCTATACCCCCCCCCCCCACACACTAAAACATGCAGAAGATCATCATCTGACCAGTGACGATTGGAAGAAGTTGACCTGACCAACACCATGGACTAATAAAGACCAGTATTGTGTTGTTGTCCCTACCTCCCGTTGCAGCAGCGTGCTGGTGTGAGCTGGCCAGGCTGTCCCTGCTCTTACTCCTCTTGCTGCTGCTGTGGCTCTGCACCGACAGGCTGGAGCCCTGCAGTCTGCCGAGGGCCGGTGGGAGGCGCGGGGCTCCGGGCGAGGGGCAGCTGGCGGAGAGGTGCGCTGGGGGCCGCCGGCCTCCGGGCGAGGGGCAGCTGGTGGAGAGGTGCGCTGGGGGCCGCGGAGCTCCGGGCGAGGGACGGCGGCCGCATCGCGGGCAGGGCTGCCGGAGCTCAACCCTGGGCTCCTCCAACCCCGAGGCCTCTACAGCGGAGGCCTCCACAGCGGAGGCAGGGGGAGGCTGAGCTGGGCAGGACAGAAATAGAGACAGAAATTCATTTTTTTAAATCACCGCAGAGCAGCAGGGATTGGCAGCCGTGTGCCGTGGAGGGCTGAGAAGTCGGCAGGTTTCCCTTCCAAACAGCCACTACAGCCGCAGGTCAGGTGGTTTGGTCAGGTGGCGCTCTCTCGCTCCTCCATGGCTCCATCTGCTGCTGTGGGATTACAGCGATATTGTCAGGAGACCCTGCAGCTCTTCTTGCTATTAGCTGTAAGAGGGGGAGCATGATGCTCCCTGCAGGGCATCTATCTCAGTCAGGGTGGTTCGAGTCAAAAGTAGGTCAAAAGTAGAAACTAGGCAGGAGTTGTTGTAGTTAGCGAGCCTGCCTGCATGTAGGTGAGGTGACAGTGAGGTGGAGGAAATAATGTTGCAGTTCTGTCTAAATGGACCGATGAAGCTGATGAAATGCTCTGACTCTGTCCCCCGTCTCACTGACTCTGTTCCACTTGAATGAAGACGATTTGTCGTTCAGTCAAAGCCCCAGTCGAGAGTCACACATTTCATATTGGCCCCTGCTCGGCCGTACAGGTGACTCAAGGTTTCCACTTACTGATAATGAGGTCAGAGGGGACAGCGTTTCCTCTGGAGGCGTGACCATGTGTGGAAAGGATTTCCTCTGCCGAGTTTAAAGACGCACCACCTTGAAACAAATCAAAAGTCATGTTAGTATAAAAGCAACACGATTCAGACATATCAAGTTGATTGAGAAATGATAAGTAGCCTATTAATAACAATGTAATTGTGCGAGGCACAGCGAATGCCCCACATGTAGGGTTAGACTGATATATCGTTTTGTAGTTATATGTAGCATCGGATATCAGCTGCAATGATTCATCGATTAGTCGTCAACTATTAAATGAATCGACAACTATTTTGATCATTGATTAATCTGTTTGAGTACATTTTTAAGGAAAAAAAGTAAAAATTCTCTGATTCAGCTTCTTAAATGTGAACATTTTCTGGCTTCTTTATTCCTGTATGAAACTGAATATATTTATGTTGTGGACAACGCAGGTCATTTGAGGACGCCATCCTGGGCTTTGGGAAACACGTTTTTTTTTCCATTTCATTACATTTTATACACCAAACAACTAATCGATGAACCAGAGAATAATCGGCAGATTAATCAATAATGACAATAATCGTTAGTTGCAGCAGCCCTAATATCAACCAGTCAGTCTCTGACAGGTCAAAGGTCAAAGCTGCATCAAAACAGCCTGTAAACCCTGCAGTGAATTAGTATTTGTCATGATTAGGGTTATATGTATTCCTTTGATTGTGCAATCATGTTCTTCTAAATGAATTCCTCACTTCAAGGCAGTCATGTATCCAAGAATGTATGAATGTGTGTTGAAGGTGCGGCGGGTCCCTGCCTTAAAGAGCTGCTCACCCTAGAACAGGGGTGGGCAACTATTTTTCATGGGGGGCCACATGAGAAATCCAGATTGTTGCCGGGGGCCGAACAAATATTGTCATGCCGTAATGGATGGGCAACTTTGATGATGAGAGGGCCACAAAAAAAGTCCTTGCTACCAGATTTTGCTGAGGGCTGAACGGCGCCAGCGCCCAAAAATTGAGGCATTTGAAGCCAGGTTTAGAGGAATAACTCATTTTAAATTAACAGTTGTGATGTCATTATTCAGTCTTAACCACCAATATTTGATCCTTTTCTCACTCACTCCTATGTCACCACACTCTCCCTGCAGGGCTTGAAATTAACTTTTTTCACCACCTGCCAATATGGCTGCTAGATTTTAAAGTTACCAGCCAATTAGAATTTCCACTATCCGAAATGTTTTTCTTGAAATAAACCAGAATATGAGTGGGTTAATTTAAGCATAAGTATCAGTAAGTGGCCGGGATTCTCAAAGCCTGTGTTGAGGGTCACACGAACATGCACTCTTGAAGCTAAATAAATCCAAAACCAACAAGTTAATTATTTTAATTTCTACCTCAATGTAGAACAGCCATTTCTTACACATGAGATTACTTTTAGCCTTTTAGTCATAAATATTATTGAAAGATATTCCATATTTCAGACTGAAATGCTATAACAGAAGAGTATTTCCCAGAATGACATGAACATTTGGACACTTATTCAGCGGGTATATTGCATGTTGCGTTCAAGTGCACTGTAAAAAAAAAAAAATGTTTTTTGCAATTCCATCGCGGGCCACACAGGGGGCGCCCGCGGGCCGTATGTTGCCCATGTATGCCCTAGAAGAATGTCATGAGTCTGGGCAACTTTGATGACAGAGAGGGCCACAAAAAAATGTCCTCGCTACCAGAGGGCCAGTTTGTGACCGTGCACTTCCACCAGTAGCCTACTGTAACACCATCACTCCCAATTATAGCTACTCATTTGATGAAAAGGACTGGTAATCCAAGTTTATTATACCAACATTTATATTTTTCATATTCAAATTCAGTAATTCTTCCATTCATAATGGTAAAATGGCCTGCATTTATATAGCGCTTTTATCCAAAGCACTTTACAATCAGTAGGTACATTCACCCATTCATACACCGATGGCGGCAGGCTACCACACACAGGGTGCTGGCACACCATCGGGAGCAATTTGGGGTTCAGTATCTTGCCCAAGGACACTTCGACATGCAGACTACAGGAGGCGGGAATCGAACCACCGACCTCTTTTATCTAAAGCGATTAATGGACGACCCGCTCTACCTCCTGAGCTACAGCCGCCCCCGATTCAGATGACACCAGAAACTTTGCTCTAGCTAACAGCCCGCTACAGCAATTTGATGGGGTACATCACCCAAATATGTCATAATGTGCAATGTGCATCCTGGATATAGTTTGTTACAACAGCGTTAGCTCAAATGCTAATGTTAAACAGTATGTGGATGGACAATGCTAACACCATTAGCGCCATGTTCTGGGATGTACAATAAAATAAAAAACACAGATTTGGGTGGTAACCTAACCTAATCCTAACCTAGTCCGCCTTGTAAAAAACAAAAACAAAAAAACAGGGGCCACACTGGGTGAGGTTGGGGGCCGCATGCAGCCCGCGGGCCGCCAGTTGCCCACCCCTGCTCTAAATGCTTCAGAGGCTTTTATACTCTGAAAAGAATACAATTATGCCCCCATACAACTTGGCAACCACTGACTCCTTGCTATTTCTTCACGTGAGAATGGTCCAATTTAAAGATATTTAAAGTCAGCACAAAATATCGGCTATCGGCAACTTCCATTTAAAAATATCCGTCACATTTTGCCTTTACAATAAGGGTACATTAATGAATGGTTAGCTAGTTAATGATCGATAAACATTAACTGACCTGCTTAATGGTTAGTTGATGCATTATAAGCATTAAAGGGATAGTCCACATTTTAGTCTAGCCCGATTTGCTACTTACTAATGATGTTTATTGCTCACTGAAATGTACTTTGTGTGACACTGTGGATGAGATTTTAGTGAGCTTCAGGCAGCTTGTACATGAGCGTGAGCCCATTGACCGTGCATTAGTTTTTGCCCAACTTTCCAGAGCTACTATGAGGAAGAGCATGGAGTGTGCTGAGAAAGAACTCTACCAATCAACACCATCATCGGTAAGTAGCAAATAGGGCTAGACTTTGAAAAAAAGTGAACTATCCCTTTAAGTTGAGTTAATGGTTCAAAGAATGAACTAACCCATAATTAACAGCCTTGACCAGGTAGTTCTAACCTTAACCTCAGTGACTATAAGCCTCAAACGAACCACAATACATTAGTTAACATGAACACCATTAAATTATTACTAGACACACTAATTAATGCACCCTTACTGTGAAGTATTACCAAAATATCTGTATTGATATCAGCCTTCAAAAGCCACGCCCCTATCAGTCAACCCATGAGTACCCAGATAGGCTGTTTTTATTATGCAAGTCATTCTGTGATACCTAAGATGATTAAACGACTTTTACTGCTTTCCCAAAATTGCAGAGTACATCTTAACATATTTACAAATGTTTCGGGGACTCCATTGTAAAACCTACAGCTCATTTCAGGGGAGATGGTTGCCACTTGCCTTTAGCCAGGTCGCTTGCTGCTTCTGTCCCATCCACAGGTAAGCCGTCTCCTGGTAACATCTCTGAAACACATGGCTGTTCAGTGTCCACTCGCACTTCATTCAGCCGCTCACCTCCTCCATCTCCCTGCTTCTGTCCACATCCAGATACACCACCCAACTGACACGCTGCTCAGCACAGCCAGATACACCACCCAACTGACACACTGCTCAGCACATCCAGATACAGCACCCAACTGACACGCTGCTCAGCACATCCAGATACACCACCCAACTGACACACTGCTCAGCACAGCCAGATACACCACCCAACTGACACACTGCTCAGCACATCCAGATACACCACCCAACTGACACGCTGCACAGCCAGATACACCACCCAACTGACACACTGCTCAGCACATCCAGATACACCACCCAACTGACACACTGCTCAGCACAGCCAGATACACCACCCAACTGACACACTGCTCAGCACACACTGAGTTGTGCCTGTGTGTTATTTTGTTGTGACTTAAGAACACTCCCCATCCCAGCAAGCCTCTGTTGGGCGGCTCTAAACAGACTGATCACAGAACAGCGTGGACAGCAAAGGCCCCGTTGTGTGACTTTAGGTTGCCTTCTCTGTTCTGCATTTAGTCACCTAACACAACAGAGACACATACCCCATAAGTGTGTTAGCTGAATATGTATTCCTCTCTCTCTCTCTCACTCTCTCTCACACACACGCACACACACACACACACACACACACACACACACACACACACACACACACACACACACACACACACACACACACACACACACACACACACACACACACACACACACACACACACACACACACACAGTTACACACCCCAACACTGATAACAACCTGTCAAAGCTGTTGCAAGCATTCATTATGCAAATAAATTCAACTACAGAGAAAAGTGTATCATCTTTTTTTTTAAAGTTGTACCAAATGTTTCATAGGCTATAGATGATTTAATGCTGAAGAGCCTGTCTGTATTTCCATAAAACTGACTGGAGGTTAGTAGGTGTTTGGGGGAAAATATGACAATATGATCAGCATCATCATTATTAGAATCATGAATTGCATCGCAGAGCACCGCTGGGTAGACAGAATGTGTAAGTGAATAGTTTTCTCTGGATACACACAGCTCAGCTCGCTGGGCGGTTGCTTCTTCATAAAGGTGTCACTTATTAGCAGAGAAACACAGCATCAAAGCAGAAGAGGCCACATCCCCTCCCTGTTAACAATGCTGCTTAAAGTTTCACAGTTGCTTAATATTTTTGCGCGCATCATGTCAACAATTTATTTGCGACAACAAATGAGGCACAATCCATCGCTGCTGTGGTTCATTTCCAGATGTGACGGCGGCATGAAGGTCCTGTTGACTCACATGATGAGATGTTTCTAATGGAGAGAGGATCTGATGTAAAGCAGGTAGAAAACATTTTCCAGCAAGTTAGTGAAAACTTGCTAATCCCCATCCCCCCCATGTCTAAATGTAGTTTTTGATTGTTGATTGATATTTGAATCTCATGGTTTGGTTATGTCATTACTTTATTTGACCTTGTAACACTATGCTCTTTTTTATCCATTTCATGTAAAGCACTTTGAATTGCTTCTGTACTATACACATCAACTTTCCTTTAAAAAAGGAAGAGGAGCTATAGTATGGTCATGGTCATAATGTACAGTCATTTAAATGGTAACATTTTATAATAACGTTCAGTAGTAAGCAATTTATAAGCTAGTAGTTAATGATGAACTAACGATGTGTAGATGATTAAGTTGTAAGTCATTCAAAGTGTTCATATTCAATCCAGCCTGTCTCTATACACATTTGTTAATCATGAACAAACGATGAGCAAATCATTAGTAAATGAAAAAAATCATGAACTAATAGCTTATAAATGACGTACTACTGAACGTTATTATAAAGTGTTAAAACTGAACCTGCAGATCCACAGTCAGACAAAATCAAAATCTTTCATTAAACCTCTTTCTGTTATCAGAAATAATCAGATTCTGATTCTGATTCTGATTCTGATTATTTCTGATAACAGAAAGAGGTTTAATGAAAGATTTTGATTTGGTCTGACTGTAGATCTGCAGGTTCAGTTTTGAATCCTTTCTCCGTTCAAGCCTCTGTCCTGCTGAAGGGCCCTTGAGCAAGACAGTGAGGATCATTGAAATTGATAGTTCAACACATCATCAATAAACAAAGTATCACCTTTTTATTTGGTGGATGTTGTTTAGTTTATCCAAAGTCCTTTTACAGAACCATGAAGGTGCATTCTTTTTTGCATGGTTCACCCTATAGGGAGTCAAACCACTAATTCCGACAGTTGAGCTATACAGGACCAAAAATATCCGCCACTTAATAAATCAATAGGGGTGTCACGATACACTAATTTCACGATACGATACGATACACGATATTGGGTTCACGATAACGATACGATACTTTAACAATATTTTTTTTAACAAAAGTAAATAATTTTTATGTATTTATTTAACCATGTGAGTCCCGTTGAAATCGAAACCTCTTTTCAAGGGAGCCCTGGGAAAATACTGGAAAAATAGTCTTTCATTTGAAATACACAAAATACAAAACAAATGCTGTTTTTGGAAATTGTTATTATAATAACTAGAAAACAACATGGAAGATAATGCTTCTCTTGCAATAGAATGTGTCACACTGTCACAAACTAAATGTTTGTTGCATGGTGAAAGAAAAATAAAGTATACAATCTATTTCTTAAATAACTCAATGCTCAATGGTCCCTAAACTTATGTAATCTTATGTACCCCTTGAGCTGTTTTGCCATGCCAGTAGTCGTCTACCCCCTCACTCATGCGTGTTGCTTCTGCTAAATCTGTTCTATTATTATTCAGGAGCAAAATTCTTCTTTTTTTTTTTTACGATATCATTTTTTTCTGACCATATCGATATCGTGACGTTTCGATATCGCGATATATCGTGCGACGAAATATCGTGACACCCCTATGAATCAATCATCAGACGTTTATTTTATATTGTTCTCTCAGGAGCAGTTTGGACACAACGCTGCAGTATCATTGTCATCATTACACATTGTGATGAGGAGATGAGCAGAGAGGCTGTTGACTCGGTGCTGTCAGACTACTGTGTTGGAAAACATGTCGAGTATATATGGCACATCAAAGCAACACATGAGCCAAGCTGTTGAAGTTGTCTAGTGAGAGAGAGGCAATCAGGAGACGCCACCTAATGGCCTGACAGCATATCAAAGGAAGCCAAGCTAAAGCTAGAACTCCTTATCAGCGCATGACAATTACTGACATTAGTCAAAACACAGAGCTGAAACTCTGGGGGAGTTGAAACGGCTTGAAAAGCGGAGTCCTTTGTTCTGTGTTTTATAGTTGTGAAATCTTATCTGCTCCTCGTCACGCTGATCATCAGCAGATGTGAGGCTGTTGGAACCGTCTATCCATGTCTTTTCTATTAATATTATTTCTATAGTATTATAGGCTGTTGTAGGCCACTCTGTGATAGAAAGTGGATGAAATTCAACTTGGTTGCATGTTGGGCAATTTGAGTAATTAGCATGATGAGCTAATTAATCGCCAAAACTGTACATTAGCATAGATTATGTAGTAATAGTGAGGCTGAAACCAGGAAATTGTTATACTGTATTGCCAATTTAGAAAGGTGATCTAGAGTCTGACTATATGTTTGGATTCCAGAAATTAATCTCTTGCCATAACTAAGTGTGTTTAACTATTTCTAATTTGACTAAAAACTAAAATATAGGCTTTTCCTCATTTTCACCTATAGCCGAACACTTCAAGAGTCACACGGTGAGAAAGACAGCAGTTCCAATCTGGGCTGCATCACAGAGCCTTGGATCGTGTGTTTGTTGAGGCAGCAAAGTTATTTGTATTGAAATGAAAGTGGATATAGGCTTCACAAACCTCTTTTAGTTTTTTATTATGATTCTAATTAATTTGAGGATATTAAAGTGTTAAAATAAATCACGTCAGAAGAGGCACCCTGGTGGCTCACTGAGTTGAGTGTGTATCACGTAAGTGTCAGTCACACTGAGCACAGTCACAGTGAGCCAGGTTCAAATCCGGCCTGCAGCCATTTGTAGTTTTTCTCTCTCTCCCACACCTCTGTGTCTGTGTGAGAAAGACTGTAGTGACTATGTCTGTTAATAAAGTATAAAATGCCTGATTTTCTTTTTAAGCATGAAGGAAAATCTCTTATTTGCATGTTAAAAAAATCAATAAAACTTTATTATTTACCATTAAAAGTTTTCAGTGACTTTTTGACCCCCTCCCCCCCACACACACACATCTATTTATGTTGATTTACAGCTGAAATGTAAAAAAATAAATAGCCTGGCTTTCCTGTGGGTGAGAGAGAGAGATAGGTGTAAAACAGAGAGAAAACGGTTTGGTGAAGAGCCCGCTGTAAAAGGTTAAACCAGACAGGTCAAACTTTTTACAGTGGGATCTTGGGTCAACTCTGTTTTCCTCTCTCACTCTCTCTCATCTGTCTATGTCTCTCACCCACAGAAAAACCCGGCTATTTTTTGTAATCTTTCAGCTGTTAAAATTTTCTGAATGTTAAACACACAGTCTCTCTGTGAAGTCTCTGAAAATTGTTAATGGTAAAATAAATAAATGACAGTGCAGATAATCATAGTTTTGCAATAATAACATCACTAAATAATAAATTCAATTAAATTCACACTAAAGTCAGGTGCCTTATTCATCACATTCTTTATCGACTATTTTCCTTTAACTTGTGCTTTTTTTTGTCTTCCATCTTTAATTAAAAAAAAAAAAGTATTCTCAGGCATTGTGCCTTATTGACAGCTGTATGAAAGAGATGCTAGGACATGCAGCAACGGGCGGGATTCAAACCCGGGTCTCTGCAGAAAGGACGGAGCCTGATCGCACAACTCTGCAACCAAGCCAATCTCATCTGCTAAACTAATGACTTTCAATAATCCAGGAAACCACATTGTTGGCATTCATAGCTGTAGGCCATAGGGATTTCCAGTAAATATAAGTATCTAATTAGCATACATTTACACATGGTACAGTATTGTAATTGAGTAGCTTTTTGTGTACTTTTCAAAGTCAGTAATTTTACTTTTTTTTTTTTTTATGTAAATGAATACAAGTTAAAGGTGCATTCTAATTTTTTTATTTGGCTTGAATGCTGAAACACTATTTTTTTTTAACATCAAGACAATGTGGTACTGTGTGGACCGATCCATCCATCCATCGACGTCATGGATAAAAAAATATGATATGGCACGTTTAGATTTATTTATTACATTAGATTTATTTATTACATTGTAATAACACATTTGAGAAATACAATTACAAACACATTTTGATAAATACAGTGTTGGATGTTACTGTGTTTAGCATATTGAAAGCCTAAAGCCTCAAAATGTTAGAAAAGTGGATTGTTTTGGTACTTTATTGAAGCTGAAACACATGATGCCAGTTGTATTAAGTTACACACAGGGACGGAGGAAAACACAGAGAAAGACATGAGGGGCTACTGACTGCTTCTTTTTGGAAATGGCTAAAAACTGACTTTAAAGAGCATGGTGCAGGTTGGAGACCACATTGCATTCATATGTGGAAGGGGTATATAGCAATGGGATTTGGGGGATTTTTTTTTCCAATCACACATAGCTGCATTTAGACTAGTTTTTGTAACCTGCAGGGGGCACTGGTCAATTTCATGGAACTCCCACTTGTGATGTCACAGGGATGCAAACTAGTCACCTTTAGGTGACATTCACATTTTCCAGCCCAAAATATGAGGATTTCTGAGTGGTTTTATGTCTGCCCTGGTATCTGTCACCTTTTTTCACTCTCCATGACTTTGCATCCCTGTGTCAGCCCCAGCAGAACATTCTCCTCTTGTGATGTCACTCCTGTTGTTATGTCACACGCCCATTTATAAAATGCCACCTTTTCCTCCATATTTATACCCTGGGGGCCTGTGGGGGAAAACATATTTGTCTTTTTTGAGTATTTTCACTGTAATCATGAGACCAAAATGTACAGTAACTTCAGATTGTTTTTTTTAACCTGCTCCATGCTCTTTAACAAGTTGATGTATCTTACAAGGAACGCCTAAAGCGACGACAACCGAGAAGAGCCACGGCACGAACTGTACACGTTTCCAAATATGTCAAGAACAGAAAAGGTTCACCATACAACACAACACTGTATTACAACTTAGCTGCAACATGACATTCCCCCGCTACACTGTTTAGTTGAGTTTTAGCATTAGCATTAGCTGCAGCAACTGCTGTACTGTAGCTATTCTTACTAGTCTGGGCGGGGTACACTGTCATTTGAGCTTTTAGAGCTTGTAAACTATCACATTCATTCTCTCAATTGTTTCACAACACACATTTCTGCAGTTCATTTATATGAAACGAGTTTAAAAACCCCATCTGGGATATTTTATTTTAATATATCAAACATAACATCTTAAAAGGTAAGATTTGGTCATGATGTTTTAATTTTCAGGTTTTATTTTATTCTTGCCCGTGTACATTATTGTATGTTTGTTATGAGTTTGTTCTTTCTTGGCTAGGTCTTTCTTTAAAAAAAGATTTTTAATGATCTTCAATCTTAAAATCTGGGTAAATTAAGGTTGTGTACAACAAACAAAACCAGGAAACATACCAACTTCCAAGTGTGAACAAAAAAAAATACAGCTTGTTAATACTTAATAAATACTGTACTGTAGCTGTTAGTCCTTGTATCATGGCATCATTCAATTGCTTTGAAAATTAAAAGTTTTCAGGTTGATCAAATTGGCATGAACAAAGTGTGACACTGGAAGCACAGGTGGCACTCTACGTCACCTCCCCCCTTTCTGCTTTAAGGTTGTCAGACCGCTTAAAGGAGAATTTTGGTATTTTTCAACCTGGACCCTATTTTCTTTTGTTTTAATGTATAACTAAGTAATGTGAACAGACATTTTTGAAATTGGTGCAGTATTGACCAAGATCGCTTCAGTTGGCTTCAGTTTGCCTACATGCCCCTAGTGCACTAAACAAGCTTGTTGTTGTTAGGGGTTCAAGCCCTGAAGGGGCTGAAACCCTATTGTTTTTGTGCCGGTTTATTCTTCTTCTTCTTCTTGTTGTTCATCTGCCTCAACGCAAATTCCCGTGAGTTGGTAAATGGTAGAGACCTGAAATTTGGCCCAATGGCAGATATTGTTGGCAGGTAGCTGCTCAAGAAAGATTTTTCGAATCGGCCTGAAGGTGGCGCTATAATCCATGGTTTTACTTTAAAGGCCATAACTTCCACGCCGTTGGTCCGATTTTCAAACTTTTTTTTTCCAGATGTTCAGGTGAACCTGCTCTACAAGTTTGCCATAAGGACCCTCAATGTCCGCCTGGAAAGTTTTTGAGATATTTGGAAAAGTTTGGAAAACACATTTTTGACATCTCCTCCTAGACCGTTGGACCGATTTGCACTAGAATCGACAGGAAGCATCTATGGAGCAAGCTCTACAATCGTGATTTGTGGATTTTTGTAATCTACTTTAGTTTCGGAGATATTGATCGTTAAAGTTGTGAGAGGGCGTGGCCTCACAGCTAAATTGTCATAACTTCATGACCGATTAAGGAATCTTCACGAAACTTGCAGGAGGTCTTCGGAGACCATCCTAGACCATGTGTGTCAAATTTTGTGCAATTCGACCAAAAGGGGGCGCCATAAACGCCAGAAATGGGCGTGGCTTAACATAAAAAAGGCTGTAACTCCACACCTGTTTGTCCAATGATCGCGAAACTTGTCAGATATATCAAGGAGGATGTCCTAGTCAGAATCAGAAGCTTTGTCATCTGCGCAAGGCTTGAACCCCGCCCATCGCCGCTTGCGGCTATATTTGTTGTTGTTGTTGTTTTTACCACAGGATCAGATTATTTCATCATGACATTATTATAGACTAGAGATATATATAAATTACCTTCTACTTGATCCAAGTCTCGTGAGAGTCTCACGAGAGTCACGTTGTTTGCCGGAAGTCAGCTGTGGTTGTGCAAGCTGGGAGCTGCCATGCTTGGTTTAGAGACTAACAGATAGCGTAGCTGAATGAGGCATTTGAATTTGGCCGCCCGTATTTATTTGAGCCGGACGAACCTTATACAGATTACAAACTGAAGAGCGGGGGGGGGGGGGGGACGGGAGCTTCTTTCTCTACAAATGTGATGGACAGCAGGCAGAGAGAGAGTGCACACGCGCTCTCTCTCTCTTTTACAATACTGTAACAATCCAAGCCTGTCCGTTGCAAAAACGGTGCGCGTTTCCCCCGTGTGAGTACACTACATTGTAGCCATTGCAGCTGCTGGCCGACTGATGCGATCTTGCTCAATACTGCACCGATTTCAAAAATGTCTGCTCTGACTAGTCCAGGTAAAAAAATAAAAATAAAATAAAACGAAATTCCCTTTAAAGCAAACTAGTCATTCAGTCTACAGACAAGAAATTAAGACTCACCCACATTGCAGTTTTCAAGTAGGCTATAGAATGTGTTTTGGATTTCATTGTCATCGGTAGTGTATAGTGATAAAATAAACAATGGGTAAACTATTGACTATAAACTGATAGAAATCAGGTGAAAAACTGTCAACACTATAAACCAGGGATACTCAACTTGCTTTGCCCGGGGGCCAGTTTCGTGAAATGATAGGAGGCCAGGGGCCAGTTAATAAACAAACAATATAATTTTTTCTGTAGCAGATTGTAGGTTTTTGGGGTGTCAGCCTGAGTTTAGTCTGACAATGTTGTGCACACCGGATAGTTAGTTAGGTTAAGTTAGTTAGGTTAAGTACATACAGTACATAAGTGCCTGGATAGTGAGCAGATGGCGGTATTTGACAATTTAGCTGGAGCTCAGTCAAACTTTATTTCATGTTAGTTTTTATTGTGAATTAGATTCTAATTCACAATGAAAACTAATGTGAAATTATTAGAGAATGGTCGGGGGGGGCCACTCTGCACCCTGTCGCGGGCCGCATTTGGCCCCCGGGCCGCAAGTTGAGTATCACTGCTATAAACCAAAGATTCTCAGTTTAGTTCCATATTGATGTGTATTTGTCAATCTGGATGAGAATCTTCTCATAAGGCTTGCGAGACACACTGAACACATGTAGATTTACATGAGCTTGAAATGGAAAGTAAATTCTATTTGACAAATAAAAAGATGAATCTGTCTTGTGTGCGCTGCGTCCCTGAATGTCAACATAGGCAAGTCTTTTACTCATCTGCTTCATAACTGTTCTTTTTCAGTCTGAGACCTGTGGGTGTCAGGTGTCATTCAAGATGGAACCACGGCTCCTCATCGTTTTCTCTCTCGTCCTGCTGGAGATCAGCTGGTTCCACCGCTGACATCAGAGACTCTGGGTCATCTAGATTCACTGCTTCTTCCTTAAGAAAGAGACACCTGCAAGAGGTGAAAAGCAGGGGCATTTTTCTGTAGGTAAAACATGTTTTTATTATTTTTTAGCAAAAAGAAGTCGGCAGTACAAAACACTGCAACAATAAGAAACGGCAGATGCTATTTGCACCCGGGTATAAATAGTCGGTGTGACTATTTGCACCCCGATTCAGGAAATGATTGGAATGTATTTTCTATTTTAAAATTATGACTAAATGTTCCTAGAGCACAGGGTCTAAAATCTATTTTGCAAATTAGGGGGTTATTCCCCCCTTATTTCCTTCACATGGGGGGGATTTATAGAATTTGGGGGGATTTTTAAACTGGGGAGAGAGGATCTGGGGGTCCGGTTACCACAGGGATCTTTGAGGGGCTTCGACAGGGCAGGGGTCCCCAAAAAATTATTAAACGTCACCATTATTTCATTTACAAGAAGCTAACAATTAGAGAATGTAGAGAAATGGCTATTTTGATTATAGTTCAGATTTTCAGATTGCCCAAGGGGGCAATTGTAACACTGACTTATTGTCTTAAATTCAATATTATAGTGTTGTCCTTCTCAGTGAAAATATTTCAATTTGCGCACATGGCAGGGTTTTCCATAAGCCCAACGTTGTACTGTAAACAGTCTTCTACACGCCATTTCATCATTTTGATGTTAAATTAATATGACTTTCTGAAACATCCCTGAACTGAATATGGCAGGCAGTGTTATGTCCGGATTTAAATAGTTATGCTCAATTTAAAAAAGTTAAAAAAAAATCAACACAACCGGGAGTTGAACTCAGGCCTCCTGCACAGCAACGCTGTAACTTCCTGGGTGAGCTATCTGTTTGCTATCAATCGGCGCCTTGGATATATATTGCTGCGTTGCCGCGCTAACCTCACCGCCTCTGCAACACCACCACAGGTACATTTTGATTTAATAATGCACAATTGTAATCACATGTGCTTGTTCCACACGCACAAGAGGGAGTCTCTCCCTCCCCCCCTCTCTCTGCTTGTGTGCATACCTGCTCGTCGGTGGCGGTGTGCTTGTAAATAGGGGGTGCAAATAGCATATGCCGCCCGGCGTGTCTATTTATACCCGGGTACGAATAGACACTCCGGGTATAGGGAAGGGGGACAAACAGACAATTACAGGTCAAATATCTTCTACTTGGATGCCATTACCTAGATTCTAGAAGATACAATAAAATCAGAAATATTACATGTAATATGTAGTAATTTCCATGTATCCACAGTTGTTTTGCCTTGTTTAACCAAGATTTACAATGTTTTGAAAAGGGTGTATCCCTATCATTTTCATGCATGTCATTGGTTTTTAATGATGTGTAGTATTTGCTAGAGTTCACTTGAAGGAAACTCACTGCTGGCCTGGAGGAGAGGCGTCTGGGTTAGTGTGGCTGTTGTTGCTGTCTGAGTCCAGTGACCTGCTCTGCTGTATTTGACTCATCAATCTTCTGCTTATGCATTCCTTCTTGAATCCCGGGAGTGATGCCTCAGCCAGCGCCGTCTACAAAGACGATTGTCAAATATCAAATAATATAATAATATCATATAAAAACCTCAACCAGCTCAACCCACTGTGATCAGTAAAGACGTAAGAAGCCTATTCCTGCCGATGAATAAAATAAACAACTGACATTGTCTCTCACAGTTCTTCTGACTTCATGTCTCAGATGTTTTTTCCCCTCACAATTCTGACTTTTTAATCAGATACATCACAACTTTTTATTGATTTTATTAACTTTTTATTATTAAAAAAATAATGAATTCTGAGACACAAAGAATGGGCTTCCATAAACTAGGGGAACACGCTTGAGAACTTGCACTGAGACATCCTCCTCTCACCTGTAAGCTAACGTTCAGAGCCGTGCCGAAAGCCATGGAGGACATGTTCTTCATCAGAGATGGGCTCCTGCAGAATAACAGCCAGAACAGAAAGTGTCAGAATGCACCTCAGCCATTTCAAATTCATGGCAATACAATCAATACCTGGTATGTATTCCAAAACTCTCAACCCCGGGACAACAGGCGTAGTTAGAGGCAAGGTCGGTGCTGCTGCTGACGAATAATACAACCTGATCACTCTTCCATTAAAATGATGGGAATAAAATTTCAGATGAGCTATGGGAGGAGGGTCTGGAAAGAATAAAATTATGCTCTATTAATGCTAGACTCCAACTCATTCAGTTTAAAGTCATACACCGGCTGCACTTTTCTAAGACCAAACTGAACAGAATCTTTCCTTCTGTCTCTGCTCTCTGTGACAAATGTAAATCAGGGGATGGGACCCTGGGTCATCTATTCTGGTTTTGCCCTAAACTCAAACATTTCTGGGAGCGTATTTTTCAGTTGTACAGTGAAATCTACAGTACAGATTTCATTCCAGATGGTCTTGATGTGATACTGGGTTGCTCTGAACACTCTTTGACTCTTCCTCGAGCCTTACAACAAGCCCTCATGTTCGGTATGGTCATAGCAAAAAGGGTTATTCTGAGAGAGTGGAAATCAGTTTCCCCTCCTTGTTTCAAGAAGTGGTTAAATGACATGGTGTCCTGTCTATACCTTGAAGAAATTCGGTATACTCTGTCCAACACTCACCATAAGTTTCTCAGAATATGGGGACCATTTATTGAACATGTTAAAAATGAGAGGAGGAGTCAACCTGTGGCTTAATTTTGCTCTGTTTTGTACTGAAAGTTGAACTGCTGGGATTTAATCTAACCTGAACTTTCCTACCCGGTCTCTGGACTTTTCTCGACTCTGCACGGATATTTGGTTCTGTGGACTCATTCTCTGGTCTTCAACAAATCTGTGGACAAACTGGACTTTGCACTACTCTATGGACTGATATGCATATGAGCACTTTTTTGATATGGCAGTTGTCTTGTTGTTGTTTGTTTGTTTTTTTGTTTTCCTTGTCTTGTCTTCTGTCTGATTTTGTGTTAAACTCAAAAATGCTATAAATAAAATACATAAAAAAAAAAAGATGGGAATAGGACATCCTACTGGAGCCTTGAAACGGTTGGCATATTCAATTCAGCCATATTGATCATACATTCATTCATGTACTCTGATATTCAGGGAACAAATGTGTGTGCAATACTGTAGATGCACTGCTAGGTTCTCCATTTTGTCCTCATGCTACAGTATAATGTGTCTTACGTTTTAACTTAGTTTTGATTCTCACTGCTTTGATTTAGTGTTTTCGTTTCTTTCATTTCTGTTCAGAAAGGAGGATCTGCTTTTGAAATGGCATCCTTGCTTAAATCTGGATCATTTTAAGCCTTTCATTTCAACTTTTTATTTTCATTCCCCATTCGTTTTACGTCTCCACTTTCCTTTTTTTCTTCTTCTTGTGTTTTAAGTTTTGTTTGACCCGTTTGTAATTTTGGCACCAATGAAAAAGAAAGCCCCGCCCTCAATGTGTTTTCTGACAACTAAATAAAAGGTTGTATGAATGAATGAATGGTTATGACCAGTGTTGGGCAAGTTACTTTCAAAATGTAATATACTACATATTACTAGTTACTTTCATTTGAAATTACGGTAATAAGTTACTTTACAATATTACTTTCTGTGTAGAGTAACTCGTTACTTATTACACTACTTTTGCATTACTTTTACCAAAACAACAGCGGCAGCAGAATGACATCGCCGCCCCGGAACCATCTCTAAATATAATTTCAACCACCTTGAAGTCAGTGTAAACAATCCAAAATTCGAAATGTTATTATTTTCCTTTGTTACTGTCATCTATAGTGGTTATTTGCAAAAAAAACAGACAGTTTGATTAGGAAATTATTGTATCTTTTTTAAATATGTGCTTTGATTTAATAAAATGTAACTTAATTTGTAACTTGAGTTACTTGACAAAGTAACTGGTATAATATTACTCAAATCCTATAAGTAATAAGTTATATTACTGAGTTACTGCTAAAAGTAATATATTACATGTAATATGTTACTTTTGTAATGAGTTACCCCCCAACACTGGTTATGACATATAGCAAAGCCGGCTGACATCCCGCACCCTGTGATCTTCTGGGACCTCCTCCTCTGGTATTCCACCTCGTCCACGGTCCACACGGCGCCCTTCACGTTCTCCACGCGCACAAAACACTTGTGCAGGCTCAGGTTGTGGCGCACCGCGTTCTGCTCCGGAGAAAATCAGATTGAAGGACATCAACTGAACACAACGTTGTAACGTTCCGAGTGTGTGAAATGCACTGGGAGCAGGAAGTGAATTGGTGGGCGGGGCGGTGATTGATACCTTCCAAGTCGCAGCGTTGCGTCTGAAATAAGCAAACGTGCGCGTGAACCAGCTGTAGATCTCGTTGAGCGTGAGCTGCATGTCCGACGCTTCCATTATAGCCTGGACAGGTGGGACAGAAGACAAAAGAGTGGCACATTGTGGGGGTCAAATTGAAGTCCCGACTGCGAGAGACAAAACCATTCGGTTGTAATCCGAGTCACTGATCATACCTGTCTTATCAGCGTTGCATAGGTAAACGGTGGTCTGATATCAGTGTTCCTGTAGAGCGCATATTCACTTTCTAAAACAAAGTAAAACATCATCAGTGGAACATGGAATGTCTAGTGTCCAATTAGCACTTCAGTCTGTCTTTCCCCGTTTATATCTGTCTACCAGACCAGGTCGACCTTGCTCCGGTCCCAAGTCAGTCTCAACTCAAGTCTTCAGGTACAAGTCTCAAGTCCAAGTTAAGTCAGAACAAGTATCAATTTAATATCTTGAAAGAAAACAAAAAGATATTGGATTTTTCAATGCAATATGGTTTTACTTAGAATAAAATGTACACGTCAAGTCCCGGGTCACCAGAATCCACCAGAAAGTCAAGAAATCAGAATCCACCAGAAAGTCAAGAAATCAGAATCCACCAGAAAGTCAAGCCGAGTCTCAAGTATTCTCTTCATGCGTCAAGTCAAGTCTCAAGTCATTACATCTCTGACTCCAGTCCAAGTCATGTGACCTTGAGCCCCCACCGTTGCTATCTGCTGTATGGGCGTATTCTAAAAGTGTCTGTAATATAAGGTTTACCTGGGGACAGAGAGTAGACTAAACGTGTCTGTAGTATAAGGTTTACCCGGGGACAGAGAGTAGACTAAACGTGTCTGTAGTGTAAGGTTTACCCGGGGACAGAGAGTAGACTAAACGTGTCTGTAGTATAAGGTTTACCCGGGGACAGAGAGTAGACTAAACGTGTCTGTAGTATAAGGTTTACCTGGGGACAGAGAGTAGACTAAACGTGTCTGTAGTGTAAGGTTTACCTGGGGACAGAGAGTAGACTAAACGTGTCTGTAGTGTAAGGTTTACCCGGGGACAGAGAGTAGACTAAACGTGTCTGTAGTGTAAGGTTTACCTGGGGACAGAGAGTAGACTAAACGTGTCTGTAGTATAAGGTTTACCTGGGGTCAGAGAGTAGACTAAACGTGTCTGTAGTATAAGGTTTACCTGGGGTCAGAGAGTAGACTAAACGTATCTGTAGTATAAGGTTTACCTGGGGTCAGAGAGTAGACTAAACGTGTCTGTAGTATAAGGTTTACCTGGGGACAGAGAGTAGACTAAACGTGTCTGTAGTATAAGGTTTACCTGGGGTCAGAGAGTAGACTAAACGTGTCTGTAGTATAAGGTTTACCTGGGGACAGAGAGTAGACTAAACGTGTCTGTAGTATAAGGTTTACCTGGGGACAGAGAGTAGACTAAACGTGTCTGTAGTATAAGGTTTACCTGGGGACAGAGAGTAGACTAAACGTGTCTGTAGTATAAGGTTTACCTGGGGACAGAGAGTAGACTAAACGTGTCTGTAGTATCAGGTTTACCTGGGGACAGAGAGTAGACTAAACGTGTCTGTAGTATAAGGTTTACCTGGGGACAGAGAGTAGACTAAACGTGTCTGTAGTATAAGGTTTACCTGGGGACAGAGAGTAGACTAAACGTGTCTGTAGTGTAAGGTTTACCTGGGGACAGAGAGTAGACTAAACGTGTCTGTAGTATAAGGTTTACCTGGGGACAGAGAGTAGACTAAACGTGTCTGTAGTATAAGGTTTACCTGGGGACAGAGAGTAGACTAAACGTGTCTGTAGTATCAGGTTTACCTGGGGACAGAGAGTAGACTAAACGTGTCTGTAGTATAAGGTTTACCTGGGGACAGAGAGTAGACTAAACGTGTCTGTAGTATAAGGTTTACCTGGGGACAGAGAGTAGACTAAACGTGTCTGTAGTGTAAGGTTTACCTGGGGACAGAGAGTAGACTAAACGTGTCTGTAGTATAAGGTTTACCTGGGGACAGAGAGTAGACTAAACGTGTCTGTAGTATAAGGTTTACCTGGGGACAGAGAGTAGACTAAACGTGTCTGTAGTATAAGGTTTACCTGGGGACAGAGAGTAGACTAAACGTGTCTGTAGTATAAGGTTTACCTGGGGACAGAGAGTAGACTAAACGTGTCTGTAGTATAAGGTTTACCTGGGGACAGAGAGTAGACTAAACGTGTCTGTAGTATCAGGTTTACCTGGGGACAGAGAGTAGACTAAACGTGTCTGTAGTATAAGGTTTACCTGGGGACAGAGAGTAGACTAAACGTGTCTGTAGTATAAGGTTTACCTGGGGACAGAGAGTAGACCGAGGGGGGATGTTGTCGTCTTATGGCCCCGGCACATGAAGTTCGACTGGGTGAACCTCCTCCAAATCCCTGGGCCTGGGCCTGGGATGGGGGGCTGACGGGGGACATCTGGACTGAGTCTGGGGGACTCCGCGAAGGCAGGGCCACACCCGGCGCTGAGCTGAGCTGCGCGGCGCACAAAGAGACGATCCACGTTAACAAAAGGAACGAGAGGGGATAGGGAACGCAAAGGAAACACACAGAGGGAGAGATATTCAACAACAAGAGTGTAACGGAGCGATTCGATTCGCCTCCTCCAGAGGTGATTCCACTAATATCGCAAGAGGGGAGGAAGCCAATTATGGTTCATTATAGGGTGAAATTGTTTGGCGAGTGCTGCGATTATGGCGCAATATTTGCCAGATTAACAAATGATTAGCGTCCCCAATTATCAGCAGTGGCGTGTCGGTTGTCTGACAGCCACTGGCGGGCGTCTGGTGCCAACAGCTGGGCGCCGAGAGAGGAGAGGAGAGGAGAGGAGAGGAGAGGAGAGGAGAGGGGAGGAGAGGAGAGGAGAGGAGAGGAGAGGAGAGGAGAGGGGAGGAGAGGAGAGGAGAGGAGAGGAGGGGAGAGGAGAGGAGAGGAGAGGAGAGGAGAGGAGAGGGGAGGAGAGGAGAGGAGAGGAGAGGAGAGGAGGGGAGGGGAGAGGAGAGGGAGGGGAGAGGGGAGGAGAGGAGAGGGGAGGAGAGAGGAGGGGAGGAGAGGAGAGGAGAGGAGAGGGGAGGAGAGGAGAGGAGAGGAGAGGAGAGGGGAGGAGAGGGAGAGGAGAGGGGAGGAGAGGAGAGGAGAGGAGAGGAGAGGAGAGGAGGGGAGGGGAGGGGAGAGGAGAGGAGAGGGAGAGGAGAGGGGAGGAGAGGAGAGGAGAGGAGAGAGGAGGGGAGGAGAGGAGAGGAGAGGAGAGGAGGGGAGGGGAGAGGAGAGGAGAGGGAGAGCAGAGGGGAGGAGAGGAGAGGAGAGGAGAGAGGAGGGGAGGAGAGGAGAGGAGAGGAGAGGAGAGGAGAGGGGAGGAGAGGAGAGGAGAGGAGAGGGGAGGAGAGGAGAGGAGAGGAGAGGAAGAACTCAGTGAGTCACACAGCAGGGCTTTTCAAACTGGGCTTCAGAGGAGGGACGTCATCTACATCAAATAATAGTGTAAAAAAAAAACACACCTTTGGTCTTCATTTGAGAAGGACGGTAAAAAAAAACGTTCAACCATATTTTCGCCAGAAATGCATTTGTGATGGGATATGAAAGCATCATTTATCTGACCCTTATCCCGCGCAGGTGTGCCATGATCCCAGTAATCTCTGTGACGTTACCATGACGATTCTTTGTTTCTCAGAAAATGACTTTTGCGGCTCATCCAACTGTAAGTGCTCGACAGGTCACAGTGCTAACCTCCAATCACAGGCCAACAGCATCTTCATGGCTGCACAAGTGAGCTAGAGAAGATGAGGAGGCGCGCGCGAGAGAGCGGTTATCTTCTGTCGTGTTGCTTACAGCTATAAAGCGCCGTGCAATTTACAACTGATTTGGCTCTGTTGTTCACACAGCTATGGCGGCGCACGCTACCTGCGGTCCGCACGGGTCAGTGGGCGCGTCGGGCCGGGGCGACTGGACGCCCGCGGGGGGAGAGGGGGCCTGAGCGGCTTGTGAAGGTGGCAGATGCAGGTGAGCCATCATCGCTTGTAGACGCTCCCGTTCTTTAGAGAGCTGTTAGAGAGGAGAGATGGAAGCAGGAGATGCTTTTAGAGGCGAGAGGCCGTGTGAGCGTCGCTTCCTGCTTCAGCACTGTACCAGAGATTTTGTTCCTCGATTCGTTTTCCCGTAGACATTTCGTAAAATGCTCATAAAAAATAGTTTTACTCGGTCCAACCCAAACGGTTCGGCTATATTTAGAATCGGGAGAGACCATCGAATATTTCACTAGGACCAAAGCTAAAAAAATATATAAATTTTCTTTTCTTCTTTTTTTTTTAACGTTTTGGTCTGAGTGAAATGTTATGCGATCTCTCCGGTTTCTAAATATATCTGAACCGTTTGGTTTGAACAAGTCAATTCTTTTTTATAAGCATTTTAGGAAATGTCTATGGGAAAATAAATTGCAGATGAAAATCTCTGGTACAGTGCTGATGAAGCAGGAAGTGACGTTCCACTTTGGCGCTCTCTATAAAACCGTGGAACACAGCTTACTGAAATGAAGTTCTGGGGACCAGGCAAAGTTTATACAGTTTATACCGTGTCAATGCATGAACCACGAGCTAGGAGAATTCAAGAAATGAGCATCCAATGTTGCAAAATTGCTTCTATGGAATTTTTGGGGGCATTTTTGCCGCATGAGAGAAGGGAAGGACAAGGGGCTGATGTCACACTTCACACGGTACACACCACTAAGATGCCCCAGAGGAGATGCTGCTCTATTCTCCCAATTCTGAAATTAACCTCAATTAAATTAAGTCAATTAAATTCTGAGATTTAAATCAGAACCGCCCCCCCCCCCCGCCCCCCCCCCCCCCTTCCCGGGTTTTCTCCCCAATTGTACTTCGCCAATTCCTCTTGCCAAGCTGTCCTGGCCGTTGCTCCACCCCCAATTCTGAGAAGAAAGTTAGAATTCTGACTTTAAACTTAGAGGGCCCGATCTCACGCCTGGTGCAAGGGCAAGCATTGTCATTGCTAGTGTCTGGCACTCAAAATCAATTTTTCTTATTCTTTTAATTACCACCAAAGGACGTGTTTCAGACCGGGTCAGTACATCACAGGGCGTGTTTCAGACCGGGTCAGTACATCACAGGGCGTGTTTCAGACCGGGTCAGTACATCACAGGGCGTGTTTCAGACCGGGTCAGTACATCACAGGGCGTGTTTCAGAACGGTTCAGTACATCACAGGACGTGTTTTAAGCGATTCCGATTTTGAGTGCTAGAAACTAGCAATGACAACGCTTGCCCTCCCTTGCACCGGCCCGTAAGCTAGGGCCCAGAGTTCTTTTGCCAGCTCCCCATATTGTATCGCGGTGTCCGGAGGAGCTGAAGTTTGCCTGGTTGCTAACACCGATCCAAACCTGCGCCTCAAACTTTTCTGCCACCTGACATCTTCATAGGAAGCACGCCTACCTGAAGGTTTAGTTGCTGAACCACCTGCATCTGGACTCTGCACTGCGCTGTGCTCCTGTCATCCAGAGTGTGTTCACTGTCCATGTGCCTGACAACACGGGTAGCAGTGGTCAACTCACAAGCACAAACATTCACACAGTAAATACTCACACATACACACACACAGGGTACGAAAATATGCCTTTCTGGGGAAGATTTTTTTTTTTTTTTTTTTTTTTTTTTGGAAACCTTACTTGATAAATTGGCTGACGTTTTCGCAGACAGACTCACATCCTGGCCAATTACACACGCCATGACTGTGGAGAACGTGCGTCGCTGCACGATCGGCTTCAACAGCACTGGAGGAGGAGGAGACATGATTATAAACCACAGCAGCAAGAGAACACCAGAAGAGGAGGAGAACAACAACAACTAACAACACAGATATAAGGTTGTTTTCACAGAATGACAGAGAGAGAGAGAGGTGGAGGGGAGCACTGATAAACAAATGAAGACCTATTCACTTTTGATTTGGGACATGAAGTCATGTAAACTTTCCCTTTAGCAAACAAACAAAACAAATCTATATTCTCCCGAGGGGAATCAGAAGTGAAGCGTCGCTGCGAAAGCAAACACCTCGCGCGCCCCGAGAGAGAAGAATCAACGCCTACAGAGATGACATAACTCTTTGATGTTGACGAAAAGACAATATCGTCTGAGGCTTCACACGACCGCACAAACGGAGAGAGAGAGAGAGAGCGCACCATTGTGTCTTGTGAGGAGAGGGAGACTGGTCACTCGTCTGTCCTCCTGTGACTTTAGCTGGGCTCATGTTGGTCGAAGCAGAGTCCAGGAACTCCTTTGTTGTGCTTTGGTCTTCTGTGATTCCGTTCGTCAGCTCGTTCCACACCTGCTGCACCTCAGCTACAACACACATGAAAACATACAGCGTGTCAACGTCTATGTCAGCACCTGCTCAAGGGCCAATACCTGGTTTCGCAAGTGGGGGGGGGGGGGGGGGGGGGGGCGGGGGCACAATAGAATTAGGAGCGGCGACCCTCTAGGGGGGCCCGGGGGCATGCACCCTCGGAAGATTTTTCTTTTACATTTTAAAGTAAAATGCATCAATTTGGTGCACTCTGAGGGCAAAATTAAGAGGCTAGATCTATGAAGAACTACACACATCACTAAATACATGCCTTTTAGACACCACCTCCTCCAACTCATCAGAGCTCTGATATGAAAGCAGGTGACATGAACAAGGCATAGAACAATACTGATGTGAAAGCCAGAGCCATATCGAAATCACGTTGGTTGTATTATTATTATTATTATTATTATTATTATTATTATTATTATTAGTGTACTTTATTTTAAATTCAACCATGTTCACTGCTTACCATGTTAACCTCCTCTCATTATCAATAAAGAAAAATCACCTAACCCTTTATACAGCAGCACCATTTATTATTATTATAATTATTATTATTATCTTTTGGAGTAGCCTATACCTTATAATCAGCAACTCAATTCACATTCTCAGCCAGAATATGATGGCTGGTCAAATAGTAGGATATTAAGCATGATTTTTTCAGTTTAAAAAGTGGGGGGGACAGAATCTAGGTTTTGAAAAGTGGGAGGGACCCCCTGTCCCCAGTGGAAAATACGCCCCTGCACCTGCTGCACCTCTGCGGTGCTAGAGCCAGTTACAACACACATGAAAACATACATACCGACCAAATCAAATATTACAATATTTTAAACTGAACTTCAATATCAATACTGTGACAATGTTTTTGGGATGAGTATCTGTGCTTTCATAAGATATTTGCAGGCCTTTTATTATTATTATTATTTTATCATTAGTAACGGTGAGTATTCAGTAATGTGTAATCAGCAATAAGTAATGTGGATGGATGTGTGATGGGCAGACTGTAAAGCCAATCATCCGAGCAACATTTAAGTTATTTCACAATATTACGATTCTAAATATACTGTAGCTGAATCGCTTGGTTTGACCAAGTAAAACTATTTTTATAAGCATTTTACGAAATAGATATGGAAAATAAAACGGCGGATGAAATCCCTTGGTTGGTATGCCTAACCCTTTGGCTCTCTATGAAGTGATGGAGGAGTGACCTGGAGAGGACAGGGCAGGTCTCTGCACCCTGAGGAGCTGCTGCTGCTGCTGGAGCTGGAGGAGCTGCTGGAACACATGCTGCTGTGGAGAGAGCTGGGAGGCAGGAGGAGAGGAGAGGAGAGGAGGAGAGGGGAGGAGATGAGAGGATAAGAGGGGAAGAGAAGAGGGGAGAGGGGAGCAGAGAGGACAGAAAAGGAGAGGAGAAGAGAGGAGAGGGGTGGAGAGGAGAGAGGACAGAAAAGGAGAGGAGAGGGGTGGAGAGGAGAAGAGGAGAAGAGAGGAAAGGAGAGGAGCAGAGATGGAGGAGAAGAGAGGGGAGGAGAGGAGAGCAAGAAGATGTTGAAATCCTCTTTTCAGCTGGTGCGTCTAAGGAGCTGCTAGGGAGTCAGTTTCTTGCTCAAGGACACTTCAGCTGGGCGGATGCTTGCTCTCATGAGGTCTTGGTCCCTGGCCTTTTGGCTGAAGATCATTACAGCTGGAAGACTAAACTACACTCTAAACTACACTGTAAACTGCACTGTAAACTACACTGTAAACTGCACTGTAAACTACACTGTAAACTACACTGTACACTGAAGAATTTAAGTGTCATTCCACATTGAGATACAGCGTCGGCCTTTAAAAAGATGTGACACCTACTTTCACAACATTGTTGCTGGCTTGACGGTAAGGTTGACTATAGAACGTAATTCAAGTTATTAGCAAAATGAAGACCTTTGCTTCTATATGAATATTAAAAGGTTAATGAATATTAACAGGGGCTGATATGGATGTAAATCAATGCCAACGACTGACTTTGTCAGGTGCCACTCTAAATAGCTGCTTTAGCCTACTCATCTCAATTGTGAAAATGTGAGTCTTATTTGTCTAAATTACACTGTAGGCCTAAGCTGTGCCAGAGAGTTTGTTGCAATCCCCTTGTTGCTGATAGAGCTCTATAAAAGTCTTTGACTACAATAACATCAGACATTTTCTTTGACTGATCAGTAAATGATATAGACAATTTTAATCACATGAATTGTCTAGATCAATAAACATCAAGACACTTTCCTCCTCGCAAATAGATGTAGCATTTCAAATAAAAATCAAGACCCACATAGCCTACCTCTTTGACTTTCTTTACTGGCTGTTGAAACAGCTGTATGTGGAGCTGTTGCTGGTGCTTCTTGTAAAACTCTTTCAGGTGTTGCTGGAACAAAAAGGAGATGCAGCATTATACATGTTCACTTATAATATAGACATTTAGCTGACTGTCGTACAGAGCGACATAAAGTAATGAAGTGAGGTCTCTAGACCATATTTCAAGCAGAAGGCCATTCGTGCATAATCTAATCCGATCACCCCCTGACTTCAGTCAAGGTCTAGTATGACGTGGTCAGTCAAAGTCTTAGTATGACGTCTGTAATGACGTCAGATATGACGTCAGATAATTCTCATATATATAGCAAGGGTTCTACGTCACCTCTCTCTCTCTGGCCGATCATAGCAGCAGCTAGCTTCACGGCAGTCCATCTCCCCTGAAGCCATCCTCCGAAGCGTTGTTTTGCCCCACCCACCTCCCCAGTCCGCCACCAACGAGTTGTGACTCCTGATCCCCCACGGGGGGGGGGGGGGGGGGGGATCTCCTAGCCTATGCAGATGCCCTCCTCTTGCCTCAAGAGCAGCGCCACTGGCTAATGGAGTCATGCGCCAAAGTATTTGCCATGCATGCCGATTGCTAAATAAAGTTTGTTAAATCCTACCAACTGGCCTCTCATGATTGAAGTACAGTTACAATATGCTAAATTCGATCAACAGCAGCACCTGTCCGTCTGGCCTAATGTGTATCTGGAGGGCCTGGATATGAAAGCATGTGGGGACCGTCGTGGGAGCTAGGCTACAGTGAAGTGCTTCAAATTAGACTTTCAGTTTTTCCAAAGTGTCTCCAAAGGCAAAGCTGCCCTGGAGACAGAGTGGGCGGGGCCAAACAACGATGGTTTTTAAGAGCGAAAGTTAGCAAACTGGCGACCTTGAATAACAAAGAACAAACTCTGTTTCAAATGTAAATAGAAATGGCAATGAATCTTTTTTTCATTTCATAGATGACCATGGCATTGTTGATGTTGGAAGGTGAGCAGGCTAACGTTAGCTACTAGCTTAAAGGAACACTCCGCCCATTTTCAACCAGCTTTGTATCATTAGAACATCAGTAGTATATCAGAAAACTGTAAACTGTTTTGAAGTCTGTCATTTAATTTGACAGTTATTGAGTGTTAAAGTGTGGACCAGTAATGTCACTGGTCCACATTTCAGTGTGTATTCTGATATACTACTGATGTTCTAATGATACAAAGCTTGTTGAAAATGGGCAGAGTGTTCCTTTAACTTAACATTACTCAGAATGATAACTACAGGCTAACGTTAGTATGGCTATTTTGAACTTGGGAGGTGTCGGCTGAACTGCTAACCAAGACAACAAAATAACTTTTCTCTCTCTCTCTCCAGTTAGTAGCAAGAGTGCTAGCTTGATAACAGCTACCTCCTCTCCACTCCTTTGTGGCTTAATTTCTAACATTGCTTAGCCAGAAAATCTCTCTGTGATTATTTTACTCCACACATTGAGGTTTAACTATGTTTGCCTCTAAGAAATGTTTGTAACTAAAATGGCAGTTTAGCCAGGCCCGGTTTTACACGGGTGCAAAAGCACGCATTGCACCCTCATTTTAATTGTCAGTTGAAAAGAGTGGTAAAAAAAAAGAAGTCATAATAATAAAAAATAATGTAGCCTAGTAGAGTGTTGTATGTTCTGAAAGACTTATGTTGCAATATTCTTTGCTAAAACACTTTACAGCATTTAAAGAGATGATTTGGTCTTAACCAAAGGTACAATGAAATCTCCATGCTGCAGCTGCACACTTACTGTTTAAACTTGAATTATAATTGTTGTTTTTCTTTGTTCTTTGATGAGAATGTATGGCTTTTTGGCACCTATATGTAACCTTTTAAGGTTGAGATAATTGTATTATCATTATATGGTCCAAATATTTCAGTAAGGCACTTGAAACACTTGAAATATTCTTGCTTGGCTGGTATCATTCTACCTGAAATGATGGTAAAATGCATTATTTTTAGTAAAATAACATGTCAAGTTTTTCGGGGCGGCCCGTGCATGTGCGCCCCTTCCTATCTAGGATGCATCCGTAGTCATCTTGTTCTGGAACCGGCCCTGCAGTTTAGCAGGTGCAGCGGTGTCTTACCTGCTGGAGCAGAAGGGCTTGTTGCTGCTGGTGGATCAGAGCCTGCAGCTGGCCGGGCGACAGGAGCTGCTGCATCTGCTGAGGAGCCATCATGGCCAGGAAGAGCTGCAGCAGAGAAGAGCGAGGGAACATGAGAGACGTTGACTGAGTCCACAGAGCCACAGGGGGGGGGGGGGGGGGCGAGAGAGAGAGAGAGAGAGAGAGAGAGAAGAGAGAGAGAGAGAGAGAGAGAGAGAGAGGTCAAGTGTTAAACAGTAATAACCATCAAATGGGAAGTCTTCCAATCCAATTGCAACACAACGCTGTCAACCCTTTGTGAACATCATCAGGACAGATTGTGTCATTGACCCTAAATGAGATGGGAGAGAGGTTGACCAGTTAATTAGCAAAACAATTACATGCTTGTTGTGATTCCTAATAGCAGTGGATGGATATTAATAAAGGCAAACACTTGCAGAATAATAACTGATCTGTAACTGTCACCGATTGAGAGACAAATAACTGAATGGTATTGCAGCAGAGGCTATATGGCAATTTGCCATGACTGAATTATTCCAAACAAGTCCATTTAGTCTGAAAGAATATCAAAAGCCAGTAATAAATTCAAATAATACCCTACGAACAATACTATACAACAAACGTGACTGTTGCAGATTGATTATTGCAAAGAAAATACAATTGAGCAATTGAAGAGTTTTCACATGCTCTATAGACGGTTTTAACCTGACAACAAAAACATTATAAATTGAACCCCAGCTCACTTCCTGTTGCAGTGTTTGCTATGGACGGCGGGAGCAGAGGAGGACTGACAATTATGTGAAAACCATCTATAGTTTGGGGGGGGGAGGGGGAAGGTCATTACCTATAGTTTATCATTCACTATGGGCCATATCTTGCACCCAAGTGCAAGGGCAAGTATTATCTTTGGTAGTTTCTAGCACTCAGAATCCCCCCCCCCCCCCTCTCTTCTAATCATTACCACTGGGTCGCTGAAACATGTCCCTTGATGTTTGATTTGATATTGCAATTGCGAATGGTCATTTTTGAATTTCATTTTCATTGGGATTTTTTTCTTGGTGATGTGATTTTTACTGGGGTCTATAAGTTATGTATATGTTCCCTTACGTCTCTGGGGAATATGATTTGTAGGCTGAGGCATCTCTGTAGCACCACAATGACTCATTTAATGCTACTGTATGTTGTTGTTGTGACATATTTTAAACTTGCAGCATAAAGCATAACTTGCAGCGTAAAGCATAACTTGCAGCGTAAAGCATAAATTGCAGCGTAAAGCATAACTTGCAGCGTAAAGCATAACTTGCAGCGTAAAGCATAAATTGCAGCGTAAAGCATAAATTGCAGCGTAAAGCATAACTTGCAGCGTAAAGCATAACTTGCAGCGTAAAGCATAAATTGCAGCGTAAAGCATAACTTGCAGCGTAAAGCATAAATTGCAGTGTAAAGCATAAATTGCAGCGTAAAGCATAAATTGCAGCGTAAAGCATAACTTGCAGCGTAAAGCATAACTTGCAGCGTAAAGCATAAATTGCAGCGTAAAGCATAACTTGCAGCATAAAGCATAACTTGCAGCGTAAAGCATAAATTGCAGCGTAAAGCATAAATTGCAGCGATTTGGATGTTGCACTTGGCCATATTGCAATTTCGACAATATTTTATAATTGCGCAGCCCTAATCTCAACTGCTGCACTGTCACCCTACTGTACAGGCATGTATGTGCAGGGGGCTGTGACTAGATGTTCCTCTTGGTGGGTTTCAGAATGCCCCCGTGTGTCTGTGCTGGAGTAATATCTCAGCTGCTTGCAGGATGTAATGAAAGAATAACACATCTGGGACCTCAGGTTTGTCATCCTCATCACCACCACCACAGTCCTTTGAGATAATCCCTTCACGATTTCCACCACGCTCATCCATGAGAACTCAAGTTTTCCGATTGAAAAGTTAAGAAGGAACAGAAACATCAACGTGAAGGAAGGGTTTTCTGTTTGGCACAGGCTCTATAATGAGTTGCTTTTTCAGCCGCGATTTTGGTCTCACACTTGATGCGTCCTCGATTCACTTCGATTCACTGATTATAAAGACGCCATTGATGGCCGGCTTCATTATCGTGCTATTCAAACTACTGGCTGAGCATTTTGTGCATCGTTGATTGGATGCTGCAATCACAAAAGAAATGCATCCTTCTCTTGTATTATGAGAGAAAAACAGTCCTCACCATCAATAGTCTTCATTTGATTATTAAATTAAAATTATTAAAATTATTATTTTGAATGGAGTGGCACACTGGCAGCCAGGCTGCACGGATGCAGCGGTAGTGTCGTTGACATTAGTACTTGTTGTAATCACTTTGTTAATAGAAGGTTACACCAAAAAAAAGAGCGCTTGACATTATTGACCTCTCACACTAGTGCAGCACTATAGAGCCTTTTCACTGTGGGAGGTAGTGATGCACATTTTTATCAATTTCCTTACTGACCCATCAGTCACGTCATCAATTCATTGATCATCATTATGTAAAAAAAAAAAAAACAGCTTTTGACATAGAAAATACAAAATGCTGTCTCCACGTCCAAATCAACAAGTCAATCAACCAAGCAAACTTGTGTTGTATTTCAACATTCTATTACAATGTTATTACAATGTTATTACAATGTTTACAATGAACATTGTTGTCTTTTTGTGTGTAATTCTCCTACACTAGAGTTTTTTTTTACCTGCTTGCTCGCTTGGCTTTCTTTTTCCTCTGTATATGTAAGCAGTGAAAGTTAAATTGCGCCCCTTGTGGTGGTAAATAATTTCAGCCAAAATCATTACTGTAACATCTCGAGTGGGGGGGGGGGATCACTTTTCCCTTCATTCTGACATGATTCTGCAGGCTCACAAGCTGAAGGCCAGATGTAGGTTTTGAAATCGAACGAAGAAAAACAAGAAAGTCTGAGGAGATGAGATAACAGAGCGAAGGAGAGGCGGGGGGTGGGGGGGCTTTGGGGTGACCATGCATCCATAATCTCAGTCGTTCCATTGATCCCCTACATTAAGATCCCCAGCGAGGGAATTGTAACAGACGAGCATAACATGATGTTGGGCCATGCTTATTTGCCTTCCGCTTGCATCTATTTGGCCTTCGTCTTGTGGACAATTATTTCTCCCCGGCCCCTCAACTCACAAACTAATAATGAAGGACAAACAAGAGTCCTGTGTGTCAACTCCCAACCCGGATCAGATCTCATATGAAATCGCTGGCTACTGTGTCAACAGAGCTGCAGGCACTGGGGGGGGTTCGCTGTCCTGTCAGAGGGACGTCCAATGTGGAGTTGACGTGCAGTATTTCTCCTGACATCTGTTTACCTAACGCTGTTCTATTTCCCGCTTGTGAAGAGGAGGAAGAGAGGAAGGACGAAGAGGAGGGTGAGGGGGAGGACGGAGGAGGAGGATGAAGATACCTGTTTATGCCGGAGACTCTGCCAGTTTTCGGCACTCACTCCGCTGCAGGAGTCCCCATTAGCCGGTGTCTCTCCTGCGCCGGTGGCGTCTGTGTGACTGAGGAGGCTGCTGGCTGCTGCCGGGGTTTGACGGGCTGCTGCGGGACTGAGAGGAGACTCAGGCATTCCCGGCTCTCAGGTCCTGTAGGGGGGGAGAAAAACAGTCATCACGCACGCCCCCAAACGAGCCGTAAAAGACTCCCAGGAACAGTCAAGTTTCAGCATTAGGAGACACTGATTACATCCTGTTGGAGCGTTGCGGTGAAGACGCGACAAGGCAACAAATAAAGTATGAACATGTTATGAATGAGGAGAATAAAAGAAAAGAGGCATGCTGGACGAGGCGCCCGGCTAATAGGACACCAAGAGTGACAAAAGAGAGTAAAAAAAAAATACAGTTGCAATGCAATTCCTATAAACACAATGTACGGTAGTTCATATATTGGGCCCGGATTGTAAGTTGTAAGATTTCCCATGTAAGAGGTTATTTGCATGCAAATGAAAATGATGGATACAGTGTGTTCAAACATAAACACGTACAAATACACGTACAAGAGTAAATCAAATAAAAAGCACAAATAATGCTATTGTCTGGATCATTAATGCCATATAGACCTCTGTACAAATAATTATGTGCAGTGTATATTATAAAATGTCACAATCAAATCATCATAATTTAATCAATCTTGTAAATAAAACAAAGTTTTTTGGACATGTTCAATCACCATGTCGTGCAGTATTCTTTTCTGTGATTTGACACCATCACCATTTTAGTTAAAAATCGATCCATTTTGACTTACTAAGAATTAGTAATATGATCAATGACGTCTAATGCAGATCCATGGCAGCTTTGGTCTGCAAAATAATGACTTTTGTTTTACATGCTTCACACCTAAACGAACAATTTATTTACGCACATGACTGAACTTTTCTCGGCACTGCATGAAGTGAAAACCATAATGTATAACAAAAGTATCGTACAGATAACGGAGAGGAGCGTACACATAACAAGAGTACACTGGCATCACAGAGTATAAAACACAATTAACAACCTCTAAAACGGCACAAAATAGGAATTTCAACGGCGAAGCATTAACTTTCCTAAAAAGAAGAGGAAGAAAATATACAAAAATACCTCAAGGTATAATCTGACAGGCATAATGGAAAGTCTGCTGACGTTAACGACAGTAAAAGTCTTTCTGTCAGGACAGTATATTAAAGCCACATACCTGGTACGGTGGAGTAGAGTGTATTCAGGGCAGCCAGGCAGGCAGTGTTGATGTCTCCAAGTCATGCAGTTTGGAGTGAGGATGGGAGAGAACTGACAAGAGTTGTGTTTTCTACCTGACGGGGAGGAGCCATAGTGACAGTCAGTAAACTAGACAGTGAGAACAGCGGTTGATTACAGGGCTGTGGGAAAGAGAAACATAGCAGTAGCAGAGCTTCGGCTAATTTGTATTTTAGCCTGAAAATGACAAGCGTCCGACATATCGCTGTGTATGAGCCATCCACACGAAAGGCTCATGTGCCGATCTAAAAGTGAGATGAAAAATGAAACACGCTGCTCACCTGGTATTTGTCTCCATTTGCGTTCAGATTTTACCGCGTTTGTCACCCACAACACAAGCCCCTCCTACAAATGTGCATTACTTATTGATTGATCATTAATAATAATAAATTAATAAATTAATAAAGGAGAACTTAACTTACACTGTATGTTGCTCTCCTGAAAGTTAATCTAATTCTGATGGATACAGCGTGCCATTTTGTCTACGACAGGGGTTTTCAAAGTGGGAGGTGGGCCTCGCCAGGGGGGCTCCAAGCAGTTTCAGGGGAGGCTCAGTGAATGGAAGTGGAAAAAACATGACTTAATATTAGTTATTAAAAGAAAATCTCATAGAATAGGCTAAATGTGTGTGATAGGGAGACAGTTTTTCCACTTTCCCAAATAAATGCCTTCTTTGGATGCATTTGGTGTAGTCTGAAGTGTGTCAAATATAAATATCAGTCTATCTTGGCTCAATTGTTGAGTGTCTATGGGATCAAATAACATAATCAGGATCCCATAGACATCCAGGAATTTAGCGAGGGGGGGGGCTCCTTTTTCCAAGCTTTGCCTGGGGGGGGGGGGGGGGGGGGAGGCCCACAGTCTCAGACTTTGAAAACCCCTGGTCTATGACTAAACAAAACAAAATATATTTACAAATCTTTCACATATGATTTTGTTTGATGTTGATTTCTCAATGTTTCTATTAAGTATGCATTACTCCTCTTAGTGGATATGAATAGACCATGTGCAAATCAACAAAAGCCCCAAGGGGAGTTAGAGAATAAAATGCTTCTAAAGCATAAAACAGGGGTAATTCAATCTCTCTTATGATTAAAACAAGGTACTGTCCTTTGAAAAAAGAAGACAAGTACAGTCCACTCCTGCGTGACTTCGATGCACAGTGTCTAAATACCCAACAAGTCTTCAACATTAACGACAAACAGAGCTGTCAAAGCATTGTCAAAGTGATTTTTACAGTAGTGCCTTCACTTTTATTTGAATAGGATATCAGATACATCTATTAAAGACAAACACAAGCGTTTTGATTTGGACTATTATTAAATGCAGCTTAACCTGGGGTGAATAAGTTCACCACAAACGCCTTGAAATGACTCCTGAGAGACACTGTTGCTTTGCGGAAGAATATTTACAACATCCTTTTATTTTATTTTCTTTTCTGTCAATGTACAGAACTAGGCTTTAGCACACTCGCTGCTGCTTTCACATTTTGTGCACTGTTTATTGAAAAAAGTGTTTCACAGAGTGAAAGTAGACATGCTGAAGGAAGGTGATGGTGGGGAACAGATGCCGGGCCAGTGGGGCCACCACACCTCTTTCAGGGCAGGAGGTATGCTCTGCGAGGGAACCAACATGTCTGTAGGTGAGCAGAGATATATCTTGTTAAGGCCCCAAACGCATCCATATACAGAAAGGGTTGTTTCCTTGTCATGAAATAAAAAATAAAATATAATAAAAAGAAATAACACAAAAATAATGCAGCTTTAAAATGTGAAAGTTGGAGCTACATACGGCATCTATAGATTACTGTCAGACATTTAGAAGTCCTGCTTTTTTTAGAAGAAACATTCAAGCAGATACTGTAGGATAATATATATATATATATATACACACACATATATATATATATATACATACACACACATATATATATACACACACACACACACACACACACACACACACACACACACACACACGTATACTATATATATATATATATATATAACTATAATATACTGTTCTAAGCCCTCTGCTTACTATCACATTATACTGTTCCAAGCCCTCTGCTTACTATCACAGCACATGTCTTAACCAAAGACAGGCCTGAGAGCTATTCATGATTCAGTTGTACATTTTGTTACCAAGGTAACTTTCTGCCACCTACTGGATTATTATTTACCTGCTTTCTCTTGTATTATGAGGAAAAAGTCATGGGAATCAATTTGGGAGTACAACAGTCCCAGAAAAGCACAACGTTTTGTGTGGTGGCCTGCAAAAAACCGTGACATGATGGAAACTTGACATTTTCAGTATTTTAATCCGTCATGTGTCTAAAAGTAAAACGTGAGAAACATGGGTTGAAACATTACACGACATTCTATTTTCTACAGTGGCATTCCACCAAAACCAATAGAATGAAATACTGTATAATAATTATTTATGTAGGCTAATACGGAGACCAAATCACTCAAAATCTCAAACGACCTGCAAAACTCATTTTTGATTTTTGATTTGATTTTTTTGCCAACAATGTGTAGCAGCGACATGTGAACAACATGTGAAGGCTTCTCCCAGCAGGCCACCACACATGTAGACGCAGCGGGCCACCATCTTCTACTTGTCATTGATACGGTTTCCAGAGAGTTCCGGGCTCAAAAGAACAGTTGACTTTGTAGGGCAAAGGTTTTGTTAAGTCTGTGAAGACTGGGGTCACACAGCAGCCAGCAGGCAGACTGAACGCTGGTGTCATGAAAATGCCGTCATACGACTCCACGCCTCTCTCATGCATGTCCCAACCATGCAGTGCAGGGTTCAGGGGCTGACCGTGGTGCCATCTCCCAACTAGATCACCCTGCAAGCAGCAACACCTCGCCCAGCTAGGAGACTCTGCCCAGCCTGGGTTGAAAGTCCAAGGTTGATAGTGTGCTTCTGCCCAGTCCAGAGAGGAACTCCTCGGTTCCTGCGGGAAGTGGCATTGTGGCTCCACCACCCAGGCCAAAGAAGACCCGGGTGTCTTCTCACAGAAGCATCCCAGGGGGCAGCTGGTCTCCAGCCAAGCCAGACAGCCCGCCATGCCGTCGTACTGCTCCCGCTCCCTCCTCCCCTTGGCCCTCCTGTACTGCCTGAAGTTCCCCCGCTGGAAGTCTCTCAGGTGAGCCGGGTGAACGCCCCAGTAATGCCCCCTGCCGTCCTCGCAGCGGCTCGCCTTCACGAAGCAGTCGTTCACGGACAGGTTGTGGCGGACGCTGTTCCTCCAGCCCTGACCCCGGCTCCTGAGGTGAGGAAAGCGCTCCTCCATGGCTCTGTAGATGGACGCCAGGTTGAGTTTGTGAGAGGCGGACGACAGGATGACTTTGGCGATCAGGGCGATGTAGGAGAGCGAGGGCTTTGTGTCCTCAGATGAGGGCTTATCCGAGGAGTTGGGCTGAGAGCAGGTGTTATTTTGAGGAGGTGTTGGTTCGCTGTGGATGTTCTCACGCGTACTGACAGCATCTGCCATTATTCCAGCCTTTCCTTGTGCAGTAATAGTTTCTCTGCTGCTCTCCTTGGATACGTCACACCCTGCTTCTTCCTCTTCCATATTTGAAGCGTTCCTCGTCCTTCCGTCCTCCTCATTCATATTTCTTATTTCATTTTATTTAGAAAAACCGCCGCCGTCATCCAAGTCCCATTTGTGTGAAATCCCCCATGCCTTTACAGTTGGGTCCGTCACTATTGGAGAGCATGTCTGTCTTATCATTTTTCAGCTTTTATACTCCATGCAGACTATGGGAGGGCTTACACCATTCTTCAGTTAAGACGCATTCCCCCTTACTCACAGTTAAAACATGTCTTTTATTTACACAGCAAGACTCAGGACTTGCCATTCTTGTCATAACTGGGGTGGTGGGCATGACACATTCTCACAGATGGAAGATAAACACTGAAGAAACAGTACAAACAATGCATAACTGTAAAGTATAATTTTGGTAACCGCAGATAAATCTTGATATGGGATAAGCTCAAAACAGATGACATAATAAGTCAATGTGGATTCGTTTTGTTTGTTTTTCATAGTTCCTACCACGTTTTCACTGTTATTCTGACAATTCATCAGTATTACACCATCGCAGACTCAGGGGTTGGTCAGTGGAATAGTTTTGGAGGACCAGAATAATACGCAAAGGCACAAATTTGATCTATTTTGGACCTCATGTGACCCGGTATTGACCAAAAGCAGCATCATTGTTGCCATGGCGAATCTCGTAAAATAGCATTACAACTCTCCAGGGGAACAATTACCCAAGAGAGAACGGATCAGGGTTATACAGATGAATAAACGTTTACAGGTGTTGGGGGTATTCTTGAATATTCTTATAGGAGAGTTACAAAACTTTTTTTACAATACCGATACGCCAAATATCATACAAATGTATCAAAGAAGCATGACAATGATATTTCAACAGTCTTCGCCTGAGCATAGACGACTGTACTGTACATAGTTTAACTCCCTTCTGGCCTATTTATAGTGTTGGCCCTCGCAACAATGTCATGTGTAACTCGACTCCATCAGGGAAGTCAGTGAGTCACATGCTGAATGTCAGGAGCCAGGACAGGAGCAGAAGCACTGCACACTTCCCCGCTGACGTTCTCGCAGAGAGAACCATGGAATCAGCGGGAGAGCTGAGAGCCTGTGGGGCCTGTAACCTCTTGGAGGTGCCGGGCCTCATCAGCTGCTGCTCGGACGTGGACAATGACGAAGGTGAGGAGGTGATCGGCATCAGGCCCAAGTCCTCTCCCCGCCTGCGGAGAAGGAGCTCTGCCTCGGACGAGGACCTGGAGGCCGAACCTCCCCATTGTGGCTCCAGGAGAGTGTCTTTTGCGGACTCCAAGGGCCTCAGCTTGGTGCGGGTCAAGGAGTTTGACACGTGGGATTTATTAGCCAAGCTGCCGTATGACTCCCTGGAGGGCGAACATAAAGAAGCGGAGGAATACTACCTGTCTCCTCTGTTCTCCTTACTCCTGTCTCCTGACGAGATGTTAGTCAAAGTTCAGGAGCATAAAGTGGAGCTGGAGGCCATCGAGTTACTTCCGGAGACCACGATGGTGAAAGGTCTGATCCGCGTTCTCAACATCTCCTTCGATAAGGCGGTGTACGTCCGTACCAGTTTGGACGCTTGGTCGAGCCACTTTGACCTACTGGCAGAGCATATCCCCAGTTCCAGTGACGGGGTGACAGACTGTTTCTCATTTAAGATCACCCTGGTTCCCCCCTTTGGGGAGCAGGGGGCCAGGGTTGACTTCTGTCTGCGTTATGAGACTCCTGTCGGGACGTTCTGGTCCAACAACGACAACAGCAACTACGTGCTGTTCTGCCACCAGAGAGTGAAAGAACCGAAAGAGAAACCACAGAGAGAAAATGCGAGCAGGAAAAGCTGCCTCAAGGCTGTCAGGTGAGGATATTGTATAGTTCGGGATTGACTGCTATTGGGTTTTTGGAGGCCGATAGTGATTCTGATATTTTCAGACTTAAGTCGCCGTTATTTTGTGCCATTAAAATATTTGAAAATGATTTTCATGCCAATAAAACTTCAAGTATTAAGTGTTGGGACACGAATACTCTCCACTGAAAGCCAGACTAACGCAATATACCGCGGGCTCGCCTGCCCTGCAACTCGCATACGCAGCTCGGCCGCTGCACGGCCTCGCCCGCCCTGCAGCTCGCCCGGCTGACTTGCTGTTATGACATCGCCGATGATGTCACAAACTGATGATGTCACAACTTCGCGTCACTGATGACATCATAATTGCTCTTATGACATCACTGATGTGGTCACAATGCCTATGACATAATCAGTGATGTCACAATGCACAATTGCTCAAGTGACATCACTGATGACATCACTTCCGGGACAAAATTGAAACAGATGCCACACATGTCCACATGCTCCCTTTTATAATAGAAGATATAACATCCCTTAGGTGACTCAAACAATTAAATGAATAAATCAAATCTGCCAAAAAGAAAAGAAAAATGTTGTCATTATTTTGGACTTACAGTTGAGGAGGAGAAGATTGTCAAATGTTTTTAAATTTTTCCAAGATGGTGGACAATCTACCGTGACTGACCTTTATGGGTCTCATTTGCAAAATTGTTTGCCATACCATATGACAGCTACATACCCTAGTTTCAAGTGTCTAGGTCAAACAGGGCGGCTAGGAGGACCGTTTACGTTTAACTGCATGTTATAGCCCCCCCCGCCCCCCAGGATACATAAAGCTTGGTTACTGCACTAAGGAAGGTCAAACTATGCCAACCTCTTGTATTAAGCTTAAGTAGAAGGAAAAGTGTTATAATTAATTTAATTTAATTAATTTAGGTGGATTTGATAATGCACACGTCTATAATCTCTAAATTGCAACATGCCATTGATTCCACAGAGTCTAACTGAGAAGATGATTGTCTATTTTGTGAAGTCGTTCACTAGTATATCATGACTGATACATTGACAGAAAAGTGTGGATAGATGATACTAATGAGACTTCTTTGGGAATGGGGTGGTGCTCAAAGATGGAAAAATCCAATAGGCAAGGTCAGATTTGGCATAGTTAGGCATTATGTGTTTATCTGACCTATCATGATTTCATTAATTCACAGTCAGGACTTCCCCAATGTGGAAAATGTATCATCACTGGAAACTTTACCATCGCTGGAAAATGTTTCAACAGGTGTATATTTCTTTAACTAACTGAGAAATTGAATATAGCTGTAATAGTGTAACTACAAGTTAAATGACAAATTACTTTTCTTCCCCATCCAGGTGCTTCAAAACATGGAGAAAAATTGGATAGTATAAAAGCGCAGCAAATCTCAGATTCTCAATCAGCAACTTCAGGGGAAGATGGTCAGAAAGTACTGGTGAGTAAAAATCCATCAATAGTTTATACATTCTCTTTCATTTGCAGAATGAAATAGGCTTAAACCAAGACAATAGCATTGCGATGTTTAGAAGTAAACCTTGGATTTGCAAACACGTTTTTATGGTTTGCTTTAGCCTATCTAGTCTAGCCTATGGTTTGCATATATAGGACAATTCAACAAGTCAAGTGTGGACGAATTACATTTAGGTATTTGGAAGTTATTTTAGCATACTACATATTTAGCAGCTTACCTAACCTGACACTATCTGAATTGTCCCACTCATCTGGTACCCCAAGCATTTTTTGCATGTCTTCTCACATGCATTTGTTGCATGATGATCTTTGTGAGGAGTGAAATGTTTGGAACCTGTAACATGAAGATATCACGCTGTGTGTCTGTGAGATACGTGAGGAACACAAGACTTAAAATAACCCCCAGTGCTCTTTCTGGATGTCACATGATGAATACTGGAGCTCCGACTATAGAACCAGTGTAACATACTGTACTGGTTACATGTAAAGGACTATAGAACCAGTGTAACATACTGTACTGGTTACATGTAAAGGACTATAGAACCAGTGTAACATACTGTACTGGTTACATGTAAAGGACTATAGAACCAGTGTAACATACTGTACTGGTTACATGTAAAGGACTATAGAACCAGTGTAACATACTGTACTGGTTACATGTAAAGGACTATAGAACCAGTGTACCATACTGTACTGGTTACATGTAAAGGACTATAGAACCAGTGTAACATACTGTACTGGTTACATGTAAAGGACTATAGAACCAGTGTAACATACTGTACTGGTTACATGTAAAGGACTATAGAACCAGTGTAACATACTGTACTGGTTACATGTAAAGGACTATAGAACCAGTGTAACATACTGTACTGGTTACATGTAAAGGACTAGAGAACCGGTGTAACACACTGTACTGGTTACATGTAAAGGACTATAGAACCAGTGTAACACACTGTACTGGTTACATGTAAAGGACTATAGAACCGGTGTAACATACTGTACTGGTTACATGTAAAGGACTATAGAACCAGTGTAACATACTGTACTGGTTACATGTAAAGGACTATAGAACCAGTGTAAAATACTGTACTGGTTACATGTAAAGGACTATAGAACCAGTGTATGACATGACATTGCGTCATTTGGCTTTTATCCAAAGTGACTTACAATTTGTCAACAGTAGTGAAATCAAACACAGTCTGCATCAGCTAAGAAAGACCTTTTAAAAGGATTAAGCAGCATGTGTCAATACTTGAAGTAGCATTTGTTAATATGTGTTACATACATGACATACATGTGTCCTACAATATGTAACTTTACAATCGCCTAGTCATCCTGAATGTAAACAGAAAACTCTTTAGTCATAAATTTAGATTTATTTAATCTGAGCATGATATTGTGTGACTTGCTGTTTTAAATGCAGTATTCAACACAGCATTAGCTATTGTGTGAGCAAGCTGAAATTAATCTATCCCCTTTGACGGACAGAATGAGAGGAGCCGGGACTGCAGCCGAAGGCGTCGACGGAGGACAGCACGGCTGGCACGGGTGAAGGACTACTTTGCTCAAAGGGATGGAAGCCCCAATGAGGACCAAAGTGACGTATCACTCCAAGAAACATCGCAGGGACAAAACCCACTGGAAATGCACTCAAATGGTTCAGAAATGCCAACGATTTCTGAGACACACAGCAAATCAGGAGGTGTCCAGTTTGTTTCAGAACCTGTGGCAACATCCAGAAACACCTCTCCTGGTGTTCAGTATGAGACATACCTCCAGGACAGCACGTCCAACAACACCTCTCCTGGTGTTCAGTATGAGACGTACCTCCAGGACAGCACGTCCAACAACACCTCTCCTGGTGTTCAGTATGAGACGTACCTCCAGGACAGCACGTCCAACAACACCTCTCCTGGTGTTCAGTATGAGACGTACCTCCAGGATAGCACGTCCAACAACACCTCTCCTGGTGTTCAGTATGAGACGTACCTCCAGGACAGCACGTCCAACAACACCTCTCCTGGTGTTCAGTATGAGACGTACCTCCAGGACAACACCTCTCCTGGTGTTCAGTATGATACGTACCTCCAGGACAACACCTCTCCTGATGTTCAGCATGAGACGTACCTCCAGGACAACACCTCTCCTGGTGTTCAGTATGATACGTACCTCCAGGACAACACCTCTCCTGGTGTTCAGTATGATACGTACCTCCAGGACAACACCTCTCCTGATGTTCAGCATGAGACGTACCTCCAGGACAACACCTCTCCTGATGTTCAGCATGAGACGTACCTCCAGGACAACACCTCTCCTGGTGTTCAGTATGATACGTACCTCCAGGACAACACCTCTCCTGGTGTTCAGTATGATACGTACCTCCAGGACAACACCTCTCCTGGTGTTCAGTATGATACGTACCTCCAGGACAACACCTCTCCTGATGTTCAGCATGAGACGTACCTCCAGGACAACACCTCTCCTGGTGTTCAGCATGAGACGTACCTCCAGGACAGCACGTCCAACAACAAGCCAGACAAATCCGAGAGCATCTGCTTGGCCAACACGGTCTCTTTACAAACAGGAGGGAAAGACACCGCAGATATCCCAAACGATCCATTGCATCCAAATGACGCGCCTGATGATCCTACAAACCACCAGAAGATCAACAAGCCTGTCTCCAGAGCTGAGGACAACAGACACAAGCCTGTCTCCAGAGCTGAGGACAACAGACACAAGCCTGTCTCCAGAGCTGAGGATGTCTCCAGAGCTGAGGACAACAGACAGAGGCAAATGGAAAGTAGTGAGGAAGGCGTGAATGATGAATGGACTAGCAACACTGCAGCTGAATCAGACGGCAATGTCATTCCAGCAGAGAGTGTTGAAGGCCTCGTCAGTCTGGCCAACAGCTTCACATTTGGGACTGTGGTGGCTCCTCTCTATCATCAGGTGTTTGGCAAGGTGGGAAGTGGAAGTCACAGGATAGTTGAGTGTGGAAATGCAATGAGGGGGAGATTGAACACGGGAGACTCGTCAACAACTCCGAATTATCCCCACATGGAAAGAAGAGAGACTAGCTCAAGTGTTTCAGCAGATGCCTGTGGGAATTATCCCAAAGTTCTCAGGGATACAACCAAGACTCCAGAATCAGACCAAGAATGCATAGACATGGCTCTGAGTCCTCCTCTAGCGGGAGGAAGAGAGACTAGCTGGATTGGATCCGATGATGCCAGCTGGAGCCGTGCAGGAATTCTGCAGGATCTGGATGAGATTCAAGAATCAAACCAAAGATGTACAGATACACCTGAAGATCCAAAACTGTCGTCAGAAGAAGTTGTCCATCCCAGGATGCTAAATGTGTTTAGCACTGACGTCTCAAACACTCGTATCCCTGGAGAGAGTGTGCATCTCCAGAGGACATCTCAGGGAGACAATTTGACCCATGACCTGGAGTGCAACTATCTAGTCCAAAAACAAACCACAGCAGAAGTGGCACAGGCCCAACTGCCAGAAGAAGACGCATGTTCACAAATTAAAATACTTCTACCAGATGCAACACTTTCACAAGCACAAACCGAGGCAGACACAACCAGTGTAAAGCCATCTTTTTTGCCGCCTCGCCTTTCTCCAATTGTGTCAGTGCTCGTCGATGCTGAGATGGACCAACAGATCAGTAGTGGTGGAGCAACTGAGTGTGTTCATGAGTCAAACAAAGATGATGACACTGGCACACCTGATGCATCACCCACCACCAATGCATATTCAGAACAGAATAAACCATCAGAAGCTTTACATAATTTGGATCGTAACTCATCAAACGATCCAACGACAACAGAAGCTAATAATAGCTCTATAAGGGATGACAATATCCCTGAGTCTAATGTGGAAATTGTGGAAGAAGAATTTGTAGAAAAGGATCTCCGCAGCACGACACATGAGACACTATTGGAGACTGCAGAAGAACCAAAGAACGTAGAAGAGAGCAATGAAGTGACGGACAACTCGCGTAAAGATGAAACAAAGCTCTCGGAGGCTGAAAATGTTGGTGGTGACGTAGCTGAATCAGTGACAAAAGCAACAGCAAGTAGCTATCACATACACAGTGAGGTGTTTGTGGAGTTCAAAGGTGAACACACTCAGAAGGAGAAACCAGAGAAGGAAGAGCATTGTGAAATTAAAGATATAGTCACAAAACAGGAGCATGCCAATCCAGGAGTGACTACTGAGGACAGAGATTGGGAAATGATGGTTGAGGAAGAGGAAGAGAACGTATTAAGAGATGAAGAGGGAAGCGAGGAGATATGTGTCAAAGACTCTGAAGCGGTGGAGAAGGTAGAAGGAGAAGTGTTGGAGGACACCGGGATAGAGGAGGTAGAGATGCAGTTTGAAGGGATGGAGGAGGAGGAGGAGGAGGAAGAGGAGGGTGAAGATATTATAGCGATAGACATCAAGGAATTGATAGACAAGGAAGAAATGGAGGAGGCTGTGGCCTGGGAAGAGAAGGACATTGACGAGGAACTAGAAGAACATGTTGAGGAAAAGATAGATGAGGAAGAGATAGCACGGGAGATCGTAGATGAAGAGGAGGAGGAAGAGGTGGACGCAGAGCTAGAGGAAGAAGGAGACGTTGGTGTGATGCAGGAGGTTGATATTGAAGGGCTAGAGATCCAGGGAGAAGAGGAGGGGGAGGAAGGAATGGAGATAGACATGAAAGAGGAGGATGAAGCGGGTGTGGAGTGGGAGGACGAGGCACAATCACAGGAGGGAAACGCGCAAGGGGAGATTTCACACGACGAGGAGGAGGAGATGCTCGTTGATGATGAGGCAGCGGAGGAAGAGATTGCAGTTGCAGAGGCGGAGGAGGGCAGCGGTGAGGGCACAGCGAGAGAGGAGAGGGAAGATGAGGGCGGTTTAGAAGAGAGATCAGACGTGACACAAAACAAGGTGGAGGTTGATTTATCCACACCGGTGAGCAATGTGCACCAGGGTGTAGGTGAGAGAGTAATCGACAAGGAAAATACAGGGGAAGGGGAAAACGCTCAAATCTACTCCGAGCAGTTTGATCAAAGCAACACCGAGGCTCCGTGTGACCGATCTAAAGCCGCGAGAGACGAGGGCGATTTCTCCACCGCCGCGGAGCGAGAGTCGTGCCTTTTAACGGATGAACCCGAAAGTGACCGAACGAGCGACGGGTCCACGGAGTCTCTGTCGGACGACGAGGTGGAGCTGTACATGCACTGCCTGAGGGCCGTGCACGGGCAGCGGCGCAGCCTCGCGCCGGCCAGCAGGGGGCGCAACACAGACGCAGGCTCTGGTGTGAGCAAAAGGCCCAAACAGCTGCCCTCGCCCATGCCGTCCATCAGCGAGTCTGTGGATGAGGAACAGCAGCACCCCAGCAGCTTTCAGGACAGTCGGCAAGACGTGGAGACAGAGGATTTCCAACCCAGCGCTGCACCTCACCCGGTGGCAAGTGGACAGGAAAGCGTCAACAGAAAAGTTGCATGGTGGAAAGAGACATTTTCCTGGAGCAATATCTCAAAAACATTGTTATACACCACCTTGTTAGTGGTATTTTTAGTTGTGGCGTACCATTATGATTTCCTCGCCTGTTTTGGCCTGTACTTGATATCTGTGTTCTGGCTCTGCTGTCAAGGAGAGAAGCAGCCAGTTAAAAACAACAATAGAATAGGTATGAAATAAAATGGTAAATAGTGGGAACTTGATTTGATTCTAATGTCGCCCATGGACCACTGAAGTCTATGACAATGTGCTCACCGAGGTCTCGAGTCGAAAACCATGTGCCCTTGGATTTAAACTCTCCCTTATTTTGCTCTTTATAGTGTTCCACCTTTTTGACGTTTCCCTCAATCTGAAGGTTTTAAGAAGACCTTTAAGATTTAATAACAGCAAAAGATAATAAATAAGAAAGAAAGAAAGAAAGAAAGAAAGAAAGAAAGAAAGAAAGAAAGAAAGAAAGAAAGAAAGAAAACTGATTAGATTTATAGCCGCGATCTGAAAAAAACTGAGATGTTGCGGTTTTCAACTTCATGTTCTTGACAACTTTAAACGATGGTGAATGATGACGGGCATTAAGTAAATATGAAAACATATCAAGTATAAAGTGCTGTATATTCCCTATGGGAGGATGTTAACAGTGTTCTGTTGCCTTCTGACATTTCAACACACACTGTACAACAATGAGCTCTGTCTTTTCCACATTATCATTCATGCTACTGTACTATTGCATTGTCACTCTGTTGTTAGAGTATGAACCCATTTTCTTTGTATAAACGGATCATTTCTACGGAGCTTTAGCACATTACTGGGGCGGAAATGAAACTCATTAGGTTGTTTGTACGGATTCCACCCAAAAAAACGATTTCATGTTTGTGTATTGCTACATTTACTTTGATATATATAAAATAAATACATTGTATCATTAACAAACTATTGGATCATCATCAGTCTGTGTTTTGCACTTGAAATCTGTCAAATCATTCCTGCAGCACTGACAGTCAGGAACTAACAGACAGCAGATTATCTATGATGATTTACACCAGAGGTTTTCAAAGTGGGCCTCCAAACAGTTTCAGGGGAGGCTCAGTGAATGGAAGTGGAAAAAAATGTTACATTTGGTTATCAAAATGAGATCACATAGAATAGCCTAATGTGTGTGATTTGGTTCAAGAGATAGTTCAGAGATACAGTAGTTTGGGGGGGGATTTGACTGTTTTTCCCACTTTCCCAGAGTCAGAAACAAATAAATACCTTCAGACAGACCTTTTTTATCAGTGTAGTCTGAAGTATGTCAAACAGAAATATCAGGCTAGCATGTCTCAATTGTGGAGTGTCTATGGGATCAAATAACAGTCATGATCCCTTAGGCATCCAGGAATATAGCGAAACTACATTAAGCGAGTTAACTGGGGATGGGGGGGGGGGGGGGGGCTTTGTTCCCAAGCTTTGTCTGGGGGGAGGCCCACTTTCTCAGACTTATGAAAACCCCTGATTTACACAATATGTGGCTCACACAGGCTGCTGCATGCAGAATGTTCACGCACCTCCAATATACTGTAATCTTCCACCATTCACTCAGTTAAATTCAATTCAAAATGTGTTGTCTTCCCAGGGAAAAACACGATTCACATATCTCAAAACAATGAGGGCAAAAAAAACGCATAACTAATCACAATGTATAGAATAATAATGGACAAACATCAGTTGCTAAGATCAGACAGCAAACTGCATCGTACAATTTCTGCAATCTAAGTCCAGCGGGTGAAAATGAGTCTCTTCGTACTTGAGTTATGGTGAAATAACATAATCATCAAATACACCTTCTAGGTTTTTGTCAGTAATACATTAAGCAGAACGGTGACAGAATGAAGAGTTAATAGGCTTGGAATAGATTTTATCCTCCCAAATTCTCCAGAAGAAAAAAAAACAACCCAAAACGTTATGTGGGTCAGTAACAGATTATCAGGGCTTTGGAAACTAAACATGACTGGCATCAGTGGTATGTTATGTCAGAGATTTGTGGTCATAACCCTGAAACTCCATAAGAACACAGAAACTGGATTCCGATCTGACAGTTTGGAGTTCTATTTGTCTCTATTGTGCTTTTATAATCTCGGGCTCTGCTCTGGTCCATTCAGGTATCCGGTTATCACTGTAGAAATATGTTTGCCGTTCAGCTGAATAATGTGAACATGAAACCCATAAAACATTCCATTTCATATCATTGAGACACCATACTGTATATGTTTTTCAAGGTGCAGTCCACACATCCACAAAGTCAGTATTTAGCCACGGACAAATGCAGGCTAGTGGAATGAAATTTGTGAAGTTTCTGAGGATTACTCAGACACACACTCGGTCTCCTCCTTCTCCCTGGGAAGGAATGGCAGGCTTACTTTCCAAGATGAAGCTGTTCCCAAATAGACAACTCTTGGGACTCAGCCAAGACCGTGTGCTACATTTCTGACACTCTCTTACATGTGACTCCCCATCATTAAATCTATAGCTAAGCAGATGTCTCTTCTGTTTATAGCCGCTCTTCAGCTCTTCGATGCCGGCGCCCCAAACTAGCTGTAGCAGTTATTTTGTCTCATTTCCACAACAAAGAATGGATGGTCAGGTTCTTGAGGCTGCAGCCTTCTCAAATGAAGTTGTAGCTGCAGCCTGAAGTGCCTGCTCTGGTTGAACTTTGGCTGTGCCGTCATCTGCACGTAGGCTACACAGCTGCGAGTACGCCAGGGGATCTCAGGGAGGATTTAACTGCACTCTCCGTAGCCAGACCAACATGATCATTTTTAGCCACCGGGACAAGTATAATAGCATTTTTGACAAGGCCTGTCTGTCCCTGATCGTTCAAATTAGCCTTTGAGGACACAGGTTTGTATCTAGAGCTGCAACGATTAATCGATGAATCGATTAGTCGATCGACAGAAAGATAATCGACAACTATTTTGATAATCGATTAATCGTTTTAATTTTTTTTTTTAAGAAAAAAGTCAAAATTCTCTGATTCCAGCTTTTTAAAATTTAAGAAGCTGGAATCAGAGAATTTTGACTGTTTTCTTTAAAAAAATACTCACATTTAAATATTCACATTTAATGTGAATATTTTCTGGTTTCTTTACTCCTCTATGACAGTAAACTAAATATATTTGGGTTGCTCTAATGTCTTGTTTTGTCCACAAACCAAATATATTTAGTCTAATGACTAAATATATGATTAGAGGATGTCATCTTGGGCTTTGGGAAACACTGATCTACATTTTTTCACCATTTTCTGACATTTCATGGATCAAACAACTAATCGATTAATCGAGAAAATAATCAACAGATTAATCGATGACGAAAATAATCATTAGTTCCAGTCCTATTTGTATCCAGAGGCTACAATCCTCTCCTGACCAACTGAAAATCTGCGGGTCGAGCCCTGCAAATTCAAAAATTCAGCCTATGATCTCTTTGTTGTTTGATTTGGTCTAAATGAGATCATCATGTTTGAATAAGGAGCGATGTGTAACACGACGCCAGGCCAGACACACTTCTTCACTCAACATCATGTCATTGCTTTTCATTCAAAGTGAAACACTATCATGGATCATCAAACTCTGTCTCGGTGACAATCGTCGCTATTTATTAGCTGTGCAACTGTGGTTTATTTTGGCCGAGTATCATCAGCTGGTCGACCCACATACCTGTCAGGCTACATATTCTGATGGTGACCACAATGCTAAATGGCTACTGTCAGCCAACTGTCTTCATTTCCTCACTAATAGACAGTGTTGGGGGTAACTCATTACAAAAGTAACATATGTAATATATTACTTTTAGCAGTAACTCAGTAATACAACTGATTACCAATAGGATTTCAGTAATATTATACCAGCAGTTACTTTGTCAAGTAACACAAGTTACAAATTGAATAGCTATATATATATATTTTTTTTTATCAAAGCACATATTTAAAGCCCCATTCAGTAAGTTTTCCACTGCGCCCTCTGCGTGCAATAGTATCGATAACGATATCGCCGTTCAAAGTCAACAAAACACAGCGCCAGAAAGCTCTATGTACATGTTGTGACATCGGGTACTCACCACGTGATGAAATAATAATGCATAGTCCCGTGAAACATCATTTTCGTAGAAAATCCGAATCGAGTTACTTCCTTGTATTCATTCAGACAGCGCTTCCGCTGTACAGCGCATGCGCGCGTCCTGTTTTTTTTTCTTTTTTCTTGCTACGGGACGTGACAGACAAACTGCTTAGTCCCAGTGCTGGCCAATGGAGGGCGGTGTGGGATAAATAAAGACGAGGGTCTCCCTATTACAAGTCAATCTACCATTTCCTGTGATTAAAAAGCTCTTATATTACTGTAAAAAATGTCAAAAATCTTACTGATTGGGGCTTTAAATTAAGATACAATCATTTCCTAATCAAATTGTGTGTTTTATGCAAATAACCACTATAGATGACTATAACAAAGGAAAACGATAACATTTCGAATTTTTGACGGTTTACACTGACTTCAAGACGGTTTCAATTATTTTTCGGGATGGTTCCGGGTCAGCGATGTCATTCTGCTACTGCTGTTATTTTGGTGAAAGTAATGCAAAGGTAGTGTAATAACTAATGAGTTACTCTACACAGACAGTAATATTGTAAAGTAACGTATTACTTTCAATTGAAAGTAACTAGTAATATGTAGTATATTACATTTTGAAAGTAACTTGTCCAACACTGCTAATAGATGCCTGTCTGACCTCTTTCTAGGCCTTTTTTTTTTAAACTTCTCAGCGTCGGTAGATCAATCATCACAAGTAGCCCAGATGGATCAAGGTTTGAAACAAGGAATGTTTTTTACTAAAGAGGAATGCACTGGTTTCAAAGTTGTGCTAAATAAAAGGCTCTTGCCCCGATGAAGGCCTTAAAGGAACACTCTGCCCATTTTCAACTAGCTTTGTATCATTAGAACATCAGTAGTATATCAGAAAACTGTAAACTGTTTTAAAGTCTGTCATTTAATTTGACAGTTATTGAGTGTTAACGTGTGGACCAGTGACATCACTGGTCCACACTAACTCAAATTAATAACTCATTAACTCAAATCAACTCTCAATAACTGTCAAACTAGATGAATGACTTCAAAACCGTTTACAGTTTGAGAGTTGATTTGAGTTAATGAGTTATTCATTCGAGTTAGTGTGGACCAGTGATGTCACTGGTCCACACTTTAACACTCAATAACTGTCAAATTAAATGACAGACTTCAAAACCGTTTACAGTTTTCTGATATACTACTGATGTTCTAATGATACAAAGCTGGTTGAAAATGGGCGGAGTGAAGGAACGGCTAGGCATGTTTTATGACTAAGCAGCCATTACAGCCATACATAAGTATTAAATGGCTTTTTAAATGTAATCACCTTGTTGAGTGCCAGATGTTTGAAATGTATCACCTTGTTGAGTGCCAGATGGTAACTCTTAGTAGGATCCCAAACTGAAGAGCACCAGAGGGACACCTTCCTTCACCCAAGCAGCCCTCCATGGATCTGTTTCTGGACTGAGGAAAAGGCATGTTGCCGAAAACAGCAGAGCACGCATGTTAGGCAATGTGAAGAAGTCTTCAATGAACCAAGTACTCACCTCTTAAAACATGTAATGAAGTAAAAAAATGTAATCAACCAATTTATCAATCAATCAATCAATCAATCAATCAATCAATCAATCAATCAATCAAGGGTGTTCCCCCACCCCCAGTTGGGTTGCCTTGGATTCATTCAAGATATTATTTTCAAATATTCATAATTCCTACATTTATGTCATCGCTGGCATGACGTCACTGTTGCTGTTGGCTATATGCTTGATGTAAGCCCTCACATGATGCTGATGCATGTAATATGTGTATTTCATCAGCACGATGTGAAAGAGATATGTGTTGATGACACCTAAATAGCAGCGGCACTAGAGTGCGTCAGCAGGTGTTTCTGCAGGCTAAATAAACAGTGCAGTTAGCATCATGTGCTGGTTATTTTTAGGAGAGTGTAGCAGTCCCGTTTCCCACGAGGGATCTGAAGGAGAAATTAGAACTACCGTGTGGGTCTCATGCCTATATATAGGATACCGATGTGATTGTCTTTACTTTACTTCAAATTCGGGCAAAAGCAATGTAGCAATTTGCAAATGTATTTATTTATCGCGACATTCTTCACTCTGGTGACAGCTGAACTCCCCTAGAAGTAATCCTGTCGACATCTATGTGACCATGACAAACTCGTTGCAGCAAGGTGTGTATTAACTTTTTCACACAGGCGGCTGGCGGTCAGCCAAGTGCAGGAGTTTTCACATGGTCAAGAGTCAAGATCTGTGTAAGCTCCCTCAAGACACATACCTTTGGAACCATTAGGTGGCGCTATGTACACAGCTAATGCTAAAAGCCTATCAGGAGCCACAGTTTACAGTTACAGTATGCAGATAGAAATGTTCACTCTAAGTAGTCTACCACTTTTACAAAGGTAAAAAAAACGACCTTAAAGACTTAAACCAGTGTTTGCTAGCCAACTTACAAGTTCAAATCAACCAAACATGTGATTGTTATTGCAAATGGAGGCTCCAAGCGCCTTCATTTTCAGTGAAGGTCTACAAGTAACCAAACGCATCAACACTTTCCCCTCAAAGCAGCAAGTGGGATTTAGATGAAGTTTCACACTCTTGCACATGGTTACAGTACACTTTTAGGAATCATGGTGTACTCTTGATATTTGATGATAATAATAATAATAATAATAATAATAATTATTATTATTATTATTATTACGAGGCATCTCGCTACGCGCGCTCGATTCCTAGGCTCGCCTGCTGCGTGGGCTTGCCCGCTCTGCAGCTCACCGAACTGGCCCTTGATGGCATCATACTTCAGGGATGCTGGATCACCTGTCCTAATGGCAACATACAGTTGTCCATGGCTGAAGACGGGGGTCTGAACGAAGCCAGACTCCCACTTCTTTCAGTGTCTGCCCCTGGTACTTGATTTTGCTCTTATGACATCACTGATGACATCATCAGTGGTACTTTTACAGTAACTGCTTTTAAAACATAAAAATATCTTACACAAAAGTTACTTAAAGTGTAACTTACCCCAAAACACTTTTTTCAGCTTTTAACCAATATATATGACTTTGGGGGTGGTGTGTGAAGAATTCTGGTCAAAATTTCCACATTTGAGACCAAACTGTTGCCATTCTACCATTTGTATCATTTTTCAGCAGCATAACTGGCATAAGTGCCCTCTATGGGTGGAACACTGCTTTTTTTTTGCCCTCAAATGAATGGGAGATTATATATGTCCCAGACCCCCCACACATTGAAGAGGAACAGGAGGGACTCTGCATCAGTCATGGGGGAGAGCAGCTTCAGGAGGACCCAGAGCCCCCACACATTAAAGAGGAACAGGAGGAACTCTGGACCAGTCAGGGGGGAGAGCAGCTTCAAGGGCCAGAGGAGGCTGATATCACAAAGTTCCCATTCACTCCTGTCCCTGTGAAGGGTGAAGATGAAGAGAAACCTCAGTTCTCACAGCTTCATCAAAGCCAAACTGAGGAGAACAGAGAGGCAGAGCCTCTAGCCAGCAGCTCAACTGAACAGATGAAAACAGAAGCTGGTGGAGAGGACTGTGGAGTATCAGATCCAGCTAGTAGTTTATAACCAGCTAGTGATGACAAGACTTCCAACTCTTCTGAACCTGAGACTAATGACAGTGATGAAGAATGGATGGAAACTAGTGAACCTCAGTCAGGTTTAGACTCGCAGAGAAACAGCAAAGTTCTTGGGAGGAAACACTTGAGTCGCTCAGTTTGTGCTAAAAGATTTGGTAATAAAGCACATATGATAGTACACACAGGTGAGACACAGTTTCTTTGCTCAGTCTGTGGAAAAGGTTTTGGTCATAAAGGACATTTGAAGACACACATGATAGACCACACAGGTGAGAAACAATGTATTTGCTCAGTCTGTGGTAAAGGTTTTGGTCATAAAGCAAACTTGAAGTCACATAATCCACACAGGTGAGAAACAATTTAATTGCTCAGTCTGTGGTAAATGTTTTGGTCGTAAAGCAGACTCGAAGACACATGATAATCCACACAGGTGAGAAACAATTTAAGTGTTCAGTCTGTGGCAAATGTTTTGATCGTAAAGCAGACTTGAAGACACACATGATAATCCACACAGGTGAGAAACAATTTAAGTGTTCAGTCTGTGGCAAATGTTTTGGTCATAAAGCAGACTTGAAGACACATATGATAATCCACACAGGTGAGAAACAATTTAAGTGTTCAGTCTGTGGCAAATGTTTTGGTCATAAAGCAGACTTGAAGACACATATGATAATCCACACAGGTGAGAAACAATTTAATTGCTCAGTCTGTGATCAATGTTTTGGTCGTAAAGCAGACTTGGCAGACATGGTAGTCCACACAGGTGAGAAACAATTTAAATGCTCAGTCTGTGGTCAAGCCTTTGGTCAGAAAGCACATGAAGACACACATGATAGTCCACACAGGTGAGAAACAATTTAATTGCTCAGTCTGTGGTAAAGGTTTTGGTCATAAAGCACACTTGAAGACACACATGATAGTCCACACAGGAGAGAAACAATTTAATTGCTCAGTCTGTGGTCAAGGTTTTGGTCATAAAACAAGCTTGAAGTCGCACATGATAATCCACACAAGAGAGTAAACATTGAAATGCTATCATTAACTGGGTTTCCATCCAAATGTATCGCATAATTCAAGCGAATTTTGTGAAAATCCGCAAAATAAAATGCGAATTTATGCATGTTTCCATTCAGTTTTGTTTAGCGAGTTTTGGGAGTCGGCAGGTTGAGCAGTCGGTGGCGCTTCTCGTCAGGAGGAGGCATAACGTGCTGCCTGTAAGAGATCTCTATCAGCGGAGACCTGCTTTGATTGAGTCATCACCCGGTGATGGTGATGATCACCGTCCTCATCGTCGTAAAGTCGCCTTCAAAGCATGATGTTAGATTATAACTAACTAGTTGTGTGGCTTAGCCTTCCCAAATGTTGAGGGTCGTTTTTTAGAATTTAATACATAGAATTGCGAACGTTACATTCAATTTCATTCAGACTGCCTGGCGCTAATCGCCACCATTTCCCCCTGGAGTAGCATGAAGCGGAAGTGAAGTCACATCTGGTACGTCATCGTTAATTTGCAAAATCTGTTTCCATTGCAAAAGTTTGCATCTTCCTACTGTCGATACGCTGATAAATCCACCCCCTCCAAGCGTAAAAACATTTATGCGATATTTCGACCTTTATTCGAATTTCTGGTGTTTCCATTCAAGTTTATATTCGCATTTTGGGTAAATGCGAATATCCAGAGGTGGATGGAAACCCAGTTTGTGGTGGAGGGGGGATTTGAGTGTATGCGAGTATGTAGCCTTGTGTGTGTGTGTGTGTCTGTGTGTGTGTGTGTGTGTGTGTGTGTTCTTTGTTGTGTTATCCTGGAAGTAGTCTCTCCCCAGACTCAAATATTACATTGAATCGCTGCGCTCCGCATACTATTAAGTGAGTCTGTGCCAGTTAACAGCCACTGCTGGTTTTGAAGGCGGGTTGAAATTGAGTGAGTGACAGGTCGTAGCACCGATGAGAGGTTCGAAAAATGGGCTGCGCCTCCCGTGTCGTCTGATCGCAAAGTCCTTACTGATTGGAGAGGACTGAAGCCATTACTGGCATATGACTGGCCAAGTGAACGGTTCCCTCCCATAACCAGCCCTCTGAGGGAAAGTGTCCCAGACCCAGAGAGAGATCTGGAGCATGCAGTAACGTAGTGTATCAGCGTAAGAACTCTCATGGGTCTGGCGTTGAGACTATCCTGGAAGCAATAGCCCTGTTCGAGACCGTTCCCTATACATACAGTATATATTATACATCAAACTCTTGAGCTACTTCTGCTCTCACTCAGAATGTCAAAACATAAGCGATCTGATGTATAGTTTTTGAGATATTAACGTTTGTTTGGCACATACTCATACTAGTTAACTGATGCGATTCCGCATTTCCGGGTGGTCTATTGCCTTATCCTTGCCATCAGTCTTTATGAGCAGTAGCCTAAACATGCCACAATAGGAAACGCCAGCACACAAAAAAGTATTTTGGAAGGTTTAACACCTGTAGTCTGGGTAGGGCAGCAGGACAGTAGTCTGGGTAGGGCAGCAGCACAGTAGTCTGGGTAGGGCAGCAGCACAGTAGTCTGGGTAGGGCAGCAGCACTGTAGTCTGGGTAGGGCAGCAGGACAGTAGTCTGGGTAGGGCAGCAGCACAGTAGTCTGGGTAGGGCAGCAGCACTGTAGTCTGGGTAGGGCAGCAGCACAGTAGTCTGGGTAGGGCAGCAGCACAGTAGTCTGGGTAGGGCAGCAGCACAGTAGTCTGGGTAGGGCAGCAGCACAGTAGTCTGGGTAGGGCAGCAGCACAGTAGTCTGGGTAGGGCAGCAGCACAGTAGTCTGGGTAGGGCAGCAGCACTGTAGTCTGGGTAGGGCAGCAGCACTGTAGTCTGGGTAGGGCAGCAGGACAGTAGTCTGGGTAGGGCAGCAGGACAGTAGTCTGGGTAGGGCAGCAGGACAGTAGTCTGGGTAGGGCAGCAGGACAGTAGTCTGGGTAGGGCAGCAGGACAGTAGTCTGGGTAGGGCAGCAGCACTGTAGTCTGGGTAGGGCAGCAGCACTGTAGTCTGGGTAGGGCAGCAGGACAGTAGTCTGGGTAGGGCAGCAGCACTGTAGTCTGGGTAGGGCAGCAGCACTGTAGTCTGGGTAGGGCAGCAGCACTGTAGTCTGGGTAGGGCAGCAGGACAGTAGTCTGGGTAGGGCAGCAGCACTGTAGTCTGGGTAGGGCAGCAGCACTGTAGTCTGGGTAGGGCAGCAGCACTGTAGTCTGGGTAGGGCAGCAGGACAGTAGTCTGGGTAGGGCAGCAGCACAGTAGTCTGGGTAGGGCAGCAGCACTGTAGTCTGGGTAGGGCAGCAGCACTGTAGTCTGGGTAGGGCAGCAGGACAGTAGTCTGGGTAGGGCAGCAGCACTGTAGTCTGGGTAGGGCAGCAGCACTGTAGTCTGGGTAGGGCAGCAGCACTGTAGTCTGGGTAGGGCAGCAGGACAGTAGTCTGGGTAGGGCAGCAGCACTGTAGTCTGGGTAGGGCAGCAGCACTGTAGTCTGGGTAGGGCAGCAGCACTGTAGTCTGGGTAGGGCAGCAGGACAGTAGTCTGGGTAGGGCAGCAGCACTGTAGTCTGGGTAGGGCAGCAGCACTGTAGTCTGGGTAGGGCAGCAGCACTGTAGTCTGGGTAGGGCAGCAGGACAGTAGTCTGGGTAGGGCAGCAGCACTGTAGTCTGGGTAGGGCAGCAGCACTGTAGTCTGGGTAGGGCAGCAGCACTGTAGTCTGGGTAGGGCAGCAGGACAGTAGTCTGGGTAGGGCAGCAGCACTGTAGTCTGGGTAGGGCAGCAGCACTGTAGTCTGGGTAGGGCAGCAGCACTGTAGTCTGGGTAGGGCAGCAGCACTGTAGTCTGGGTAGGGCAGCAGCACTGTAGTCTGGGTAGGGCAGCAGGACAGTAGTCTGGGTAGGGCAGCAGCACTGTAGTCTGGGTAGGGCAGCAGCACTGTAGTCTGGGTAGGGCAGCAGCACTGTAGTCTGGGTAGGGCAGCAGGACAGTAGTCTGGGTAGGGCAGCAGCACTGTAGTCTGGGTAGGGCAGCAGCACTGTAGTCTGGGTAGGGCAGCAGCACTGTAGTCTGGGTAGGGCAGCAGCACTGTAGTCTGGGTAGGGCAGCAGGACAGTAGTCTGGGTAGGGCAGCAGCACTGTAGTCTGGGTAGGGCAGCAGCACTGTAGTCTGGGTAGGGCAGCAGCACTGTAGTCTGGGTAGGGCAGCAGCACAGTAGTCTGGGTAGGGCAGCAGCACTGTAGTCTGGGTAGGGCAGCAGCACAGTAGTCTGGGTAGGGCAGCAGCACTGTAGTCTGGGTAGGGCAGCAGGACAGTAGTCTGGGTAGGGCAGCAGCACTGTAGTCTGGGTAGGGCAGCAGCACTGTAGTCTGGGTAGGGCAGCAGCACTGTAGTCTGGGTAGGGCAGCAGCACTGTAGTCTGGGTAGGGCAGCAGCACTGTAGTCTGGGTAGGGCAGCAGCACTGTAGTCTGGGTAGGGCAGCAGCACTGTAGTCTGGGTAGGGCAGCAGCACTGTAGTCTGGGTAGGGCAGCAGCACTGTAGTCTGGGTAGGGCAGCAGCACTGTAGTCTGGGTAGGGCAGCAGCACTGTAGTCTGGGTAGGGCAGCAGCACTGTAGTCTGGGTAGGGCAGCAGCACTGTAGTCTGGGTAGGGCAGCAGCACTGTAGTCTGGGTAGGGCAGCAGGACTGTAGTCTGGGTAGGGCAGCAGCACTGTAGTCTGGGTAGGGCAGCAGCACTGTAGTCTGGGTAGGGCAGCAGCACTGTAGTCTGGGTAGGGCAGCAGCACTGTAGTCTGGGTAGGGCAGCAGCACAGTAGTCTGGGTAGGGCAGCAGCACTGTAGTCTGGGTAGGGCAGCAGCACTGTAGTCTGGGTAGGGCAGCAGCACTGTAGTCTGGGTAGGGCAGCAGCACAGTAGTCTGGGTAGGGCAGCAGCACTGTAGTCTGGGTAGGGCAGCAGCACTGTAGTCTGGGTAGGGCAGCAGCACAGTAGTCTGGGTAGGGCAGCAGGACAGTAGTCTGGGTAGGGCAGCAGGACAGTAGTCTGGGTAGGGCAGCAGCACTGTAGTCTGGGTAGGGCAGCAGGACAGTAGTCTGGGTAGGGCAGCAGGACAGTAGTCTGGGTAGGGCAGCAGCACTGTAGTCTGGGTAGGGCAGCAGCACTGTAGTCTGGGTAGGGCAGCAGCACTGTAGTCTGGGTAGGGCAGCAGCACAGTAGTCTGGGTAGGGCAGCAGCACTGTAGTCTGGGTAGGGCAGCAGCACAGTAGTCTGGGTAGGGCAGCAGCACTGTAGTCTGGGTAGGGCAGCAGGACAGTAGTCTGGGTAGGGCAGCAGCACTGTAGTCTGGGTAGGGCAGCAGCACTGTAGTCTGGGTAGGGCAGCAGCACTGTAGTCTGGGTAGGGCAGCAGCACTGTAGTCTGGGTAGGGCAGCAGCACTGTAGTCTGGGTAGGGCAGCAGCACTGTAGTCTGGGTAGGGCAGCAGCACTGTAGTCTGGGTAGGGCAGCAGCACTGTAGTCTGGGTAGGGCAGCAGCACTGTAGTCTGGGTAGGGCAGCAGCACTGTAGTCTGGGTAGGGCAGCAGCACTGTAGTCTGGGTAGGGCAGCAGCACTGTAGTCTGGGTAGGGCAGCAGCACTGTAGTCTGGGTAGGGCAGCAGCACTGTAGTCTGGGTAGGGCAGCAGCACTGTAGTCTGGGTAGGGCAGCAGCACTGTAGTCTGGGTAGGGCAGCAGCACAGTAGTCTGGGTAGGGCAGCAGCACTGTAGTCTGGGTAGGGCAGCAGCACTGTAGTCTGGGTAGGGCAGCAGCACTGTAGTCTGGGTAGGGCAGCAGCACAGTAGTCTGGGTAGGGCAGCAGCACTGTAGTCTGGGTAGGGCAGCAGCACTGTAGTCTGGGTAGGGCAGCAGCACAGTAGTCTGGGTAGGGCAGCAGGACAGTAGTCTGGGTAGGGCAGCAGGACAGTAGTCTGGGTAGGGCAGCAGCACTGTAGTCTGGGTAGGGCAGCAGGACAGTAGTCTGGGTAGGGCAGCAGGACAGTAGTCTGGGTAGGGCAGCAGCACTGTAGTCTGGGTAGGGCAGCAGCACTGTAGTCTGGGTAGGGCAGCAGCACTGTAGTCTGGGTAGGGCAGCAGCACAGTAGTCTGGGTAGGGCAGCAGCACTGTAGTCTGGGTAGGGCAGCAGCACAGTAGTCTGGGTAGGGCAGCAGCACTGTAGTCTGGGTAGGGCAGCAGGACAGTAGTCTGGGTAGGGCAGCAGCACTGTAGTCTGGGTAGGGCAGCAGCACTGTAGTCTGGGTAGGGCAGCAGCACTGTAGTCTGGGTAGGGCAGCAGCACTGTAGTCTGGGTAGGGCAGCAGCACTGTAGTCTGGGTAGGGCAGCAGCACTGTAGTCTGGGTAGGGCAGCAGCACTGTAGTCTGGGTAGGGCAGCAGCACTGTAGTCTGGGTAGGGCAGCAGCACTGTAGTCTGGGTAGGGCAGCAGCACTGTAGTCTGGGTAGGGCAGCAGCACTGTAGTCTGGGTAGGGCAGCAGCACTGTAGTCTGGGTAGGGCAGCAGCACTGTAGTCTGGGTAGGGCAGCAGGACTGTAGTCTGGGTAGGGCAGCAGCACTGTAGTCTGGGTAGGGCAGCAGCACTGTAGTCTGGGTAGGGCAGCAGCACTGTAGTCTGGGTAGGGCAGCAGCACTGTAGTCTGGGTAGGGCAGCAGCACAGTAGTCTGGGTAGGGCAGCAGCACTGTAGTCTGGGTAGGGCAGCAGCACTGTAGTCTGGGTAGGGCAGCAGCACTGTAGTCTGGGTAGGGCAGCAGCACAGTAGTCTGGGTAGGGCAGCAGCACTGTAGTCTGGGTAGGGCAGCAGCACTGTAGTCTGGGTAGGGCAGCAGCACAGTAGTCTGGGTAGGGCAGCAGGACAGTAGTCTGGGTAGGGCAGCAGGACAGTAGTCTGGGTAGGGCAGCAGCACTGTAGTCTGGGTAGGGCAGCAGGACAGTAGTCTGGGTAGGGCAGCAGGACAGTAGTCTGGGTAGGGCAGCAGCACAGTAGTCTGGGTAGGGCAGCAGGACAGTAGTCTGGGTAGGGCAGCAGGACAGTAGTCTGGGTAGGGCAGCAGCACTGTAGTCTGGGTAGGGCAGCAGGACAGTAGTCTGGGTAGGGCAGCAGCACTGTAGTCTGGGTAGGGCAGCAGGACAGTAGTCTGGGTAGGGCAGCAGGACAGTAGTCTGGGTAGGGCAGCAGCACAGTAGTCTGGGTAGGGCAGCAGGACAGTAGTCTGGGTAGGGCAGCAGGACAGTAGTCTGGGTAGGGCAGCAGCACTGTAGTCTGGGTAGGGCAGCAGGACAGTAGTCTGGGTAGGGCAGCAGGACAGTAGTCTGGGTAGGGCAGCAGCACTGTAGTCTGGGTAGGGCAGCAGGACAGTAGTCTGGGTAGGGCAGCAGGACAGTAGTCTGGGTAGGGCAGCAGCACTGTAGTCTGGGTAGGGCAGCAGGACAGTAGTCTGGGTAGGGCAGCAGGACAGTAGTCTGGGTAGGGCAGCAGCACAGTAGTCTGGGTAGGGCAGCAGGACAGTAGTCTGGGTAGGGCAGCAGGACAGTAGTCTGGGTAGGGCAGCAGCACTGTAGTCTGGGTAGGGCAGCAGGACAGTAGTCTGGGTAGGGCAGCAGGACAGTAGTCTGGGTAGGGCAGCAGCACTGTAGTCTGGGTAGGGCAGCAGGACAGTAGTCTGGGTAGGGCAGCAGGACAGTAGTCTGGGTAGGGCAGCAGCACTGTAGTCTGGGTAGGGCAGCAGGACAGTAGTCTGGGTAGGGCAGCAGCACAGTAGTCTGGGTAGGGCAGCAGCACTGTAGTCTGGGTAGGGCAGCAGCACAGTAGTCTGGGTAGGGCAGCAGGACAGTAGTCTGGGTAGGGCAGCAGGACAGTAGTCTGGGTAGGGCAGCAGGACAGTAGTCTGGGTAGGGCAGCAGCACTGTAGTCTGGGTAGGGCAGCAGGACAGTAGTCTGGGTAGGGCAGCAGGACAGTAGTCTGGGTAGGGCAGCAGCACTGTAGTCTGGGTAGGGCAGCAGGACAGTAGTCTGGGTAGGGCAGCAGGACAGTAGTCTGGGTAGGGCAGCAGCACTGTAGTCTGGGTAGGGCAGCAGCACTGTAGTCTGGGTAGGGCAGCAGGACTGTAGTCTGGGTAGGGCAGCAGCACTGTAGTCTGGGTAGGGCAGCAGGACTGTAGTCTGGGTAGGGCAGCAGCACAGTAGTCTGGGTAGGGCAGCAGCACAGTAGTCTGGGTAGGGCAGCAGCACAGTAGTCTGGGTAGGGCAGCAGCACTGTAGTCTGGGTAGGGCAGCAGGACTGTAGTCTGGGTAGGGCAGCAGCACCACAGCACAGACAGTTTTTTGTGTGCTGGCGTTTCCTACTGTGACTTGATATTGTTTGTGCCCTGCACCGAAGTTATATCTTTTTTTTGGGAGTGTGCTCACTGTTCACTTTTTCACCAGTAGCCTAAACATGTCACAACTTGCCGCTTGTTGTATTTAGTGTGTATAGTTATATATATATCGTGTTTACTTTTAGTATTTACGTTTAGACTTCTTTTAATGTATCACTCTTCAAGATTCAAGATTCAAGATTCAAGATTTTTATTGTCACTCCATGGTACAAGTATCACGTGTGAAATTCTTGTGCTGTGGACTCCGTTTACAACATAGTACAAATATAACAGGGCATATGAGTGCAAAAACAACAAGAGACACAACAAGCAATAAGGCAGTATTAAGGCTGACTTGTATAGTGATAAGACAAGTCAGAGACAGTGGCATATTCACTGCACATAGGTGCACATGTCATGTGCATACTTTAGACGTGCTTAAACATTTTAAATTCGGCGTATTTGACATACAGGTGCAAATAGAATATTCCTTATTAAACATACAATTAAACTCGGCGTTTTAAATTCGGCGTATTTGACATACAGGTGCAAATAGCATATTCCTTATTAAACATACTTCTACTTGTTTGAGCTGCTTAACGAGTGAATTTGCCACTTGTCAGATGAATAAAGGCTATCCTATCCTTGTGTTATGTATATCTGCATTAAGTAATACGCACAGGACGGAGAGCTTTCAGAACACAACACCTCGTTTTATGGAATGTGTAAAAACTGAGATATAAAATATTGTTGAAATTGCACTTGTTTTTTCTGAAGACATCCCAGGCTGTTCATCTGGGTTGTAAATCAATGGGCCATTCATTCATTCACTGTGAAGGTTTTCACATTTCTTCTCAAAGAAAGGTGTTGTTATTTAGAGGTTATTATGATGCAATGCTGGTCTTTGTCTGGCCCGCTTGAATACGAGCAGATTGGGTCGCATGGGGCCCGTGAACTAAAAAGAGTTTTGACGCCCCTGGTCTACTCTAATGTGTGTCTGCGTGTGTATGACACCCTAGAAATAAAAGATCCTGCTTCTGGTGGGTCGCAGAGAGGACCAGGGGGTGTAGTGCTGCCGGAACGCACCGGGGCGGTGCTCCACCACTTTTCTCTCCAAGAGAAAAGAGGCGAGGAGCAGGTACGCACACAAGCAGAGAGAGAGAGAGAGAGAGAGAGAGAGAGAGAGAGAGAGAGAGAGAGAGAGAGAGAGAGAGAGAGAGAGAGAGAGAGAGAGAGAGACACTTGTGACCCTTCAAATGTTCACTTATTTTTTCTAGTAAAGTACAAAAAAACTTCACAAACATACTTTGGCTTTTATAGAGCATTTTGCCTCAGAACCCAACTGGGCCCTCAGGCAGTCGAAAGGCCTCAGGTATGTCATGATATAAGCTCTGTCATTGGCTCAGGTATGTCATGATATAAGCTCTGTCATTGGCTCAGGTATGTCATGATATAAGCTCTGTCATTGGCTCAGGTATGTCATGATATAAACTCTGTCATTGGCTCAGGTATGTCATGATATAAGCTCTGTCATTGGCTCTCAGGTATGTCATGATATAAGAAGCTCTGTCATTGGCTCCCGAGTAAAGGGAAATCCCTTTCCCTTTCCTGCGTGTCCGCTCTCAAATGCCTCCGTCGCTGTGAAACAAAAAACAAACAACACTGGCTAACAAGCTAGCGTCGCTACACGCACATTTTTTTCCCCTGCTATACCAGAGTGAGAGTAAGAGGAGCCAGACTCCTGCGGTGGTACAGCACAAAACGGAGGTAGTCATGGCAAGCGAGACTGTCTGGGTTGACCATGACTGTTGAGCTGAACAAAGCAGAAAGCGATCTGCCCCCAAAGTGAGACGGGCGAAACTCAGCAGCGAACTTGCTTGAGTTGACATCACACACATGATAGGCCCCTGGGCCTGGATGCATAAAGGGCCCCCCCCTCACAGCGCACATACGTGTAACAGCGTTGTGTTGGTGGTACTTGGTACTTGATTTGGGGGTGGAACACGCCAGGATTGGCCGATGCCAAAGCCAGTCGACAGAATTGTCAAATCAAATCATCGACACCGTGGTCCGCCTCTCAATTTGTTTTCAGTCTGAAACGGACTCAGATGCACGTGACGAACGGGTTCACCTCGACTTTAAGGCCAGAATAACATACATTCACCTGCATCTCAACAGGATTGACAGCAGCACATCCACCTGAACACTTAAAGCCAACAGTACAAGAACAAGAAATAATATTATGTTCTCAATACAGGCTCCAAAATTAACTTTTTTGTCCACCAGCCAAATGGCTAGTCAATGTTCAAATTTGACCAGCCACTCAATAGATTACCATTGTTTTTGTAGTTTTTGCTGGTGAGTGAATCAAGTCAATTAAAGCCAAAAGCACAATAACCCTCCAATTGACCATAAACGTATGGAACATAAAGGGTTGGGGGCCTATAGGGATCATTTGGTCCCAGGCCCGGGACAAGATACGCGTTGGCCCTGTGAAGAGGCTCTGGGTTATATGGGCCCTCTGAGCTACTGGGCCCCTGGGCCAGGGCCCGGTAGGCCCGTTCGGTAATACATCACTGATCTCATCATCACTGATTAAACCACTCACTGATGACATCACAATTGCTCGAGTGACATCACTGATGAGTTGACATCATCGGTGATGTCAGTCGTGAACTCAACGCTTTCGGAAAGATTTCCACTTACCAAGTCATGAATACCACATGGGATTGGGGGGGGGGGGGGGGGGCGCGTTCATCAGAGACATCACCAATGCTGCAGTAGTCTCTTAGAACAGACGAGTTGGCTTCCGCAATTTTCAAATGCTCTCGCCATACCGTCTGTACGTCAGACCCCCAGAACATGCACAAGGAAGTAGTGAAAAAAACCTTCAGACCGGAAGGAAGTTCGACGGAATCTGACCAATCACGACACGCGTGTCCACGAAAAATATGTTCCCCCCGGAAACTTAAACCGATGCAGGTTGCTAATGCTAGCAGTGCTTTAGAATTACCATGGAAGCTACGCCGACGAAACCGGTGAAATAAGACCCTGATAGACGTAAACGATGTATCCGCGGCTTGGAGGAACCTCGTGCAAGACGTGCACTTATTCCAGAGTTAAACGAAAGTGATGAGGTAAGTTGCTAACGTTACTGAGCTTATCGTTCGTCTTACTAATCAGCGTTAGCTAACGATAGCTACAGCAGTATACAGCTAGTTAGCTAATGTTAAATTCTGATTGGACGAATGAGCGGAAGTCCCGCCTTTCAACTTCCTCTTCCGTTTCGTGCATGATTCTCCCCCACGAAGTACAGACTGTATATAGCTGCATCTGCCGGATGTAGATAAGACAGTCTGTTTTAAGAGACTAATGCTGCAGCAACTTCCAGTCACTCACTTCCTGTATCTGTGTGTCACGTGGGTTTCGCTCTGGGCCTGGTTTCGCCACCGCCACGCCACCGTAGTACTAGTAGGAGACTTGCGGCCGCAGGGCCCATCATCAGATAGCTTTTCTTTTTTTTGACCAACACAAACAGCTGTGACTTGAGAGAGCCTGGTGTCACGAGCCGAGGAGCCTGTGTGTGACTCTGCGACCAAGGAGGAGGTGGCTCGAAGAAGGCGTTAACGCTTCCGGGCCTGTGATTGGATGCTGGGCTGTCATTTGTGAAGCACGTTTGTCAAAAAGAACCAATCCGTTTACGCGATGTTGGGGGGAGGGGTAAGGGGGGGTGTGTCCACCAGTTCTTGCTCGCCGGTCGGAGTGCAGTGTGATAAGGGGGAAGCAGGCAGCAGCAGCGGCGGCGGTGCAGCGGTGCTATGGACCCGACGAACAATGCCGAGACAGGAGAGACAGAAAACAACCTGGAGCCGTTATTAACGTTAAACACGCCGATAGAAGCACCGCACAAGGAGGACCAGGAGAAGCTGTCGGGGGTCGTTAAAAACGTCCACAGAAAACTGCGCAGAAAATACAGAGAAGGTGAGCTGCGTTACTTCAATGGGCCCTCTATGCTATGCTGTGGCCCTGGACTCTGGAGCCCGCTAACGTTAACGAGCTAACGTTGTTAGCCAACATACCCTTCTTACAGTAGCTAGAATGCCCCACACTAGTAGGGAGGACAAACGCGTTTGTGTGATTTGCCATACGTAATAATAACGTTTTGCTTTGAAGGCAAACTGGTCAGCCTGGTTGCGTTCAGCAAGCAAGGCCTGGGATTCATTGCAATTGCAAATCTTATTAGCTTGACTGTTTTCAAAGGCAGTTCAATCCATATCGTCAACATGGATAAGAATATTTAGAGCAGACAGGCAGGCATGTTGTGATATTATTATTAACAAGAGAGAGAAACTGACACTGTATAATATATTTCCCGTGCACGAGCTCAGAGCTGGACAGGGAAATCCTAAATTGACAGACCCAGCTGAATCGTTTAGTTCGATTGCGATTGTCTGATCAAGATGTACAGATCCTGGATCTGTTTATGTCCAATCGTGGTCCAGGCTCCGGGGGGGGGGGGGGGGGGGCGTGTTACAGAAACTCCCTAATTTAAGATGGGAAACGTCTAGATAGGATTTTTCCTGATTTCGTATTCCAGAAGCAAATTCTAACTAACTTTAGGAATCCTATCTTATCTTACTAAATCATCATGGTTAGGAGATCCTAAATACTCAATCCAATATCGGTTATCAACTTTTATGTCTGTAACCATAGCAACTGTCACTAGTTTTCTCAACTGGTGGAGCTATATTACTGGGAATAATAACCTACAATAAAGACATCTCATACACATAACAATGGGGCAAAAATGTGTGTTTTATCATGCCAAATAGGAGAGACAGTTAGACTAGCTGGAATAAACTCGAAAAATGAGAACTGAGAAACTAAAGATGAAGGGTGCATTGTATCATTGTCTGACTGCATTGCTAACTTAGCTAGCTACTTGATGTTGTTACCCTGTGCTACCTGTTTAGCTGTTAGCTAGCTAGCAAAGTTTCTTTGTCTGCTCTGATAGGCTATAGTTGCTGTTCAGTTAGGAGGAATTTGTTGAAACAGCATGTCCAAACTATTTTTTTAGTGGTGCTATTAGCTCTAAGAAACTCAGAATCAAAGTAGTGGGCTACATGGTATAGGCTAGCTAAACTAAATAAGGCTGGGCAGTTGGTGAGAGTTGACAAGTTAGGACAGCCTAACAGTTAACCTAAAGTTAGGACAGTATTTTTACGATTTTGGGAAGTGAGGATGCTTCTGTAATACACTTTTACCATCTTAAATTAGGATAAGAAGAACAATGACTTAGGAACTGTTAATCTGTAATGGCTATTTTCCTATATCAGGTTCTAACTCTAATCACCATGGTTACCAAACAGATAGGATTTGCAAGTTAGGAAGTTTCTGTAATGTGGCCCCTGGCCTGGACAGTAAAATGCCAAACTCCAGGGAAGGAAGCAAAACAAAAATGGCTGATATGGTGGGAGTTGAGGTAACGTTAGATTGTAATTAAAATGATTGGGGCGACATTACAGAAACTTCCTAAATTCCAAATCCTATCCTAAATGATTGGTGACCATGGTAATTAGAGTTAGGACTTGATTTAGGAAAACACCCATTACAGAACAACAGTTCCTAAGTCAATATTCTCATCCTAATTTAAAATGGGAAAAGCGTATTACATAAGCGTCCCAACTCCCCAAAATCTTAAAAAAGCTCTCCTAACTTTAAGATGCCAGCTATGCTGTCCTAACTAATTTACGCTATTTTCAACTGGAACAACAGCCATCTTGCATCTCGTTATAATTTATAGCCTACCTACCTACGTTATGGCTGCGCTGTTATTACATTTGCAAAACCAACAAAATGTCAACAGGCGCAATGTATTTGCCGAAAGGCTCATGCGGGACCCGAATGACGTTTTGCGTTTTGATGACAGAACGCTCGTTAATCCATACAGACTGCCCCCCCGGGACAGGATACTGCAGCTAGCCGAGGAGCTGAGACCTGTGTTGGAGAGACTGACTAGGCGACACGGGGCTCTGCCGGTTGTAGTACAACTTACAAATGCACTTCAGTTTTTTGCGAAGGGAGATTTTCAAACTGAAGTGGCCGACATATCCAAAATATCTCAGCCTGCTATGTCACGTAATTTAACTGAGGTAGCAACAGCCATCAGCAATTTGGCTCCTCGGTACATACAGTTTCCAAGGGGGAAGGAATGCCTGATGCGGCAGAGACGGTTTCTGCTATTTTCGCCCATTCCCTCTCTTTCACCTCCCGCGTGAGGGTGGCTGAAAACTTTCAGAAAAGCATGTCTTTAACCTTTTCTACGGCGTTCACTAAGACCTCCAACTCATCTGCCTTGAAGTTAAATGCCATTAGTTTTTGGTCCATTGCCCCACAATCTCAAAAATATTCGACAACAACAACAAACAACGTTAGCCTACTAGCTAATAGCAGGCTACTAGCGCTCCTACTTCCCCTGCGAGTTGAGAAAGGAGGTGTCTGTTGCTAGTGGTTGCTAGGGTAACAGACAGAAAAGTTGATAACCGATGCTGGATGAATATTTAGGATTTCCTAACAAGACATAAGATAGGATTTAGCAAGATAAGATAGGATTCCTAAAGTTAGTTAGGATTTGCTTCTGTAATACAAAATCAGAAAAAATCCTATCTTAAACTAGTCCCATCCTAACTTAAGACATAAGATAGGGAGTTTCTGTAATGTGGCCCCTGAAGGATCTTAATACTAAAGAATGTGATAACTTAAGGTTGTCAGAGAGCTACTTTAATACAGGGGGCCCCTGATAAGGCTCTGCTCCCAGCTGTTGTCTTTCAAATACATGGGATGGCAGAGTGAAGAGTTTGCATAGGTTTATAATAGAGAGTAACTCAATCACGCCCCCTATCTATCGTATGCCTTGCATGGAAAGTCACATTGGCATCATGTCCACAAAGTTGGTTATATACTCAGGAGAGACGGGTCTAGAAAGTGTTTTGGCCTTGGTCTTTAAATAGACACCCCCTTGTACTGTACACACATATTGAACTATTGTCCAAATACAGTAGGATTTATGTGGATTCTATTTTAAGATGCATTATTTTTCTTGTGGGATTTGGGAGGTTACAAAAAGGCAGCAAACTTTTGCTAACTAGCAAGTGACAACTTAATACAGTGTTTCTCAACTGGTCTAGCTTCACCACCCACATTTTTCCTTAGTCATTAAAGGAACACTCTGCCCATTTTCAACCAGCTTTGTATCATTAGAACATCAGTAGTATATCTGTAAACTGTTTTGAAGTCTGTCATTTAATTTGATAGTTATTGAGTGTTAAAGTGTGGACCAGTGACATCACTGGTCCACACTAACTCAAATTAATAACTCATTAACTCAAATCAACTCTCAATAACTGTCAAACTAGATGATTGATGAATAGTTTGACAGTTATTGAGAGTTGATTTGAGTTAATGAGTTATTAATTTGAGTTAGTGTGGACCAGTGGTGTCACTGGTCCACACTTTAACACTCAATAACTGTCAAATTAAATGACAGACTTCAAAACCGTTTACAGTTTTCTGATATACTACTGATGTTCTAATGATACAAAGCTGGTTGAAAATGGGCGGAGTGTTCCTTTAAGTCGCGACCCAATTTTCAGAATTTAGCCAAACTTTGTAGCATCATTTAGTCCCCATTGCAAGACGCTAGCATGGCAAGTTAAGTTGGTACCAATGGATGCCTTAGGTCAGGGATACTCAACTTGCTTTGCCCGGGGGCCACTTTCGTGAAATGATAGAAGCCCAGGGGCCAGTTAATAAACAAACAATATACATCTTTCTGTAGCAGATTGTAGGTTTTTGGGGTGTCAGCCGGCGTTTAGTCTGACAATGTTGTGCACACCGGATAGTTAGTTAGGTTACGTTAGTTATGTTAAGTACATGCATAAGTACCTGGGAAGTGAGCAGACGGCGGTATTTGACAATTTAGCAGCTAAATCATAGATTATTGAAAGATAATCCATATTCCAGACTGAAATGCTATAACAGAAGTGGAGTATTGGCCAGAATGACATGAACATTTGGACACTTATTCAGCGGGTATCTTGCGTTCAGGTGGACTGTAAAAAAAGAAAAATGCAATTCCATCGCGGGCCGCAAGTTGAGTATCACTGCCTTATGTCTTCTAATTTCATATGGTACCAGTATCTTCATTCTTGCTTTAAAAATGAGCACGCTGCAGCCTCTGAAAGACAGTAATGTTGGCCGCAGATGCCAGCGTCCTCAATGAGAAAATTAACTTTTTTTCCCTCATGCACACATCCTCGACCCACTCAAAACGGCCCCGCGACCCACTTTTGGGTCCCAACCCACCAGTTGAGAAACACTGACTTAATAGGAGCTAATGATATCTGTCAGACTGATTTCTCACATTTACTGTTAACTAGATTGTGACAAATGCTGAGTGATTGTTCTCACTCAAAGCAAGAAGCCAATATCACTTGGTTAACTAGCAAGGCTGTAATCAACATTGACAGATGCACACAAACACCACTGAATGAAGATTTGTTCTTTGTGTGTTTTTTTATTTTGAATTATTACAGTCACAAAAACAAAGCAGGCTTTAGGTCAGGATTGTTGCGCAGGCTTGGCCTAGTGGTTTGAGACTTTTGATAGGCAAACGGTCAGAGGTTGGTTTTCCACACTGACCAAAGAAAATATGGACAGAGCTATCCCATTGATTTTGGCCTCCCGTTTTGAGTTGAAGTGGTGGCCGTCGCCATCTTGATTTTTCGTCAGCAGAGTGGGAGGGAATGGGTTGAGTCCTTGCGTAGCTGTCAAACTGCGCGGCACACAGCCTATAATATTATAGCTTATGTTTATTTATTTTTTATTTTTTATTTTTTTGGGGAACGGGCTCGCTGCCCGGTACCTTAATGCGTTGCAGCCCGGTCCGCGGCCCGGTGGTTGGGGACCACTGTTAGCGCTTTCAGACAGACACGGCTCTGGTTCTGGCTCTGGCTCTGTTCTGGAGTCTCAGAACCTTGGTGCTTTCTGGCGAACCAGCCCGTGTTCACACCAGTTTAAGCAGAACCAAAGTGGGAGGACATTATTCGGTAGTCCTTCTTCAGTTTATTTTTATTTTTTTAAGTTTATTAATTATTTGGTCTGGCGTTCGAGTGAACCCAGCCTTGGCCATCTCTTCTGCAAGTTTGGCATATGACTTGCTCTTTATTGTACTGCATTCTAGCTTTTCTTGAGATTCGGTAGATGCCCAAATCGCCACTAAACATTTGGTTTCCTCAGGAGACCACTGCAAATTATTTTTCTCTGTGTTGTCACTGCCTTCTTCTCCTTCCTGCTCGTTTTCACAGCCTAGAATGAGACACGCCCACTGATGATGTCACGGTTCCCAAGGAAAACCAACAATTTTTTGGTTCCGCTGAGAACCAACTTTTCAGGTTCCGAACCAATTATTTTTTCGGTCTGAACGCGCCGGCCGGTTCAGATTAGGGTTCTGGAACCGGAACCGGCACGGAGCCCTGCCGGTGTGAAAGCCCTATGTATTAGATGAGTTGTAATGTAGCTTTATCATAGCATGTTACAACAGGGACATGAGTCTATTAGATAGATGAGTTGTAATGTAGCTTTATCATAGCATGTTACAACAGGGACATGAGTCTATTAGATGAGTTGTAATGTAGCTTTATCAGAGCATGTTACAACAGGGACATGAGTCTATTAGATGAGTTGTAATGTAGCTTTATCATAGCATGTTACAACAGGGACATGAGTCTATTAGATAGATGAGTTGTAATGTAGCTTTATCAGAGCATGTTACAACAGGGACATGAGTCTATTAGATAGATGAGTTGTAATGTAGCTTTATCATAGCATGTTACAACAGGGACATGAGTCTATTAGATGAGTTGTAATGTAGCTTTATCAGAGCATGTTACAACAGGGACATGAGTCTATTAGATGAGTTGTAATGTAGCTTTATCATAGCATGTTACAACAGGGACATGAGTCTATTAGATAGATGAGTTGTAATGTAGCTTTATCATAGCATGTTACAACAGGGACATGAGTCTATTAGATAGATGAGTTGTAATGTAGCTTTATCATAGCATGTTACAACAGGGACATGAGTCTATTAGATGAGTTGTAATGTAGCTTTATCATAGCATGTTACAACAGGGACATGAGTCTATTAGATAGATGAGTTGTAATGTAGCTTTATCATAGCATGTTACAACAGGGACATGAGTCTATTAGATGAGTTGTAATGTAGCTTTATCATAGCATGTTACAACAGGGACATGAGTCTATTAGATAGATGAGTTGTAATGTAGCTTTATCATAGCATGTTACAACAGGGACATGAGTCTATTAGATAGATGAGTTGTAATGTAGCTTTATCATAGCATGTTACAACAGGGACATGAGTCTATTAGATAGATGAGTTGTAATGTAGCTTTATCATAGCATGTTACAACAGGGACATGAGTCTATTAGATAGATGAGTTGTAATGTAGCTTTATCATAGCATGTTACAACAGGGACATGAGTCTATTAGATGAGTTGTAATGTAGCTTTATCAGAGCATGTTACAACAGGGACATGAGTCTATTAGATGAGTTGTAATGTAGCTTTATCATAGCATGTTACAACAGGGACATGAGTCTATTAGATAGATGAGTTGTAATGTAGCTTTATCAGAGCATGTTACAACAGGGACATGAGTCTATTAGATAGATGAGTTGTAATGTAGCTTTATCATAGCATGTTACAACAGGGACATGAGTCTATTAGATGAGTTGTAATGTAGCTTTATCAGAGCATGTTACAACAGGGACATGAGTCTATTAGATAGATGAGTTGTAATGTAGCTTTATCATAGCATGTTACAACAGGGACATGCGTCTATTAGATAGATGAGTTGTAATGTAGCTTTATCAGAGCATGTTACAACAGGGACATGAGTCTATTAGATAGATGAGTTGTAATGTAGCTTTATCATAGCATGTTACAACAGGGACATGAGTCTATTAGATGAGTTGTAATGTAGCTTTATCATAGCATGTTACAACAGGGACATGAGTCTATTAGATAGATGAGTTGTAATGTAGCTTTATCAGAGCATGTTACAACAGGGACATGAGTCTATTAGATAGATGAGTTGTAATGTAGCTTTATCATAGCATGTTACAACAGGGACATGAGTCTATTAGATGAGTTGTAATGTAGCTTTATCATAGCATGTTACAACAGGGACATGAGTCTATTAGATAGATGAGTTGTAATGTAGCTTTATCATAGCATGTTACAACAGGGACATGAGTCTATTAGATGAGTTGTAATGTAGCTTTATCATAGCATGTTACAACAGAGACATGCGTCTATTAGATAGATGAGTTGTAATGTAGCTTTATCATAGCATGTTACAACAGGGACATGAGTCTATTAGATAGATGAGTTGTAATGTAGCTTTATCAGAGCATGTTACAACAGGGACATGAGTCTATTAGATGAGTTGTAATGTAGCTTTATCAGAGCATGTTACAACAGGGACATGAGTCTATTAGATAGATGAGTTGTAATGTAGCTTTATCAGAGCATGTTACAACAGGGACATGAGTAGAGCCCGACCGATATGGGATTTTTGAAACCGATACGATACCGATTTTAGGGAATAAAAAATTACCGATACCGATAATATCGGCCGATATATATATATATATATTTTTTTTATCATCAAATGTTTATCCCCCATTAGTGCTAATTTTTTATTTTTTATTTATTTATCCTGGTTGCTGCTCCACCCTCTGCCGATCTGGGGAGAGCCGAAAACTGGCTCCATGCTTCCACATGGGCAGTTAGCCAGCCGCTTCTTTTCACCTGACAGGGGAAGCTTCACCGGTAGGACATAGCACGTGGGAGGATCACGATATTCCAACGAGTTCCCCTCCCTCCGAACAGGCGCCCTTAACGACCAGAGGAGGCACCACATCAGCAACCCTCAAATATCAAACACTTGACAAAGATATGATTGAGTTGACATGAATTGAAATATGTGATGTAGGCAGGATATTTTACAGCTTATTAATAAACTCAATGCAATGAAACAGTAAACTTAACTGGGAATTTAATAATTATAAATAACTAGAAATACAAAAACACAATAGAACAAATAGTTAAGAAAAAATATCAAATATACACAACATGCTGTCCATGCTGTCTATAACTTATATACCGTATATATATATATATATATATATATAAAAAAAAAAAAAAAAAAAACGGCCGATAAAAAAAAAAAATATCGGCCGATACCGATATATCGATAATCGCCAATATCGGCCGATAATATCGGTCGGGCTCTAGACATGAGTCTATTAGATGAGTTGTAATGTAGCTTTATCATAGCATGTTACAACAGGGACATGAGTCTATTAGATAGATGAGTTGTAATGTAGCTTTATCAGAGCATGTTACAACAGGGACATGAGTCTATTAGATAGATGAGTTGTAATGTAGCTTTATCATAGCATGTTACAACAGGGACATGAGTCTATTAGATAGATGAGTTGTAATGTAGCTTTATCATAGCATGTTACAACAGGGACATGAGTCTATTAGATAGATGAGTTGTAATGTAGCTTTATCATAGCATGTTACAACAGGGACATGAGTCTATTAGATGAGTTGTAATGTAGCTTTATCAGAGCATGTTACAACAGGGACATGAGTCTATTAGATAGATGAGTTGTAATGTAGCTTTATCAGAGCATGTTACAACAGGGACATGAGTCTATTAGATGAGTTGTAATGTAGCTTTATCATAGCATGTTACAACAGGGACATGAGTCTATTAGATGAGTTGTAATGTAGCTTTATCATAGCATGTTACAACAGGGACATGAGTCTATTAGATAGATGAGTTGTAATGTAGCTTTATCATAGCATGTTACAACAGGGACATGAGTCTATTAGATAGATGAGTTGTAATGTAGCTTTATCAGAGCATGTTACAACAGGGACATGAGTCTATTAGATGAGTTGTAATGTAGCTTTATCATAGCATGTTACAACAGGGACATGAGTCTATTAGATGAGTTGTGATGTAGCTTTATCATAGCATGTTACAACAGGGACATGAGTCTATTAGATAGATGAGTTGTAATGTAGCTTTATCATAGCATGTTACAACAGGGACATGAGTCTATTAGATGAGTTGTAATGTAGCTTTATCATAGCATGTTACAACAGGGACATGAGTCTATTAGATAGATGAGTTGTAATGTAGCTTTATCAGAGCATGTTACAACAGGGACATGAGTCTATTAGATAGATGAGTTGTAATGTAGCTTTATCATAGCATGTTACAACAGGGACATGAGTCTATTACGGTAGATAGATGAGTTGTAATGTAGCTTTATCAGAGCATGTTACAACAGGGACATGAGTCTATTAGATAGATGAGTTGTAATGTAGCTTTATCAGAGCATGTTACAACAGGGACATGAGTCTATTTGATAGATGAGTTGTAATGTAGCTTTATCATAGCATGTTACAACAGGGACATGAGTCTATTAGATAGATGAGTTGTAATGTAGCTTTATCAGAGCATGTTACAACAGGGACATGAGTCTATTAGATAGATGAGTTGTAATGTAGCTTTATCAGAGCATGTTACAACAGGGACATGAGTCTATTAGATAGATGAGTTGTAATGTAGCTTTATCAGAGCATGTTACAACAGGGACATGAGTCTATTAGATAGATGAGTTGTAATGTAGCTTTATCATAGCATGTTACAACAGGGACATGAGTCTATTACGGTAGATAGATGAGTTGTAATGTAGCTTTATCAGAGCATGTTACAACAGGGACATGAGTCTATTAGATAGATGAGTTGTAATGTAGCTTTATCAGAGCATGTTACAACAGGGACATGAGTCTGGGGTGGAGACAAGAACGTTGCAGAACACTGTTAGCAGACCTCATGATTTGGTTAACATGTAAAGCATGATCTGGTGGGCTCAGCGTTGTAGGGCAGCAGTCATGCTCTCAGACTCAGGGCACTGCTGTTTACCACCACCCTGCTTGTTGTCCTTTCATTTCTGCAAATCTCATGGTGTTGTTCCTTGCGGTCATCATGGGATTTCTCCCTTCTCAGCATGTTGCTGTTGGTTCGCAGGCTGAACGTCGCTGAACAGCTGTGTAGATGTGCCCAAGGGAATTTTTGGTGAATGGAAATCTGTATTTTGAGGACGATTTTGTTTTGTTTGTTTTGAGTAACAGTTGTCTTTCTGGTCGAGAGGAGTGATCACTGAGCGGATGTTTGAAGCAGCAGAGAAGCGTCAGTAGCCTGAGCATTTTTAGCAGCTTTTCCAAAAAGGAGTACGTCATTTTTTGGGTGCTAAATTCTAAATTGGATGACCAAAGTTAGCAAGTAGGTTTCTGAAGGTTTGCACATCCCCCCCCCCCTTCATAAATGATTGTTACATTCTTGTTGTGAATATCATTTCATGTTTTTGTTATTTATTGTATGGTCCAGAGTGTTTTGGTTTGTTAGTTTTATTTTTCCGATTTCATGGTTTTCCACAGTGGGAGATTTCGACAAGATCTGGCGGGAGCACTGTGAGGATGAGCAGACGCTGAGCGAATACGCCCTGGCCATGAAGAACCTCGCTGACAACCACTGGGCCAAAAGCTGCCAAGGAGAGGGACGCATCGAGTGGTGTCGCAGGTATGGCTGCCTTCAAAAAAAAAAAGCAGCAAGACACTCTTTCAATGTCTTTTAGCTCCAGTAGTAGACCCCCGTGGCAGTGCACTCTGACTCATCAGCCCCCCCTCCCCTCTGGGCTTCTGTTTTTGTAACATGTCACTGCTGCTTCCACAGCGAGATAAGAATAATGTTTTCATTGCACTTCCTCAGTGTCTGTCACGAGTATTTTCTGGATGGCGGGATGAAGAGGATGGTGGAGAAGGAGGAGAAAAGTGCCAGGCTTGCCACGGGTCTGACCGCGGCGTCTTTCAGTGCCCCACCGTACAGCATCACGGGTCTGACCGCGGCGTCTTTCAGTGCCCCACCGTACAGCATCATTCCCAAGTCAGTTGTAGCCATGAGATCCTTGTCAAGCTTCTTGCTCATTTGTCTCGCATTTTAACCCATTGATACCTGATGCGGCATTTGTGTGTGTATCCCTTTAAGACCGCGAACCGCGTGAACGTGGTTCGCGGTCTTAAAGGGCAGTGTTTCCCACAGGATTTTGAGTATTTGTGGTGGGGGACTGCAGACCCCCTAGGGCGGTGCGGGGGCATGCCCCCCCGCGAGATTTTTTTAAACATTTTAACGTAAAATGCATGCATTTGGTGTACTTTGAGAAAGCTTAAGAGCAAAATTAAAAGGCTAGATCTATGAAGAACATGTCATCATTACTGTGCTGTGGGTTTACAATGACAAACTAAATTTCTCCCTATAGGTCAGGGATACTCAACTTGCTTTGCCACTTTCGTGAAATGATAGAAGGCGAGGGGCCAGTTAATAAACAAACAATATACATTTTTCTGTAGCGGATTGTAGGTTTTTGGGGTGTCAGCCGGAGTTTAGGCTGACAGTGTTGTGCACACCGGATAGTTAGTTAGGTTAAGTTAGTTAGGTTAGGTACACATACATAAGTGCCTGGGTAGCGAGCAGATGGCGGTATTTGACAATTTAGCAGCCAAATCATAGATTATTGAAAGATATTCCATATTCCAGACTGAAATGCTATAACAGAAGTATTGGCCAGAATGACATGAACATTTATTGGACACTTATTCAGCGGATATCTTGCATGTTGCGTTCAGGTGCACTGTAAAAAAAAAAAAAAAAAATTGGTCAACATCTTTGGCGGTCCAAATCCTTTTGTGGCGGCCCGCCACAAATTCCTTTATGTATGGGAAACACTGAAGGGATACGCACACAAATGAGGCATATACACGCAAATGCTGCATCAGGTTATCAATGGGTTAAACACGCTCTCTGCGTACAGGCAGTTGGCCAGGATTTTCAGTAGGAATACATTGGCTCAGACGGGCCAGATTTCATGAACCCTGGCATATAAAATCTCCTGCTGCTTTGTGTCGCAGTTCAATCGCTCATCTGGGGAAAATGCGCCTCCTTGATGTGGGGAGCTGCTTCAACCCTTTCTTGAAGTTTGATGAATTCCTGACCGTCGGTATCGACATAGTGCCTGCGGTTGAGGTAAGTGTTATTGGTAGGGGTGCACCGATCACGTTTTTTGTCACCGATTGCCGATCGCCTATGGGAAATATCTGCCGAACCGATCATCGACCGATCACCGATTACCGATCACCGATCACCGATATATAAACTCCTCAAAAAAAGTTTGGAAACGTTATTTTAGGTCGATTATTTCTCCCCTTTAATAATACCAATTGGCATTGTATTTTATATCGTTGGAAAGCCTGATTAGTGATAGGGCTTTTTTTTATAAAAAAAAAAATATATCATATAAAAAAATATCGGCAATCAGCCGATCGCATATTTGAGGTCAAAATCGGCCGATACAGATTGCTTGCCGATCGATCTGTTCACCCCTAGTTATTGGTGTTATTCATACGGTTTATATGTTTTGAAAATCCTGTTGGACTTATACTAATGTTAATATACACGAAGGTTTTCCTGACTGGCTGCTCAGTAACGAACCTGACGCTGCCTGATGGTTTGTTTTCACATAACCATCATGGGAAACCGTTTCAAAGGGGCAGGCACTTTCAAAAAATACCTGGCAGGTGATTGGATGAACCCGTCTGTCTATCACGTCTATCTCGGGCTCGCTCTCGCTGGCGTCACACCAAAGCCGCGACCTCTGGCCACTGATTGGTGGGAATCACTCGTGTCGTGGATTCAAATCAATAAATTGGAGCGTGGCAAGATGCGTTAGTCATGTGATTGTGATCTGGCGTGAATCCAGCTGCCTCGCGAGGTTAGCTTAAGGTGCGTTCACACCGACCTATTAAAGTTTGTCGCTGGCATCGAGTTTACATACAAAGTCAATGCAAACGAGCGATTGAGCGTATATTCGCCTGGGAGAATAATCGCTGGGCGTCCGAGCAACAGAGACAGAGCGATGGGGAGAAAATATGCTCGTCGCTCAAGATGAAATATTCCAACTCGAGCTAAAATACGCTGGCATCAGTCGCTCGCTTTTCAATGCTGATTGGCTGCCGTGTGAGAGCGAGTCAAGGATCACTCTGGCTTGGAACAAACCGCTGGTTTATTGTGTGGCAACAAACCGCATTGACAGGCTGACAGCTGACATGAAGTGAAGTCTGTACTACCGGTATGCAGCTCGCATTAGGAGCACGCTGATAGGCTTAGCTTGTAAACAATGACGGTGGCTCGTAGTGGACAAACAGCATGACATTGCGTAACGTTATAGCCCCCACATGTCCGTCATTTCGTGTGCCTGTTGATGAGCGATTTAAACAGAGCGACAGAGCGATTCCAAAGGGTTGACTTGAGCGACAGAGCGAAAAATAAATATCTCGGTGTGAACGCTCCTTTAGCGCAGCACTGGTGTCCCGAATAGAAGTAACACCAGCACATTATTAGTGATCATATTAATGTTGTGCTAAAAAGGTTTGTGTAGACAGTTTCAGCACAAGGCAAATTAAGAAGCTCGATACATTTAATAATTCATTTATTTTATAAAGCGTTTTTCAATCACCCAAAGACACTGACACAGTATGAGTAGTACATAGAAAACAAGATAACAACAGGTAACAGATACAGGTAACAAATGAACACATGGATCAGGGCTATATGGAAACAGAGGGGAAGCAGGGAGTGTGGGAGAGACAGGAGCCAGGCAGAAGAGAGGGAGGTGGGAAAATAAGGGGGTTGGCAACTGGTAAGAAAGAGGTGTTTAAGGGTAAGGGAGGTTGTAGGCTTGTAGCTGCTAAGACTAGGGCTGTCACTTTTCATTCGAAATTCGAATTCAACTTCGAATGTGGGGGAGGAGGGCATGTTCGAATGTATAATTGACCTGTTCGATTTTTTTTTTTTTTTTTTTTTTTTTTTTTTATGAACCAAAATTAACCAACTGCTGCTTGCTGGTAATGTTAATCCCATGTCAGAAAAAGTCTCCAGATTTGTCTCGCTAGTCTCTTCTGAGAAAGATTGTCTCCAGGGTCTGAAAAGTTGTCTCGAGTTGGATGCAGCCAAGTTTGTGAGGCAGTGTTGTGACTGTGAGCGTCCAAGCTAACACGTCGGGCTGATGCCCAGTGGCCTGGCCTGATTTTTTTTTTTTTTTTTTTTTTTTTTAATTAACCAAAAAACTTCGAATATATTCGAACGATTTGCGGGCAATTAAAGTTCGTTCGAACTTTATTTTGGGAAAAAGTGACAGCCCTAGCTAAGACAGAATGAAAAGAAATGAAAAAGATCACGTTTGAAACATGTTCTGTGCCGTTTCTCTCGCCTCCAGAGTGTGTACAAGTGCGACTTCCTCAACCTTCAGCTCCAGCAGCCTCTCCAGCTGGCGGCCGACGCGGTGGAGGCCTTCCTCCGCCACCTCCACGACCCCATCGACGCCCTGCCCGGCCAGCTGTTCCACGTGGCCGTCTTCTCCCTGCTCCTCTCCTACTTCCCGTCGCCGTACCAGCGCTGGATCTGCTGCAAGAAGGCCCACGAGCTGCTGGCGCTGCACGGCCTGCTGCTCATCATCACGCCCGACTCCTCCCACCAGAACCGCCACGCGCTCATGATGCGCAGCTGGCGCGTGGCGGTGGAGTCGCTGGGCTTCAAGCGCTACAAGTACGTCAAGTTCTCCCACATGCACCTCATCGCCTTCCGCAAGGTCTCCCTGGCCACCACCAGCGACCTGGTGTCGCGCAACTACCCCGAGATGCTCTACATCCCCCAGGACTTCCACTCCAACGAGGAGGAGGACTACGCCGACGTGCCCGTGCAGCTGCGCTCCGAGTTCGAGGACGACCAGCTGGCGTGGGGGTTCACGGAGCTGCCCGACACGCCCTACGACTCCGATTCCGGAGAGAGCCAGAGCAGCTCGGTGCCCGGCTTCCACGAGCTGGAGGACCCCATCCTGCTGCAGAGCTAGGTGACACCAGCTACTACACCCCCCCCCACACACACACACACACACACAAGCTGGAGGACCCCATCCTGCTGCAGAGCTAGGTGACACCAGCTACTACCCCCCCCCCCCCTCACACACACACACACACACAAGCTGGAGGACCCCATCCTGCTGCAGAGCTATGTGACACCAGCTACTACCCCCCCCCCCCCATCCACGAGCTGGAGGACCCCATCCTGCTGCAGAGCTAGACACCAGCTACTACCCCCCCCATCCACGAGCTGGAGGACCCCATCCTGCTGCAGAGCTAGACACCAGCTACTTCCCCCCCCACGAGCTGGAGGACCCCATCCTGCTGCAGAGCTAGACACCAGCTACTACCCCCCCCCCCCCCCCCCCCCTCCCCATCCACGAGCTGGAGGACCCCATCCTGCTGCAGAGCTAGACACCAGCTACTACACCCCCCCCCCCCCCCCCCCCCCCCCCCCCATCCACGAGCTGGAGGACCCCATCCTGCTGCAGAGCTATGTGACACCAGCTACTACCCCCCACCCCCCCATCCACGAGCTGGAGGACCCCATCCTGCTGCAGAGCTAGACACCAGCTACTACCCCCCCCCCCCCCCCCCCCCCTCCCCATCCACGAGCTGGAGGACCCCATCCTGCTGCAGAGCTAGACACCAGCTACTACCCCCCCCCCCACGAGCTGGAGGACCCCATCCTGCTGCAGAGCTAGACACCAGCTACTACCCCCCCCCCCCCCTCAACTGCTGCACTGCCAAATTGAACCTGCTGCATACTTCTCCCACTCCTCATCCCTCTCCTCCAAACAATGCAGTTTGCACAGAGTGAAAGAGAGAAGTTTAAGAAGTTTACAGATGACAATTATTTTTCTCATATCCACACACCACACACACACACACACACACACACGCACACACACACACACACAAGATGGATATATTTTAATAAATAGATAGGTTTTTGTAAGAGTTGGGAAGTGAATGCCCTCAAGATATTGAAATGCCCTCCTCCTTGATGTTCATCCCATCTCCCAATCAGCTCTCAATAACAGAAGTCACCTGGTCTATACTCCAGTGTTTCCCCTACCATTCTACAGGCCTGGCGGGCCCGCCAGGCCAACGGCACCCCCACCAGGCCAGAAAAAAGTTTTTAGTTTTTTTTTGTTTTTGTTTTTTTTTGTTTTTTCTGCTCTCCGCAAAATTTCAATAAACCTTATGGCATATTATTACAATACAACAATACTGGTGTTGACGGTAATAGAAGATGCCAAATCATTCAAAACGATAAGCATTTTGCTTTTAGGAGCATCGTGCCACTGTTCCAAAACGTGTCAACGTGTGTCGTTGCCTGGGAAACGCACATCCCATAATACAACTGTTCGCATCGCATCCCATGATAGTATGATGATACTTGGGATGCCATTGCGAACATACAGTAGATGCGAACAGGTTAGCTAAAAGTTTAGCGTCGCCAGCGAGGGCCCCCACCGTTGCAGTCGGGGGACGTTTCGAAATCCCTCCAGGCCTGAAAATGTTTCTAGGGGAAACAATGTACTCTATACTAAGTCTCTATTTGAATAAGAACTGAACTGGTCTATACTCTATACTCAGTCTCTATTTGAATAAGAACTCAACTGGTCTATATTCAGTCTCTATTTGAATAAGAACTGAACTGGTCTATATTCAGTCTCTATTTGAATAAGAACACAACTGGTCTATATTCAGTCTCTATTTGAATAAGAACACAACTGGTCTATACTCAGTCTCTATTTGAATAAGAACACAACTGGTCTATATTCTATACTCAGTCTCTATTTGAATAAGAACTGAACTGGTCTATACTCTATACTCAGTCTCTATTTGAATAAGAACACAACTGGTCTATATTCTATACTCAGTCTGTATTTGAATAAGAACACAACTGGTCTATATTCTATACTCAGTCTCTATTTGAATAAGAACTCAACTGGTCTATACTCTATACTCTGTCTCTATTTGAATAAGCTAGTATGACAGGCTGCTTGGTGTAAAAGCCAAATACAACAACCCAAGTATTGTGACACGAGTTAGATTGCACTGGAGAGATTGAGATGGAAGGACTGGTACGCTTGCTTCTGTCACAGTCATGCAGCTAGACTTTCTGAAATACTGTATCTTGGTGTGCGTTGAGTTTTCCAGGAGAAAAAAAAGGTGCATTGTTATGAAAAATATATATTCTCAACAGTCAAACAATCGGTGTTGTCCAGTATAAAATGTGACAATGCCATTTTAACTTGGCATCCTATGACTGATTTGTGTATCTTTTACAATCAAGTGGTATTTGTAGCATTTTAAACCTTTTCAGAAGGGTCGAGTATTAACTAGGTTTACTAACCTGAAACTAACAGTTTACTCATTGTTTAACAAGGTACAAGTGTTTCGAAGTACATATCATCCCCCCCCCCAATCCCCCCTCTTGGTGTTCTTAGAAATGTTAACGCTGAATTGTTTCCCGGTACATTTCCAATACATTTTATTTATTTATTTTGTAGTCCAAACTCACCAATAGCGAGCAGCACAGTCAATCCCAACGTTCAAGGTGCAAGGGCAAAATAAATCTGAAGTAAGAAAGGAACAGGCCAGCACTCTAAAACAAATGTCCTCAAATAAATGTCCTGGCATTTTATGCAACTGTACAACGGACGTTTCATCACAAAGTGCTGAAACATCCGTTGTAACTAAAATGTGTGATGTTTTATTACAGAAAGTGTATAAAACCCATGACCAAAATAGTTATTGTGTTACTTATGAATGGAATTATAGCGGAAATAAATTACCCCCCTTTTGGCTGGGGACCCCCAGGAACCTCTTGAGGGGCAAGGACCCCTGGGGGGCTCCGGACCCCCATTTGAGAACCACTTTAGAGTGCTGGCCTGTTCATTTTTTACTTTTTATTTTGTAGTCAAATGAAGAAGAAAAAAAAAGCACATCACTGCAAATCATTACCCATATCAAGTGATCAATAACTTATTATAGCACGGTAGCACCAGTATCCTTTGAGACAATTTTGTAACCTTGATGTGAAAATACTGTGGGACGGCTGTGGCTGAGGACATAGAGCGGGTCGTCCACTAATCGCTTTGGATAAAAGAGGTCGGGGGTTCGATCCCGGGCTCCTCCCATCCACATGTCAAAGTGTCCTCGGGCAAGAGACTGAACCCCAAATTGTTCCCGATGGTTGCGCCAGTATACCCTGCGTGGTAGCTTTGCTGCCATCGGTGTGTGAATGTGAGTGAATGGGTGAATGTAGGCAATATTGTAAAGTGCTTTACAATACTTTACTTTGCAGTCCATTTCCTACCTACTTAAAATGTGATTTCTTTCTCAAAACTGTTTTAGATCTAAGCTCTTCAACCCACCGTCAAATAGTTTGTCTTGATGGAGGTATTTGCACTAGTTTTCCATTTTGTCATACAGTCTGAAGTGAGTGAAGTACATTTTTAGCAATAGCAAACACGATCTTATATATATATATATATATATATATATATATATATATATATATATATATAAAATATTTTATTTATTTATTAACCTAAAATGACACTAGCACCTGAGATGTTATGTTTCTCTCTTGCCTGTTTTCCAGCTGGTTCGGTTCACTTTCACACCAGCCAAAAAGCAAGTAGACCAAATAGGGCTGCCAACCCTGCCAGATCGGCCAGGAGACTCCGCTAGTCTAGGATGGAAAATATAAACTCCCAGAGATTTTTTTTGGACGGCTGAAATGATTTAAATGATCATTTAAAGGGTGATACACTGTTCACATTTATGTTGCAAGCTGATTTTCATTCCCTCCAGAGAATAGAAAACTCAGAAGACAGTAAAAGAAAAAGTATATTGACCAAATGGTTAATATACAGTATTGAAGACCACATCTACTCACAAAACGCAGGTGGCGGACAAATAAAACAATAACTCGGTAAAAATGAATAGAGTCCGCACACTGGAATATATAGGCTCCCGGTCACTTTAATAACGTTTTGATCTCTGTGATCAAAATGTTATTAAACTGAGCGGGAGCCTATATATTCCAGTGTGTGTGGACTCTTATTTATTTTGACCTAAATATACAGTATTGACCTTGGCCAAATGGTATGTGCAAATGGCCAGTTCTGCTTTGTCATATTGCTGATTAACAAGAAAAGGTTCCTCTGTTGCCATTCCCATGTCATTTTCCTGTTACTATACTGTACATTGTTCTGGTGATATCACTTGTTTTTTTTTACTAACCGAAAAACATACATTTCTCAGTACATGTCTGACTCTAAAGAAGTGTGTTTTGTGAGAAGTGGTGGGTGCATTTGTCTTCCGGTGTTTCTTTTGGTCCATATTTGCATGAGGATTTTCATCTCGTTTTAGACAATTCAGAACAATGTGTGCTTATAAGTTTGGTTGTGTATCTCTTTTATAAATGAATGTAAATATACTGTCGGTGTGGCTTTTTGTGTGTTGTTGTCTGCCTTTACTTCCGGCAGGGTTCGCATGAGTCCTCGAAAGTTTGTGGATTTGAAAAATAAAATTCAAGGCATTCAAAGTTTTTGAAAATAGACATGGGTCATTGAAAGTTGCATTGGGCTTTTCCTGCATAGAGAATTAATAGGGGGCTCCATCAAATTTGGCCCCTCCTGCAGCTCTCGGCAAGTGAAAAAATATGTTCTAAAAAGTGTTGCAGTCTGTGGATTTCTGTCATTTGCAACTAACACAGCACAGTTGAAGTGTACACACATGCAAACCTCTCTTTTTAATTGTGAGCTTCTGCTAGTTTTCATTAGAAACAATTCTCAGTGTTGTAACAGCAGTGTTGGGCAAGTTACTTTCAAAATGTAATATACTACATATTACTAGTTACTTTCATTTGAAAGTAATAAGTTACTTAACAATATTACCGTCTGTGTAGAGTAACTCCTTACTTATTACACTACTTTTGCATTAGTTTTACCAAAATAACTGCAGTAGCAGAATGACATCGCCGGCCCAGAACCATCCCGAAAAACAATTTCAACCGTCTTTAAGTCAGTGCATGTAAACAATCCAAAATTCTAAATGTTATCTTTTTCCTTTGTTATTCTCATCTATAGTGGTTATTTGCATAAACATTTTTTTTTAAATATGTGCTTTTGATAAAAGAAAATGTAACTCAATTTGTAACTTGTGTTACTTGACAAAGTAACTATAATATTACTGAAATCCTATTGTAATAAGTTATATTACTGAGTTACTGCTAAAAGTAATATATTACATGTAATATATTACTTTTGTAATGAGTTACCCCCAACACTGTGTAACAGTATTGATCGATATGTCTTAAACATAACTTTTGGTAAACAAACTGCGTCACTGGGTAATGGCAATTCTAGCCCCGGCTGTGGTGTTTACATTTTAAAAACTGCAACAGTTCACACAACTTTAACATGACACGCGTAATATTATACATCAAACTCTTGAGCTACTTCTGCTCTCACTCGGAATGTCAAAATATAAGCGATGTCATCTATAGTTTTTGAGATATTAACGTTTGTTTGGAACTGCTGCGGGCTTCCGCATTTCTGGGGGATTGTGATGTCACTTTACCACTGTTTGATAGTTTGGAGAACATTCGCTAGAACAAGATTGTCCCTTCAGGCTTGCCGTAGTCGAAGCCAAGCAAAAGGTATGGCGGCTGTCATCTGCTGCAAAACTTTTGCTGTGTGAAACTTTTGGGAGTGATATGTTTTCAAAATTCCTGGCGGCTGGATTGTGGCTGCTCCGTCTCATAACTTTCAAAACTATCTCGGAATCGGATATCGGATGAGGAACAACTACTACCTTCATAGTTAAGTCATTAAGCAAAATGGGAAAGATGCAGCGCTGTTAGCTAACGGTAGCTAAGCTAACCACTTTAAACAAGTTCGATGTAGTCACGTCAGTCTGGTGTTAGATCAGATGCTGTCTCACATAAGTCGTGTTTATAACTCAGCCGAGTCCTTCTGACTTTGGACAGTTCTGTCTTCCGTGGCTGAAATGTGTCGTTTTCTGCGCTACTGTGTCAGCCACTTTCTGCATGCAGCCATGACCCGGCTGGAGGAGGTGAACGGGGAGGTTCGCATGTGGTCCTCTGTCCGGTGGCTGGGCTACCTGTCCAGCCTCAGCCTGCTGCTCGCCCTGTGCCTGGGACTGTATGTGCGGTGGGAGAGAACCGCAGAGTCCATGATCCCGGTCATTTTTGTTTTGGCTCTGTTGGTGCTCGGAATAGCGAGTGTACTCTACTACTATTTCAGCATGGAGAGAATCAGCCTGAGCCTCCTCCACCTGTGGTTTGGGTTTCTGTTGGGTCTGCTTTGTTTCCTCAACAGCACTGCGATCAAGAGCGATGTCAAGGAGCAGGCGACCAACTATCTGCTGCTGGCCACCATGGTGCTGAGGAGCCTGTGGGCGCTGCTGGAGCGAGTGTGTGGCTGCACCAGGTACCACCCTGCCTTCCTCACCTCGGCAGAGGCGCTGGAGTTGGCGGGTTTCGCCATCGCCAGCACAGTCCTGCGAGTGGAGAAGTCTCTGAGCGTGATTGTGCTGTCGGTGGCGCTCGCCACACTGATGGTCGCCCTGCGGATGAAGGCTCTCCTGGCCCTGCCCAACCTGGTGTGTTTCAGCGTCATCACCGGCGTGCTGTTCTTCTTCCACATACCCAGCAACCCCTTCGCCCTTGCCTGCTTCTTCAGCCAGCTCATCTGCGACCCGTTGCTGGACGTGTACTTCAGCGGCCGGTCGATGACGGAGCGCTGGCAGCCCTTCCTGGTGTGGCGGGGCTTGTGGCGCCGCCTCTCCCTGCTGCCCCTGCTGGCCATGGAGCTGACCTTCTTCGCCCAGGCCGCTTGGAAGCTGACGGACCTGGTCCTGCACCGGTGGTACCTGATGATCCCGGGCTTGGTGCTGTGCGGGTTCTTCTGGGCCATCTGCCACTTGGTGTTCCTCATCGCGGTGTGCAGCTTCCACACCAAGCTGAGCGAGTGCCAGAGGCTGTGCTGGTCTCAGGGCTCCGGGCTCAACGGCCTGGACAAGGTCATGGCGTCTAAGGGCATGCGGCACTTTTGCCTCATCTCTGAACGCCTGGTGCTCTTTTCACTGGTGTCAACTACAATCCTCGGTGCTCTTTCATGGAAGGTAGGAGAACAATTAGCCCCAACGTGACCCTACTACTTAGAGCCTGACCGATACTGGATTTTTGAGGCAGATGCCGATATTAGGGAGTAAAAAAATCTGATATCGATATATCGGCCGATATCCTTATATTATATATACACATTATATATTTATTTTTTTGCAATGATCGCTCAAATATCAAACACTTGACAAAGATATGACTTGACATGACTTGAGTTGAGATATGTAATGTTTGCATGATATTTTACGGCTTATCAATAAACTTTATTGTCCAAAATTACATCAATGCAATGAAACTGTAAGCTTCACTGGGAATTTCATCATTATAAATAACTAGAAATATAAAAACACAAATAGAAAAAGTATCAAAATAACTTGAGTTCAGAAAAAATCTGGCCCGCCGAGAAGCAAAACATGTCATGAAATACTCAAAACTCCCGGGGGTTCCTGTCGGCACCAGGAAGCTTCTCCTCTCCTAAATACGGCACAGGCTGTGCAAAGACTGCTTTTAAACGGTTGTTTCACACAGCAGTATCATTTTAACAGCACCGGCTAAATTACTGGCTTCCGTAGGAGGACTATCATATCTTCAGATCTGGAATCGGATGTCGGGTGGGAGATCGTTTTGAACAGCCTTTCCCCCTTATTGCCTATGAGAAGGCTATGTGACCCTAACTACTGCACGAGTGTATATATAATATACAGAGTACAGTAGTAGGGTCACGTTGGGGCTAGAGAACAATATACATGTACATCTTATCCTTTACAGCAGTGCTTCCCAAACTGGGCCACGCCTAGGGATACGTGGAGGTGCTAAAAATGTTATCATGGATATAAATGAAACCTTCACATAAATCTGCTCAGGGACACTATTACAACTCTTTCACTTTCTTATTTTGTAATGTTATATTCAAAAGGTGGGTTATTATATCATTCATTCATTGTATCATATGCTCTAGTTTTTATCTTGCTGTTGTCAAAGCAAAATGTCGTCAGGGAGACAGTAGTCTTTGCAGGAGAGAGAGGTAAAGGGGGAACTGAAGTAAAAAAAGTTTAAAAACCACTGCTTTCCAGAAAGATATGACATAAGGTAGAATTCACTCTAATACACAGCACTCTATGGTGACATCATGAAGGAATACACATTCTCCTCATTTAGAGAGTCTATCTCAAGATATTTTGGTTCCTCCTCTGGTCGTTAAGGGCGCCTGTTCAGAGGGAGGGGAACTGGTTGGAATAGCGCGAACCTCCCACGTCCTATGTCCTACCGATGAAGCTTCCCCCTGTCAGGTGAAAAGAAGCGGCTGGCTAACTGCCCATGTCTCGGAGGAAGCATGGAGCCAGTTTCGGCTCTCCCCAGATCGGCAGAGGGTGGAGTAGCAACGAGGATAAATACATTAATTAGCACTAATAGGGGGGGGGGGGGATATGCTTTTTCACAATATTACATTATTTTTAGGAGCATTGTTCTTTGTAATATCGTACTGCATGTTGTTTTTGTAGCAGTCCCCCTCTTGTGTCTCTGATCAGTATTACATCTCAGCCCAAGTATCTCAGTCACTCTTGTGAATGTGCTTCTTCCCACCAGGCCTCCAGCAGTATCTTCGTCAGCATGTTCCTGCTGGTCCTGCCTCTGGAGTCTTTGTTCCACGGCCTTTTCCACGAGCTCGGGAGCTGCCTGGGAGGAACCTGCGTGGGCTACGCCGTGGTCATCCCCACCAACTACTGCAGGTGAACATGTCTAGTGTCGAGCAGTGCTTCTCAAATGGGGGTCCGTGGCACTTTGCAAGGGGGTCCGCGCAAAGTTTTCAGGAAATAAGTTCAAATAAAAACTTTTTGTTGTTTTTGCGAAAGCTTCATAATTCAATGAAAATATTTTATGCTTTAAATCTAAAATGGTTCATGGATTACATTCTAATCTAACAAGCCTATCAATTTAAAAGTCAAGCAGCACGTTACCGTGGAAACAATTAAGCTTAGCCCAAAATCACAAATCAGAATGAGGGGGTCCCCGGTATATTTTCTATCTTGTAAGAACGGGTCCTTGGCTGAAAAACATTTGAGAACCTCTGGTGTAGAGAGAGGCTGAAACTGCCTTGTCTTTTTCAAGTCTGTCGAGAGAGCAGCGCTTCATGGAAGCTGTCTCTCTCTCACACACTAGCCGCCTCCCACCCCCCGCTCTGAATTTCCGATGTGCTCTGACCATAGCGAAAGAATCAGCTCAGTAAAACCATCCTAACTATAATTGGACTAGCGTCTGTCTCTCTCTCCGTCCTTCGCGTATCTCGAGAACCGTTGGTCGGATCCACTTCAAGCTTTGGGAGTGCCCCCCCCCCCCCCCCGATTTTTTTATCCCATTTTTATCCCCCATTAGTGCTAATTTATATTTATCCTGGTTGCTGCTCCACCCTCTGCCGATCTCGGGAGAGCCGAAAACTGGCTCCATGCTTCCTCCGAGAGATGGGCAGTTAGCCAGCCACTTTTCACCTGACAGGGGAAGCTTCACCGGTAGGACATAGCACGTGGGAGGATCACGCTATTCCAACCAGTTCCCCTCCCTCCGAACAGGCGCCCTTCACGACCAGAGGAGGAACCACATCAGCAACCAGGATATTGCATGTTTTTGGTGAAGGGGGTTCCTATATGAAGGAAACCCCCAGGAGGCACGGGGAGAACATGCAAACGAGCACTCCCTGTGACGCGCAGCCGAGCTGTGCTTGCTCTTCCAGGTAGTTTCCCACCCAGAGTATGATGTAAGTTTAACTCTTGTATTGTCCTCAAAATCACACGTCATGCAAAGTGATTTTTTGGGGGTGGGATTCTCACAGTGTGGTATATGTAAAAGATTAGCACCAACATTGAGTTTGATATAGATTTTTGATTTTTCATGCAGTGTTCAATTTAAAGAAAAAGATCCTCATTATAAAGGCCCAAAAAAGTGGTATTTTTGGGCCTCCAGCTATATATATTTTTATTACAAAAAGCCTGCATTTGAGTACTTTCTCCAGGTTTCTCCTGGTTACAAAACTGACATCATTGTGATGGCATCAGTTCCATGTTTCCATTGGTATATCATTGAAATCACACAAAAAGGTCTAATTTGATGTAAGTGAGCTCTTTTGGCCATAAATTCCAATAGAAAGAATATAATGGTAATGGTTTGAATAGAGTTGCTAACGAGGTACAACACAGAATTGGATGAAAATGTATCCTTTATGGTGCTTTTATAAACAGTCAAACCAGACCGGCTCAATTTGACCCGGGAGGACAACAGGAGGAACTATTTTGAATAAAACACCCAAAATTCGATGAAATTAGTTCAAATTAATTTGATTTGTGAAGGCAATAGTATTGAACCACCCCACATGATTTTCAGGTAATTTGATGGAAGAAAACCAGATTTCTGATGGAAAAACGTTTCATTTCTGGTCAAATTGACCCGAGGACAAAATGGCCACATTGGGAATGGGAACACGGCCTATTATAAAATCAAGTTGGCAGCAGGCAAAAGTTATTCTCCTGCCATTGTTATGGGCTGGTTGTTTCAGTACATCTTTCTCTCTTTTCATCTTGCCTCTAACACTCCCCTCCTCTTTTCTTCTCAGCCCTGATGGCCAGCCCATGCTGCTGCCTCCAGACCAGGTGCAGGAGTTGAACCTGCGCTCTACAGGCATGCTGAACAGCATACAACGGTTCTTCGCCCACCACCTGATCGAGACGTTTGGCTGTGACTATTCCACCAGCGGCGTGACCCTGGAGGCCCTGCAGGCCAAGATGGCGTCCTTCCTGGAGCTCCGCACTGCAGATGGCCCTCGCCACGACACCTATGTGGTCTTCTACAGCGGACACACCCACCGCTCCGGAGAGTGGGCGCTGGCAGGTCAGAGTTCATGCAGAGGAGAGTGGGCGCTGGCAGGTCAGAGTTCATGCAGAGGAGAGTGGGCGCTGGCAGGTCAGAGTTCATGCAGAGGAGAGTGGGCGCTGGCAGGTCAGAGTTCATGCAGAGGAGAGTGGGCGCTGGCAGGTCAGAGTTCATGCAGAGGAGAGTGGGCGCTGGCAGGTCAGAGTTCATGCAGAGGAGAGTGGGCGCTGGCAGGTCATTCAGAGTTCATGCAGAGGAGAGTGGGCGCTGGCAGGTCAGAGTTCATGCAGAGGAGAGTGGGCGCTGGCAGGTCAGAGTTCATGCAGAGGAGAGTGGGCGCTGGCAGGTCAGAGTTCATGCAGAGGAGAGTGGGCGCTGGCAGGTCAGAGTTCATGCAGAGGAGAGTGGGCGCTGGCAGGTCAGAGGTCATGCAGAGGAGAGTGGGCGCTGGCAGGTCAGAGTTCATGCAGAGGAGAGTGGGCGCTGGCAGGTCAGAGTTCATGCAGAGGAGAGTGGGCGCTGGCAGGTCAGAGGTCATGCAGAGGAGAGTGGGCGCTGGCAGGTCAGAGTTCATGCAGAGGAGAGTGGGCGCTGGCAGGTCAGAGTTCATGCAGAACATCTGGTGGAAGAACTGTATCCAAACTGCTTTACTGTAAGACTGATAATGGGGTTTGTGGAGGCTGGTACTGAGTTTTGTAGATGAAGATAGACACACTGCAGAGCGCATCACAGTTCCAAAGCCACGCCCACCGTTGGGGAAGCCTGGATTGCTAGTTCACAGGCAAAACCGGCTGTCGGGAGGAAATCTTAACAGATCTGGACAGGCTGATATTTTTTCCCTGTTTTTAAGTAGACAAATCTCAAAGAATTATTTCAGCACACTGCCTCTGTCAGAGAGAAGGTACATTGAAAAAAAGAAAGAACTTAACACTGTTCTTTTTCATTAATGTTACTCCAATAAAGCTGGATAAATGATCCCACACCGTGGCCTGACGTGAAATACTTTTGACATTTTCCAGTAACTTTTCTTAATTTAATCACCAGGTAAGATCATATGTATTGATATTTAATCATTTCACTTGATTTAAAAATCTGAAATACAGCTCTGCTTTTCAGACTCGTTTGAGTGACTGGCGTGACTTGCTGTTAAAGTGGATTGATGCTAAGTTCATTATCGTATGTTAGCTAACAAGTCGGTGAGATTTCGCATTACTTTTGCACCCTGTACTGGCAGTCAATACAGAGTAAATTATCCTGAGACCCACAGACATGAAAGCAACCCCTCTTCTGACACATTTCTCTTCTCAACAGCTTCCTTGTTTTGCTCGGGAGTCCAGAATTTTTCTTTTATTTGTGATTTTTTTTAAACATTTGTTGTCTGTGCAGCCCACCACACAACAGCTTTTAGCCATGTTTAATTCAATTGTATGGATTGTATTGAATGATGGGCGTGGCCTATTTCATGCAGTGTCTATAGAGAGGCAAAGTGAACGTCACTTCCTGCTTCAGCACTGTATCAGAGATTTTCTTCCGCAATTCATTTTCCCATAGACATTTCATAAAATGCTTATACAAATCGTTGTACTTGGTCAAGCCAAACGGTTCAGCTATATTTAGAATTGGGAGAGACGATAGAACTTGGACCCCAAAAAAAAATCTAAAAAATATTTTCTTTAAACACGCATTTTCTTATAAACGTTTTGGTCCAAGTGAAATGTTATGCAATCTCTCCTGTTTCTAAATATATCTGAACCGTTTGGTTTGAACAAGTAAAACTATTTTTATAAGCATTTTACGAAATGTCCGTGGGAAAATAAATGGCGGATGAAAATCTCTGGTACAGTGCTGAAGCAGGAAGTGACCATACACTTTGGCTCTCTACAGTCAGTATTTTGTGGCAATAATTGACCAGGCGTGTCTATTCAGTGTTTCACCCAGAAGTGTATTTCTAACAGAGTGGAAAAGCCCATGAAATGGCATTTAGACCGTGGGAAACTCAGACTCACTTATTTTCCTATAGATCACTTCTTTCTTACAGGATCATTGTAAGGATTATTGTCAGGGCTGTATGATCCTGACCCATGCTTCTAATTTTAGTGAGCTAGGGGATTTAAAGGGATACTCCACTTCTCATTTGCCATATCCCCCCCACATAACCAAGATACACCATGCCTTTACCTTAAAAATTGGCGTATACTTATTCAGGCTAGAGCGAGGTGCTCGGCGCAGGCGAATGACGTGCAGCGCACAGGGCTTCTTGAGGCATCCTCTCTGCCCATCTGCCCATGGTACGGCATGGTGGGATTGCCTTCTTCCACGGGAGGTTCTGGTGAGACAAAGGAGGTGCCCGGCCTGGAATCACCCCACAGGGCCTTAGACCTCCATGCACCGAAGGGTCTTGCAATACTGCGGTGTAGCACTAAACTCTATTGCAGCGGATTGGGTGTGATCAACCCTTCCTGCGGGCAACGTTGCAGACAGAGTAGGAAGGCTGATCCGTGAGCGGCTGCTTCTGGGACGCGGGTCGGGGTCGTAATCGGCCTCGGCTGGGTCTACTGGGCGAGGGTGTATGATGTGTGACAGACCCGAAACACCCCACGACCCCAGTTAACATCACTGATGACGCGTCCCAGCGCATGCTGTAGTATGTATATTTGAAACTAAATTCTACTGATGCACTTAATTCATACCAAATTGTAAATGTAATGTACTACATGTGTCGCACAAGAACAAGGTCAACTATAAAAAACGGACTAATTACTGTCTTGTCTGATCTTTGTTGTTTTTCACGTGTGTCGTCGTTAGGCGGAGACACTCTCCGCCTGGAGCAGATCTTGAAGTGGTGGAGGGAGAAGAACGCCGGCTTCTGCTCCCGCCTCATCCTGGTGCTGGACTGCGACAACTCTCTGCCGTGGGTGAGGGACATCAGGCGGGTGGAGGGCGTGTACGTGGCGGTGCAGGGGGCGGAGCTAGCCCGGGTGACGGACCCCGAGCTGCAGGACGCGCCCCAGCTCGGCGACTTCACCTCCCAGTGGGTGGAGTACAACTGCGACGCCGACAGCGCCGTCCAGTGGTCCGCGAGGGGCAGAGCCGTCAAAGCCGCCTACGGCGTCTCCAGACACTGGAGCGACTACACGCTGCACCTGCCCACAGGAAGCGATGTCACCAAACACTGGAGGATGCACTTCCCCCGGATGACCTACCCGGTGGTGCAGCTGGCACTCTGGTGCGGCGGCCTGAACCTGCTGTGGGCCTGCAGCGTCTGCCTACGGGCCCTCAGGAGGGTCAAACTCAACTGGTTCCCACCGGCTATACTGGACACTGGACAAGGCTTCAAATTGGTCAGATCTTAGAGAAGTAGAAAATATATTTCACACATATTGGGAATGTTTGTTATCCGTTTTTATGATCATTGTTGTTGGTTGTGCGAGATTGCATTTTTTGGGGGGACTCTGACCATTGGATTGTGAACCCATCACTAACCAATTAGCAGCGAGTATTAGTTACTGAGAAAGCTAATCACTTAGTTACTGATATGTGCGTTTTGAATATGATCTTTTAGTACCAGTTTTTATATTCTTTTCAAATTGTTCTACGAATGTTTTTTTTTTTTTTATCCGCACATCCCAGTATGTGGGATGAGACTGTCAACGCAGTCACGCTAAATATTTTGCACATCATTTTATTTCGCATTGCATTCACCAATGAGGTCCACCTTGAATTTAAAATGCATTCGCATTGTGCCTTTAATAATCACCAAAGAGCATCAAAGCAAGCTGGGTTCATCTAGTTCTCCTTCAACCAAAATGGCTGTGGTAGTTTCCCAGTGCATCTCAGGCATTCTGAACAAATTGTAAATGGTATTTTTTTCCTAGAGCTTAAATTATATATTGTATTTTCAAAATACAGTGATTTTGATTGTTGAATCTTATACCCCTCTATGTACGGTATACTATGCATTTTCTGAACTGCATTGGGTCAAAGAAAGCTTTGACTATTTACAATGCATTTGCTATGCTGTTGTATTAGCATTTTCTAATGCTTTTGGGTAGATTTTACATCTACTCGAACGGTTTCAGGGAGTCCAGGAAGAGTTTTATACTTTATAGCTGATTGCACTACAGAAGGAAATAACCATCTCATATGCGATTGATTTTACTGATGAGGGTTTGTTACTGTACACGATTATTTAGCTATGCAAGCTTATTCTAATCACATCTATGCATATGGAAAGGCTCGTCTTGGTGACGGATGAAGTTTGGACTGTAATAAAGATCTGGCTGAATTATTAATATACTGTATGGGCTCCTAATACGTCCTATTGATACAGTCTGCCATCTGCTGCAATGCAATTTCATGTCAAATATTGAGGGAAAGATGTAGCGATCCAAAGGGGTGTGTGTGTGTTTATTGTCGTGTAAAGAAAGTCTGCTCTGGTATAAATTAACTTGATTTGGTTAATACATCGTTTTGATTAACATAACCTTTATCTGACATGCTGCCAAGTGGCAGCATGTCGTAACGTAGAAAAGAAAACAACCGCTATTTGTGACAGAAAATGTCAGCCACCCACTTCACCCAGTGGTACCTCTGTCAGTGAGGACCACATCACCCAGCACCCAGTGGTACCTCTGTCAGTGAGGACCCCAGCACCCAGTGGTACCTCTGTCAGTGTCAGTGAGGACCACATCACCCAGTGGTACCTCTGTCAGTGAGGACCCCAGCACCCAGTGGTACCTCTGTCAGTGAGGTCCCCACCACCCAGTGGTACCTCTGTCAGTGTCAGTGAGGACCCCAGCACCCAGTGGTACCTCTGTCAGTGAGGACCACATCACCCAGTGGTACCTCTGTCAGTGAGGACCACATCACTGGTAATCATTTTAATCAAGTGTTCACATCTCAAAACGCCCAAATCAATTATTGATTACTTACCAGAATGAGGATTAAAGGGTATGAGACTCTTAAGCACAATATATTTTATTCGCATTTTTTTTATTGATTTTCCTTTAAATCCAACATATCACTTGCAGCGCACATTGGAAATGAAAGCATGCACAAGCATGGAGCAGCTGCAATATACAAATGATTACAATTGTGAAAGTAACCCACCCATCCAACCCTCCCTCCCTCCCACCCACCCCCCAGTTAGTGTCTCTAACCCATCTCGTGAAGTTAGGAGGTGCTTCTTCCTTCCAGGAAAGAAGAATGAGATGTCGGGCAATCAAGGAAGGAAATGCTATGAATACATAAGCTTTGCTTTTAAGGGAGCGAGTTTTGCAACTTTATTTTTTCATTTAACAACTATACATTTGACCTCAGTATCACCAAATTTGTTAAAAAAAAGAAAAGCATTTTAAACCCATGGAGCATGGACTGTACCAAATCTGCATGTTTTCAGTTTATTTTACAATGTGGTACAGCAGCATTTCAGTTCTTCTGTTCATGATCCTTAGCCAATATTTCACATTTACTCAAACCTAGTTGAAGTGTTGACAAAGTCAGCAGACAGACGCACAGGAAGAGGCAGAAACAGAACATTTACCGCCCCCGTGTGGCTGTAAGGTGGAACTACACTGAACCATCAAACAAAGAGAGTCCTGGTTGACTAACAGGATTTTGGCAGGCAGATTATAATTTAGTTGAACAGGTAGGCTACATTAGTACGTTACATTCCTGAATTTACTTTTTTCTTTACATTATTTTTATTAACAGGTTTTACATAAACACCAGACAAACAATAAGACAACAAAATTAAGGGGGGGGGGGGGGGTGGGGGGGCACACAAAAACGAACTAGTCAGGCAACGTATGTGACATGACCTGTGACTGCCTAATCCTATGTCAAAACAATGAGAGCAAAACAAAATGGCATTCAATAATACATTCTTCTAAGGTTCCTGACCTGTTAAATGTTGGACTGGCATTGACAGATCATGCCTCCAATTAAATACAGTTGTCCCAGTGTATATCACAAATATGAGGCTCAATACTCACTGCTGTTCTGGGCTTTGTGCCGTCTCTGCTCTGTCTCAGTGCAGGTGTGGACAGGGCAGGGGCACCACCTGCACATTCAGCTCAGAACAGTGTGCCGTTTGAAACAGCAAAGCAACTGTGTGTGTGGTTACACACTGCAGTGCCAGCAACACATGAGCAGCCATTTGACATGAGGATGACAGGGTCCGAATCCCGAAGCACTATCTGTACAAAAGTATATGGAGAGATTTTTTATTTATTTTTTATTTTACAAACATTGACACCGATTTGAGTGTGATTGAACTGATCCTACTTGAGCAGTGGTCCAAACAGATGCCTCTGATGTTGAGGAGCAGTCTAGTTAGGTTGCTGGGGCAAGTTTGGAAATTACATGAATACAATAAATACATGCCTGAGGAATGATGGGTGGCACCCAAGAATGAAGGGTTTACAGTCAGTTGACTATACCCCAGTGATCCCTGGTTGTAGTTTGCATTTTTGTTCTTGCCTTGCTTTGCTGTGGCTGTTTTGCTTTTTGCCTGTTTGTCTTGCTCTGTTGCCCGATGTTGGTCTGCTAGCTACTTTTCTGTTGCGTGTGTGCTAGATTGTATAATGTTTCTTAATATGTAATGTCTCCTGTGTCACTCATAATACCTGTAAACGAATGGATGTGTTGGATATGTGCTGTTGTCCTTTTAAATGTTTTTTTTTTATTTATTTTAGTCCCTACCCCTCTCCCTCAGGAGGCTTGCCTTTTGTGAGGTCGCCATTGTAAATAAGAATTTGTTCTTAATGACTTGCCTGGTTGGGGCAGTGGTGGCCCAATGGTTAGAGAAGCGAGCTTGTGACCGGAAGGTCGTCGGTTCAATCCCCGGGACCGGCAGGATAAATCTGGGTGGGGAAAGTGAAAAGGCAGCGCTTGCCCCTCCCTCATTACCACCACTGAGGTGCCCTTGAGCAAGGCCTTAACCCCAACTGCTCCAGTGGAGCTGATCAGTGGCCATCAGGTCAGACTGTGGTTGTACTGGTCAGCTTCCAGGTATGAATGTGTGTGAGAATGTGAACAGGGCACTCCTGAAAAAGAGAGCATTGCTCTCAGTGAGACTCCCCCTGTATAAATGAAGGTAAAAAAAAAAAAATTAAATTAAATAAAGGTTCAATAAAATAAAATAAAAAAACCTCACTATGCTCAACACATGGAAGGTGGAACACCTGCATGCATTCACCAAGCCTCTCAGAATAGGACAGCTCTCGCCTTATAGTGAAGGGACCCAGTCATGATCTCATGATCACCGATTAGTCTCTTACACAGATTTAAAACGACCTAATCTGGGAAGCGATGTAGGAAGAAGCACTTTCCTTTACACAGGAAGTGAAGAGTGGAACAAGATTCCTAGAGAAATTAGGTCTGCGACTTCCCTAAACAGTTTTGCTGAAAAAACACCTGCTAAATAAGCTCGAGTAACATGTAGTCTCTCCTATTGTTAGCTAGTTTATATATTCTACTGAGCGTACCCAGAGATGCTTAAAAGTCATTTTTTGCAAGTCCAAGTCAAGTCACAAGTCTTTGGTCACAAGTCCAAGTCAAGTCTCAAGTCTTTGAGGGGAAAGTCCAAGTCAAGTCTCAAGTCCCTATGGAGTGAGCGTTCTATCATCTGCTGCATGCCATCCGGTCTGCTTAAAACACTGCAGCTAAAACTAAGGAATTCAAAGCATGTACTGTATTATCCTCACTCCTTATCTATTAGAATACAATAGCAGCAATGATTAGAGATGACATTAGTAGACATTTCCTTAATGTTAATGCACCAAAAAATAAAGAAAGAAAGGATTGTTCACAAGTCCCAAACCTTCAAGTCCAAGTCAAGTCTCAAGTCTTTGAGGACGAGTCTCAAGTCAAGTCTCAAGTCACTGTGTGGGTGACTTAAGTGCGACTCAAGTCCAAGTCTCAAGTCCAAGTCCCCATCTCTGAGCGTACCCCAAGGTTTATTTTTTCTTGATTGTTCTATCCTGTTCCATTGTATGTTGAATGTCACTGTTATGTTATTGTCACTGGAAATTAGCCTCGTGCTAAATCCGGCAATTTTTACACTCTTATTATGTTCCAGGTGACTGTATCTGCTTCATGGTTTTTGTGTTCATTGATTTTGCACTGTCCCGTCCAAATAAACAAGTAAATAAATAAATAAATAAATAGATAATAGCTATGAATTTAGCAACATAAAGCCTGAAGGTCAATTTAGATAAGCAAAATAAGATAAAATAATTTATAAAACGATGAAGAAGAAAAGAGAGTTCATGTCTTTTGGTTCTGCTTGTGGGCACAACGTATTCTCTACGCCGGAGAGAGCAAGTGGAAGTTGAGGCTGGATGGAGGAAACCACGCATGGAGGAGCTATCCTTGAGTATGTTGGTGAGGGGGCACGACCTGACCTGGCATACTGGATGAAGGTCAGGTAGATTTGTTTGAAGACATCACAGGAAGACCAGCTCTTTTGGCAACACTGAGGTAATGGATCCTTGGCCGTGCCTTGGAGAGCATGTATTGTGGGCGTCCCATGACAAGTCAGGTGATAGCTATCTGAACTCTGAACTCCAAGCAGTTTAATCTAAGATCTCTCACCCTCACCCGCAGTTAACAGGCCTGACTGTGAAGTGTGAACACACTTGGGGAAGTAGTTTTCAGCATAGGCTACCTTCCCCTCTAAGTTCCCCTATGTGAACAGGTTTTCTCTCACCACACAAGATGCTTGAACTGGACACATTCGAATGTGATCACGATTCTCATTCATATATTATTTTAGTATATTGAAGATTAATTTTGTCTACGGAGTACGCCTAATATGTAAAGAAAAATATGACAAAGCCTATACAAAAATTGAATTTGAATGGGCGGTGTGGTGCAAACCCCCCCCCCCCCCAAGGCAAATTGGCTGGTGCACCTGGGCATTGGCCCAATGTGATATATGGATAAGCCGACCCAGAGTTTTAGTTATTATTCTGGCCTAAATTAGTGTATGTATGCTGTGAGGGGGGGGGGGGGGGGGCATCATGTCATAATCCACACCTATACTTCAGGGGAGAGGTGACCACATGACCATAGGAGACTGCCCACTTTGAGAACCACTGCAATATAAACAAGAGTTTTCAGCATATCTACCGAATTGTAATTCAGGTGTCGTAAGGAGCTCCTTTTTGGCAATTGGCTGTCACATGACTGTTTGAGCATCGTGGGGGGGCGTGGCTCAGACGTCTCGCATCGCCTTTGCATACAGGAGGGTAGAGTCTTACCACGTGAGACTAGCTTGTTTTACACCGGCGAAACAACCAGCTGTTCGGAACCAAAGGCAACATCTTCGTCCGACAACAAGCATTCGTGAGTCTTTAACACATATCCTACATATCACATACAGAGTACAATGTGGATTAACCAGCAGAAGAGTCGACTGTGGCGATTCGGACTATCTGGATTCTCGTTTCATCTCATTACAAAACGTTGTTCAGTTAGCATAGCTAGCTAACGTCAGCTGCCCACAGCGGGGCTCACCTCACTTACTGTAACGTTACTTTACTTAACGCTCATGTCAGTCGAAACAGACCTCTAACGTTCAGTGAAATATTATATTTCTAGTTTCAGCTGATAAAAGTGCGCATCCAAGTGACGAAGTGTCCTTGTAATAGTAACGAGGGGCACAGTTTCTTTGTGGAAATAAGAAATAGCGTGAATCGTTTAGCTGGTTTAGCTAGCAGCATTCAAGATTCAAGATTTTTATTGTCACTCCATGGTACAAGTATCACGTGTGAAATTCTTGTGCTGTGGACTCCGTTTACAACATAGTGCAAATAGTACAAATATAACAAATATAACCATAGGTGTAGTGCTAATGTAACGCGGGGGAACGGCGTTCCCACACTTCTCCAAGAGGTGTTTTGTGCGTTATTATTTACGACAGCATGAAGAAGAGTGCGACTGCGATGCGTTATTATGGGACCCCCCACGGTTCTTCCCAAGGAAGAAAAACAACAAACACCTGAATAATGTCATGGGCAAACTGGAGGAGTGCAGAAATGCCCGTTTGTGGGTGGCGGCAGTACAAATCAATTGGCAACTTTGATTATATTTCATCTGCGCATTGAAGCCGTGGTCTCCCCCCTGTGCGTAATTGGGCAGCGCCAGCTCACCTGATCCAGCCACTTTGATCGCTGTTACAGCTCCCGATTCGTAGGCTACAAGCTGATATGAACTTATATTGCTACAATTAACGCATTAACAGTGTGTAACAGAATACATTCAGTGTGCAACAGAATAGCCTACATTCTGACTGTGTGTTATGGAACGCATCTACCAGCGCCCACAACGCCAACTGGGCCAATTTAGAGAAAGCGTGTTAAACCAGAATATGGGACTATCTGGAGAAAACAAAACAAATGAACAATCTGAGCTGGCGATGTTTTTTTGTTGTGGAATGCGCCGTGCATGGAGACTTGCACGGCTGCCTTAATCGAATAGAGGTGAGCATTGCTTCTTTGTGAAGAAGGAATGGAAAATTATCTCAATTTGGCCATACCAGTGATAATTATAATAATTTTTTGCATATTATGCATCATAATGTATTATTTTATTTCATGGCCAGATGTGGCCTTTCTTATCTCATATAGTAAATCGAAAATCAAAAAACACGCTCAACTCGGAAATAATAATAGTATTAACTGGGTGCTGGATCCCAAAAGTTCATTTGATAAATAAGGATAAGGACAGCACTCCAAGTTAAAAGAATATTTATTGCCACACGGACGTTTCGGGGCAGCCGCCCTTCTTCAGCGTGTGAAGGCCTGCCTTCACACGCTGAAGAAGGGCGGCTGCCCCGAAACGTCCGTGTGGCAATAAATATCCTTCACACGCTGAAGAAGGGCGGCTGCCCCGAAACGTCCGTGTGGCAATAAATATTCTTTTAACTTGGAGTGCTGTCCTTATCCTTATTTATCTCATATAGTGCAATAGTATAGTGCAAGTCGAGCTGTTTATGTGCTTTTGTCCCATGCGTGATGCCCTCACGCTGCCTATGATTTTGACACTGAACATTTGTTTCACAAGCGAAAAGCGGGTTGTTGGAACCTGTGCGTGTGCCAGGGGAGGGGAGTGTTCCCCATAGAGCTATAGGTGCGTTCCCCCACTTCTCCAGATAACACTACACCTCTGAATATAACAGGGCATATGGGTGCAAAAACAACAAGAGACACAACAAGAATAAGGCAGTAGTGATAAGACAAGTCAGAGACAGTGGCATATTCACTGCACATAGGTGCACGTGTCGGGTGCATACCTTAGACGTGCTTAAACATTTTAAATTCTGCGTATTTGACATACAGGTGCAAATAACATATTCCTTATTAAACATACAATTAAACTCTGCATTTTAAATTCGGCGTATTTGACATACAGGTGCAAATAGCATATTCCTTGGCATGCCTGGCAAGGTGAGGTTGTAAATAAACCAGACGATATAAATGAGCCGACTACGCCACCTGGGGAATTTCACCCCGACCCAGGAACTATAAGATGGAAACCTAGGCTAAATGAAATACAAGTCCCATAGACTACACAAGTTCAACACCTTAAAACAAGACAGAGACGTGGTTCCAAAAATAAATGTGAATTTATTGACTAAATGACTGGAAGTGTCTGGAGGAAATAATTTAGCAGAGAAAATCCCATGTTTATAAATGTTTAGCAATATGTTTATTACAATAGTTTCGTTAACAGTAGATTAATTATTTTTAATAACACTTCCAATGCGAGGCAGAGCCTGCCTGTCTCCGCGGAGACCTTTTTGAGTCCTTACCGTCATCGTCGTAACACAGCCAGTTCTCCGTCTTTGAAAGCACGATGTTAGATTATAACTAACTAGTTGTGTGGCTTAGCCTTCCCAAAGGACTAGATAAGCATGGCTTCTTTCTGTCCCTTCTCGGACATATAAAATGTTGTTTTGTAAATTAATGTGTTTTTAATTTCTGTTCGAGACAAATAAAAAATTCAATTCAATTCAATTCAAATGTTGCCGTTAATTTTTTAGAATTGAATACATAGAATTGGGAACGTTACATTCAATTTCATTCAGACTGTCTGTCTGGCTCAATTGCCGCCATTTTTCCCCCGGAGCGAGGGAGGGTGGGAGAAGGGTGGGTGTAGTGATGCACTTACAGTAGTGGCTGAGAGCGTAGTGGCACAGTGACGCTCCAAGCAGGTCGCAAGGCACATTTTTCCAACATCATCCAATCAGGGTGCATTCCGTGGCAATTCACATGGACGCGCATTGCTATGACCAGCATAGTTAAGACCAGACGTAAGCCGTGTTGGTGCAACAGGCATAAATCCACTCTAAAGACTGGTCTTAACTAAGACCGACGTAGGAGTTATGACCAGGCATAGTTAAGACCACTTGGTGCAACCGGCCCCAGCTGATTAAGACCTAAAATACAAAAACACACATTAGCAAGGTCTACCACATGTCACCATTACCTCAGGTATATATTATACCGTACTTACCCCTAACACTAGTGACCATTACCTTGACATAAATTGTATTGTCTAGGACTCAGGTTACAATCCACAGCACAAACGGGCTAGTGCTGCACGATTAATCGAATCGCAATCGCGATGTCAGCACGTGCGATTGCATAACCGCAAAAGTGTGCGATTATTTTATTTTTTTCACGTCTTTTTGAGTGTGTGTGTGTGTGTGTGAGAGCCTCCTTTAAACTAACGTTACACGCGACGCAGCAAACACACGTTTCTCAGCCATCACACTGGGCATCAATACTAGCGGGAGACTTCTCCCATGCACTCCCGCAAATAAGTAATGTTATGTGCAGCAAGGTACATATTATCTACAGAGAGGGCGAGAGAGAACATCCATGATCGCTAACAGCAAGCTATGCTAATAACTAGCTAGCCGTTCGTTCAGAAACGCATGTAAACAGCCGTGTGATTAGTGAGAACGTCAGTAAAATAAGGAGAGAGCTGCAGGTGCTTATGCAGAACTAGTGCGCGATTAAGTACACAGTGGGGATGACCCGCTGTGATGAAGAATATAACGAGATTAACAAGGTTGATAGCAAAACACTGTCGCAGCTGCCAGCACTGGCAGCATCACCTCCAGGCTAGCTAACTAGCCTGTCACATGACGCCTTCATGGTCCCTCGTTAAAAGTCTGCAGATGCACGTTCTCACCTCTCTCTCTCAAGAAGCGTCACGTGAGTGTGGCGTTTAAGGCCATCTGTCGCTACAAAATAAATAAACGGGGTGTATCATTCATTAGTATTGCTGGACAGACATGTAACTAACTTTGCTGAGCCATCTTCTATGTGCTGTAACACAGTGCAGTTTCTATTTGACTGGTGTTTCTTTTTTACATGTTTGGGACAGGCAAATGTCTCAAAATGTTTTATTTTTTTGTAAAGATAATTTAATTTCAAATTGTTTTATTTTTTTAGTTTTAATATATTTTAAATTGTAACATATTTAATGTATTTTAGTCTGTGATATGTGAAACCGTGGTATTTTTGTCCAAGGTTATCATACCGTCAAAAACTCATGCCGGCACATCCCTAGATACCTAGTGGCAGTGGTGGCCCAACGGTTAGAGAAGCGAGCTTCAATCCCCGGGACCGGCAGGATAAATCTGGGTGGGGAAAGTGAAAAGGCAGCGCTTGCCCCTCCCTCATTACCACCACTGAGGTGCCCTTGAGCAAGGCCTTAACCCCAACTGCTCCAGTGGAGCTGATCAGTGGCCAGCAGATCAGACTGTGGTTGTACTGGTCAGCTTCCAGGTATGAATGTGTGTGTGAATGTGAACAGGGCACTCCTGAAAAAGAGAGCATTGCTCTCAGTGAGACTCCCCCTGTATAAATAAAGGTAAAAAAAACCTCTTGTTTATTATATCGCAATCACAATCGCAATCGCAATATTGTCCACCCTAATCGCTAATCGCACCTTTTCCCCAAATCGTGCAGCACTAAAACGGGCAGACAGGAACTCAAGGATGAGACATCAAGTCAGACACCAGTACGACCAGGTAGACGAACACAGGGGACTCACTGTGACACAAATACAGTCAGTCACTGGATAAACACCAAAGCATTGAAAACCTCATGATTTCATCACCTACCTCAAAGTAACAGCAGTGAAAACCCACACAGCACGGCAACCAGGCAGAGAGAGAGACGGCCATGATTGGACTATGATTACTCAGTGGCAGCCCTCACACAGGACAAACTGTCTAGGAAATACAGTTCTCTCTGTAGTTCTCTCTGTAGCCACTGGCCAAAGAGGGTGGCGCCACAAGGAGATCGCACGAGCCTGAATGTTTGTGATTTGGTTCAAGAGATAGTTCATCACTTCAGAGATTCAGTTCTGGATAATTGTACTGTTTTTCCCCAGAGTCACAAACAAGCAAATGCCTTCAGCCACTCTTTTTGTAGCTATGTTAGTATGTATTTGGTGCAGTCTGAAGTATGCCAAACAGCAATATTTTGCCTCCATTATTGAGTGTCTATCGGATCAAATAACATAATCATGATTCCATAGGCATCCAGGAATTTAAACTAAGAGTATGTGTGCGTCAGTGCATGTGAGGTGTGGTGTGTGTGGTGTGGTGTGTGTGTGCGAGTCAGTGCGTGTGTGTGTGTGTGTGTGTGTGTATGTGTATGTGTGTGTGTGTGTGTGTGTGTGTGTGTGGGATAGGCCTGTGAATCTTCACTGGCCTCACGATTCGATTCGATTACGATTCATCTGTCAATGATTCGATTCCACGATGCATCACGATGCATCTCGATACAGCTCCAACAGTATCGCAGCTCCAAGTATCAAATCCTCAATTTTCTGTATTATTACTGCACATGGCTACTTTTTAATCAATTAATACAAGCAGTCAAAAAAAGTCCCTTTTTTTACCCTAAAGTGCTTTAAAATCTGAATGTCAACAGAAATTTAAACATGAACGATTCAACGATTCATCTGTGAACGATTCGATTGTACGATTAACTTTGACAGCCCTAGTGTGGGAGAGGTCCTAGCTTTGTCTGAGGGGAGGCCTACAGGCTGTATACTGTTTACACATTGACTTGTTCTTATGTATGAACGAAACACTATAACTTTATTTTGAAATGAAGGTGGCATCGTATTTCTGCTTTCAAAGCATTTTCATGCACTTTTGTAGTAACAAATGGATACAAATATAGGCCACTGCAGTTCGTAGCAAAATAGTATCTTAAATGTGCCACAGCAGAATGTTGCGCCACCAAATGTTTTTGATTGTGCCACCGTTTGAAAAAGTGAGTCTGGAGCCCTGTGTAAACTGACAAAGGGGAGAAACAGCTGCAAACTAAACTGCACTTCTATGTTTCATAGGCTAAAGATGGAGACGAGGAAGAAGAAGAAGAAGAAGCTGGATCTTCTGGACTCACTTCCTGTCACTTGTGTGAACATGTCTAAAGTCCAGAAGCTGAGAGCAGCGGTGAAGCAGCGACTAACTGCAGCTGCTGAAGAGATCTATGGGCTGATTGAAAGAACAATAGCAGAGTATGAGGAGGAAGCTTCTGCTTTAAAAAAGGAGAACGACCGACAACGGAAGCTGCTGGATGCTCTTTTAAACCCTAAAGTGCCCTTACACAGAGCAGGTTGGTGAAATGTGAAGGTTATTTTCACATTACTCATACACATTGGGCTCTATCGTTGCAGCGGCGCAGTTTCTAGGCCGAGCGCCAGCCGCAGCGCAAAGCAGTGGGCGTGGAAAGGCGCACTTGATATCTTGGTATCGGCGCTAAACTCAGCCTCAACCATTATAACCACGCCTTTTAAGCGTAAAATTATGCATTGTCCGCTCATTGGAGAATTGCAGGGAAGAGACACACGCTTGCCTTTTAAGCTCCAATTCCTGGACAAATCCGGTAAAACCAGACAAAGCCAAGGGCTCCGCCGCCCCCCCCTCCCTTCATCCGGTCTGTCTATCTCCATATATAGGCTATTATTCCATATTATTATGCTTCTCAAACCAATCTAACTGCAGTTAAAATACTGCAAGCATGTAAATACGCTACACTATAGCAAGACCAAAGTGAAAATAATTTCTAAATGCATCTGATAGAAAAAAATATTGCCTATGGCTGGATGTCATGAGATTAAATGAAAGTTTGGCCAGAATGATATCGTTTTATCTCTCCTCCCCCACTGCACGATGCAACATCCTCTGAATGACACCTATCACTTTTACTGGATCTGATAACTTAATTCTATTTAATTTACAGGATTTTATTATTGAGTAATAGTATTTTATTTGGCCTATATATGCGTCCCCCCCACCCCCTGCCCACAGGCTCTGACAAATATGTTCATTCTCAATAAAATCTTCAGTAATCAATCAGAGTGACTTTAAAAGCCAGATTGGCAGCAGCTGGCCAGTGTGATCAATATGGCAGAGCACAACAGAGCCACCAAATTCACAGCTGAGGAGAAAATGGTGCTGGCGACTCAGGTGATATATCTGTCCACCATTCATTTTGAATAGCTACAAAACAACTCTTTACTGAAGTCGTTTATTAATCTATCCATCCAGGTTCAAAAGCCATTATTTGGGGAGGGAAATTACCCCCTCGGGAGGGCTGAGGCCTGGCGGAGAATAGCTGTCAGCGTCAGCTCGGCGTCTGGCACTGTCAGAACTTGGCAGCAGTGCAAAAAAAAGCATGACACTGTCAGACGCCGAGCTAAAGAAAAGCTGGCAGCCTCTCGCCGGGCCTTGGCCCGGACCGGCGGGGGCCCCCATCAAGACGACTCAGACACACAGCTCAGCCCCAGTGAGGAGATAGCCGCCGCAAGTATCCCCCCGGAGATGGTGGGGGGTTTTGGAGGAGCACAGGTGGGCGGTAAGTAATCAAATTAACTCTTCATTTATTCCATTTGTTTAATTATAGGAATAATACCATACTAATCCAATAACTATCGATAATCATATAGGCTAGCGGGAGACTACCACACTATCATTAGAACCTATCAATAAATGTGTATTCAGTACAGAGTAATCAGCAGTGTCCGGTGTGCGTAATGACTGCAGGCTAATTTGTTGGACACGTGCTTTGCGCACTGATGGGATCAAGCACACCATTGTGGAATGGAGCTCCTGTCAGAACAGCAGATGTTAGGCTAATCAGTGCAAATATTCACATAGAACAGTCTTCATTCAGAGTCGGTGACAAACAGATTGAGTGCTCATACAATAATTTTATTTACAGGAGTGGACACCACTGAGTCCGAGGGCGAGGGCTCTCCTCCCATCCCCTCCCCCTCCCCCTCCCCCTCCCCCCCCCCCCCCCCCCCCCCCCCCCCCCTCCACTGGGACCGGGACCGGGACCACCTGAGGTGTGCGGCCGCGGCGGCCGCTCCCGCCAGCGGCCTGGGTCGGAGACAGGCCGCTCCCCTCCCAGGCAACCCCCCGACTCCCCTCAACGTCCGGGAACATCTGGGTTGAGCGGCAGCAGCGGCGCCCGCTCCCGCAACAGGCCTGGGTCGCCAGGGGCAGGCCGCTCCAGGACCGGCCGCCTGCATGCAGCGGAGAACCAGCGCTTCCTCCATCTCCAGGAGGCCGGCTTTAACATGATGGAAGTCGGTTTTAACCGTGTGGAGTAGAGGTCGACCGATATTGCTTTTTCAATGGCCGATGCCGATGCCGATCTTTAGAGAGCAGGGCGGCCGATGGCCGATATATAATGCCGATTATTATTATTTTTTTCATTCGATAAAATACGATTAAAATAAACTCCTCAAAAAAAGTTTGGAAACGTTATTTTGCTCGATTATTTCTCCCCTTTAATAATACCAATTGGTAGTGTATTTTATATAGTTGGAAAGCCTGTCACCTTTACAACGGGGTACAACTTGTAAGGATTGTGCATTCGTGGAATGAGAAACACGCAGCTAAACGTGTGGGTAGCGCCCCCAAAAAATGTGCAATATTCTTCTGTTGGTATTTTTTTTTAAAGAAATCTAGTAGCCTAGATTTCCATTATCCATTCATGCACATTGAAAATCGAATATAACATTATACTGTAGGCCTACATCTAATATAAGATGTTATCTTAGCCAGTACAGTAACATGTTTTTGATTATTCTTTTTATTAACACCTTAAGTGCCATAGCCGAAATAATTCGTCTTACATAATCCAACGCTTAAGTGCCAGAGCCGAGTTTACTCGTCTTACATAAACATTTTTTTTTTTTTGACGGTGGGACATCAATCAACAACTTTTACATCTTCGAGATCACTATTGGAGCAAGATAATGTGTATAATCTATTTTACCGACCCACTAAGTGTTGACAGTGCTCCCCCAGACGACCGAAATCAAAGAAAAAACTGCCGCGGGACCAAGCCGTTCAAGGAAATGCCGTGGCGATTTTACAGTAATCCATTCAAGACTTGTCTTGCCTGAGAGCGGCCGCGCACCGGCAGCAGCACACAGAGAGCGGAGAGCGATTTGCAAAATAGATCATAGGTGAAACACACTTTGAAACACCTCAGAAAGGCCATAATCAACATCTGCCCATCGCCCACGCATTCCCCGGCCCATCTTGACTCGCACAAGGAGCGTCCGCACGCACGCAAGCAGGCAGGCAGGCACACAGGCAGGCAGCAGCAAAAGCGCTTCTGACACGCCCGCTGTACAGCCAGGAGGAAGGAGGAGAAGACACACGGAGGGAGGAGTTTGAATGAGAGGGGTGTTTCCTGTTGTTATGGAGGAAATTACTGTTCAAAACTATTGTTTAGAATGTCTGACGGTCTTACTGATGCCAAAAATGAATGGTTAAAGTGACTGTTTCACAAAAAGCCATTTATCTCTGAATAAATTTCCAGACGCTGAAACCATGCTGTACTCAACGGCTAATATCTACATAACTACTAACTCTGCAAACTAACTCTTTTAGACAGAGAAAGCACACATTCTATTAGTTATTTTTAGATGATTGGTGTTCATGAATTCTTAACAGAAAAGAATCCTCGGCTGTTGCTAAAATGAGCCAGAATCGTCAAAAACACCCCTGGCACAACTTACCTACAGGAATGAAAACATGGCTGGCATTCAATGTGTTAAATAGAACAATACATTGGGTTATGCGGTATAGATGTCAGTAGTGACTGGTAGGCTATAGCGAGAGAGCAGTATGTCAGAGAACTCATTCATGCACTGTTCTATACATTAACAATAATAATAATAATAATAATGTAACTGTTTAGATTTGCTGTCATTTGATGGGAGAAGTGTGTTTGCAGAAGATGGTGGTGACTGAGGAAACGTAACGTTACAGTAGGCTCATGGGTGCATGAGAAGACTCACATTCAGTGGCGGACTGCATAATCGGGCACGTCGGGCAAATGCCCGGTGGCCTGGCCTGCCAAAAAAAAAAAAAATTTTTTTTTTTTTTTTTGCAGGCCGATGCCGATTAATTAAAAATGCCAATAATCGGCCCCAATTAATCGGCCGGCCGATTAATCGGTCGACCTCTAGTGTGGAGGCCGGCCTCTTGGGGGTGAGGGAGGAGCTCCGGGAGGTCAGGGAGGAGATGGCCTCCCAGAGGCACATGCAGGACGGCCACCTGGGGCGGCTCACTCAGGCGGTCCAGGACTGGGCGCGGGGCGCGCTGGCTGCTGCTGTCGCTCCCCAGTCAGCTCCACTGCTGCGCCGCCGCTCGCCTCCGCCACCACCAGCGCCTCGTAGCGCGCCAGCAGCGCTGCTCCGCTCCCCTCATCTCCTCCGTGAAGGCCGGCGGCCTGCAAGGCGAAGAGGACGGCCCCCTGGAGGGAAAGGAGCACGTCAAGGACGCCCCTATTAATTTTTTTTTGCTTTGTCCCTTTTGCAGCCTAATTGTAGCCTAATTAAACATCCCCCTCCCTTGAGATCGTTTTGTGTCCAGTCTTTCTTGCAATTAATGTAGGCTACACGGGGTATTTCCCAAAAAGGGGAAGAGTAATTACAATTCTAAGCTTAAAATGCATTACACTACACCCATGTGAACAAAACAGTTTGCTTACCATGCGCTATCTCACCAGCCTGCCTGCCAGCTCATCCCGAAGCGCCCGTGCTGCTGCTGCTTCGTTGGGCCCCCCTCTCCTCGGCCCACGCAGTTCAGCTTCACGCCTCATAATGTCCTGTAATGTCTCCTCTTCCATGTCAACGAGCAATCCTTCACGCATGGCAATGTTATGCAACACACAACATGCCACGAAGAATGCTGCGACTTTCTGAGGGGTGTATTGTAATGTACCACCTGACTTATCCAAACATCTGAATCGCATTTTGAGCAATCCAAACGTTCTTTCTATGACAGCGCGTGCTCTCCGGTGTTTTGCATTGTAGGCCATAGCACGCGCTGTTGTTGGCTGGATGTATGGGGTCATCAGCCATGTCTTCAATGGATAACCATTGTCCCCTAACAGCCACGCATCCAGGGGGGGATCCCCCTGGAAGACTGCAGGAATGACAGAATTGGTTAATATAAAGGAGTCATGGCTACTTCCAGGATAATTTGCGAATGCATGAGTGATGTTACAATGAGCATCGCAAATTACCTGGATATTGATGGAATGGGTCCCCTTACGGTTCATGTACATTTGTGCATTCAGCGACGGGGCACGCAGTTGCACGTGGGTGCAATCGATAGCACCCAGAACCGCAGGGAACCCATACTTAGCCATGAAACCCGCTTTTACCCGGGCTTGGCGGTCAGGTGTGCGGGGCCATTTGATATACCTGCCTGCATGTCGGACTAGGCTTGCTGTAACTGCGTGTAAGGCCGAGCTGATGGTGGATTGTGTCATGCCTCCAATGACACTGAGGGGATGTTGGAATGACCCAGAGGCATAGAAATACAAAGCAGCAGTGACTTTTACCGCAACGGGTAGCGCATGGGGAGAGCTGGAATGAGGCTGCAGATCATCTGCCAAGAGATGGCAGATGTCTGTCACAGCCTGACGGGTGAGGCGCAGGTCCCTCCGGCACTCCTCCTCGCTGTGGGCAAGCAGATAGGCTACTTTTCACAAACTGATTGCAGGGTGCTTTTACTGATACATATGCAATGGGAATTAGGAGAAGCAAGGCAGACTTAATACATGACAAGCAGGGTATTTTTACAGGGCAATATTTTCACTAAGCGTGTGTAGGTCTACCTGATGTTCAGGTATGTGGTCCTAGGCCGGTACACCCTCTCGGCCTCCTCCCTCTGCTGCCTCATCATCATGAGGGCCAATCTAAGATCCATTTAGACTTAATTGGATAAATAGTACAATAGATTAGCTAATGCACGACATTTTACCAATGAAATCAATGACTGATTGAAGTCTGCTCAACTTACAAGGCGATCAGGGTTTATTTTCTATGTTATCTTTTGTGTGCTATTTTCTATCCTGCTTTTCATTCAGGCTCAGCAGGTTTGCGAGCACAGAGGCTTATATAGGCTTCTAAACAGGTGAAGGGTGTCATTGGAAATTGCTACAGATTGCCACTGCTCTCCTATAGGCTGCCCTGTTGTGCTGGTCTTACTAGAGCGGGAAACAGGCCGACGTCTTGTTCAGCACCTCGGACAGCTCCGCTGCCACAGACGGGGGAAACATTTGGAAATAATTATAACTTTCTATGCTTTGCACACAGAAAAAATAAATACAACAGACAATTCTGTAATGAATAGCTGTAATGAAGAGTGGGGTTTGAAGAAGCGCTACACAACAGTTTATCCAGTTTATCTCTTTCTCTCTTTTCTTTCTCTCTCCCTTTCTCTCACATTAAACGATATACATGCCTATAATGTCAATTATCTGAATGAAATAATAATACATATTAATTAGGAATATTAGTAATAGTAGTAGCCTAGCTAATTTCGGGGGGGGGGGGGGGGGTAATAAAACGTAGAGCTATATTACACATAAATGGGGATTATTATGATAGCCTAAACTAAATTTATGAAACTGCATTACAGCTTCACCCAAAGCCTGAGAAGGGTTGCAATCTTATATTCTATTGTATTCTAAAGTATTTTTTTCTATATATTGTATTCTCCATTCACTTTCCTGTCCCCGGTGCACAGAATCCTGCTTAAGGGCCTGTGTCCACCTGGCGTCTTTTCCTCAGGTCCAGCGTCTATTTTCAATTGTTTCCAATGGGAGGAGAGCGTATGCGAGCGCACACGGACGTGTAGAGAAAGTGCAGAGCGCCCAGCGTCTTTTTTCGGCGTTTTTGTGCGCCGACTCCCAGCGCTTCCAGCTGAAAATATTTTAACTTTTCAGAAAGACGCTGGTGTCGGCTGCTCCTTTTCTGGTAACTAATCATATGGAAAAACTATCGCAACAGAGACAGAACGGCTCAATTGTGGGAGCAGATCGGCTAGACACTTAATATTTCTGGTGAGTGTTGTGCTTACTGCTTTTAATAGCGTAGCCTACCTGTGTTGTTAGCTTGCTAGCTGTCAGCTATCAAGCTGAACTAACGTTACTTGCAGACTGCTTCCTTGTATATTGTGCGCTGGGATCAGCGTTCCCCAGCGCACTCCCAGCGTTTAACATTGGAAAAAGACGCCAGGTGGACACAGGCCCTAAGGGCCTGTGTCCACCTGGCGTCTTTTCCTCAGGTCCAGCGTCTATTTTCAATTGTTTCCAATGGGAGGAGAGCGTATGCGAGCGCACACGGACGTGTAGAGAAAGTGCAGAGCGCCCAGCGTCTTTTTTCAGAGCGTTCTGGCATTTTTGTGCGCTGGCTCCCAGCGTTTCCAGCTTAAAAAATCTGAACTTTGCAGAAAGACGCTGGTGTCGTCACGAGCGTCACGAGCGCTCCTTTCCAGGCAACCATCAGTGAGTTGTGCTGGTCGCCCGGGACGGCTTGAAAATGGAGGAGAAGCTTGTCCTTTCCGTGTCAATATATCCGGAATTGTATGACATGTCAAACAGAAACTATCACAACAAAGACAGAAAGGCACAATTGTGGGAACAGATTGGCCGGACACTTAATATTTCTGGTGAGTGTTGCGCTTACTGCTTTTATTAACGTAGCCTCCCTTTGTTGTTAGCGTGCTAGCTGCCAGCTCTGTACGTTAACTCATTGAATGCCATGGACGTCCTTCGACGTCCAATTAAATAGTGACGTAGAGTGCCACGGACGTCCTTCGACGTCCAATGCGTTTTTTGACGGTGGGACGTCGATCAAAGCCTTCCGCAGCTCCTGTACAACTATAGTAGCTATTGGAGGTCTATAACCTATTTTACAGAACCCTTAGGTGGCGACAGTGCTCTCCAGATTACAGAAATGTCAGGAATACACAGCCTAAAATAGCCTTGATGAAAGAGAACCCGCTCATGCTGCACTCCAGAGCCATGTAGATTGTTCTGGCTGCAACTGACGGGGGCTGCGAACACAGTCAATCCGCGCACACAACTGAGTCCTTCTGCCTCTGTCTGTCTGTCAGCATAGTTTCTCCACATGATTAGCCGCTAGAAAAGCAGCAGCGCGACACTGAAAAGCCAAACCTTTCACTGCAGTCCGCGTGTGGCTTCTCCATGTTGCGCTGCCTGGGAGGCGGCGCTTCCCAGGCTTCCTAGACGCTTGGTGCGAGGCTGTGTGTTACTAGTGTGGGGAGGAGTTTTCAGCTGAGGGGGGGGAGGGGGGGTGGGGCACGCAGGGCAGGACACAACTACACCACATCACTACATCAGAAAATATTACCGTATCTAGAGTCAGTGAATGTGCTTGAAATGCTGCATTTCACAAAAGGCTGCATTTCACAAAAGGCTGAATATCTCAGCTTATAATTTGAAATGCCTGAAAACGCTGAAAACAACCTATCTTCTCCGGCTCATAACTAAAGAACGGAAAATGGTATCAATAAACTTTTTTTTGCTGATGATACAATAGAGTCTCCTTGTTCTTTTTGCGTGTTCGGTGTTTACATAGTAATATCACACAATATTCTGTGGGCCTCGAGAAATCACTGAAAACGCTCTGAAAACTCTGGCACTGGGAGCGTCCGTTCTCCAAAAGTGGCTGGCACTCAATGAGTTAACATGCATCAAGCTAGCTCTCGCTAGCTACTGGGCTAACGTTAACGTTAGCTTCTTGCATATTGTTACTTTCTGATTATAGGTGACCATTGCTACAAAAAATGGAAGTACTTGCGGGACAAGTACAAGAGAGACAGAAGGGCTGAGAAGGAGAAGAAGAGTGGGGGAGAAGGCGGAGAGAGAAAGAAAAGATGGAAGTTCATGCATATCCTGGCTTTTCTAGAGCCTCATATTCAGGACAGGGACACCAGTTCAAATTTCAGGGAGGAGAGACAGCAGCTACATACTGTAGAGTCCCTGCTTCACCCCATGTCTCCATCATTTACTGTGTCACAGGTAATGATTTATAATAGGTTACAATCACTTCAGTGTAAGCAGGGAGTAGGCTATAGGAGATGAGACAGGTTTTTATTGCCAAGCATTCTCAAAAATGTCGGTGAGATACCACTGGTGATGTGATTTGTTTACATTAATGAGAAACTGTCTGAAATTTTTTGTTTTACATAGTGACAAACTGTCATGATATACAGTAATGTTATATAGCTAACTGCGTGGCACTTGTGGAAATGTAATTTATTATTATGCTAATTTATCTCCCAACTGAAATATTCTGTCAACCAGATGACTGAAAACCAAGGCTGGAGCAGTGAGGAGGAACTGCTTGACTTCAGCGCAGAAGTCAACCACAGTCCCCCCCTTGTTCGTGTCCCCCCCCTTGTTCGTGTCACATCCCCATCTGCACTGCTACCTACTCCACCTGCTACGTCACAGAGGGACCTACCCCGCTCTGCTCCACCTGCTGCGTCACAGAGGGACCCGCCCTGCTCTGCGCCACCTGCTGCGTCACAGAGGGACCCACCCCGCTCTGCTTCTGCACCACAGAGGGAGGTCACTGGTCGGCCTGGCCCCTCCAGGGAGGTCGTACGGGGAGCAAAGCGTGGGAGGGCTACACCACAACCAGCGGCTCCCTCTGTGTTCCAACAAGAAGTCCTGCAACACCTCAACAAAGAAGCTGGCGAGGAGGAACTTTTTTTGTTGAGTCTGGTGCCAGTCCTTAAAAGAATGGATGCTAGAAAGAAAGCCCTTGCCCGTATCAAAATCCAACAGCTTTTATATGATATAGAGTTTTCCGATTAATTTTCAGTTTTGTTTACACTTAATGATCAGTTCAATTGTTTAAAAACCTGCTGTAGTATACTGTAGGCTAATTAGGGGTCCAAGCACGAAGTGCGTGGATCCCTATTGTATCTGTTCCGTTTATTATTATTATTATTATTATTATTCCGCCCTAAAACAGCATGCACGTCAAAAACTGTAAGGGCTACAGTAGCCAGACCTTGCACATAGGTTGGAAATGTGCCCCACTACTCAGAGCCAAAAGATTTGCCATATTGGCCAGATGGTGGCGCTATAACAGACCCTTTTGCGTATTGACCCATAACTGCTGAACCGTGAGGCGTAGAATCAAAATTCCACATCTGCTGGATTCCCTGGATCAATACGCATCTATCCATATAGACCACGCCCATTTAAGTCTGCTAGATTTCCCGCCATCTTGGACTTTCTCAAAAAAAAAAAAAACGAACTTGTCCTAGGCCATTTGCCCGAATAAGCCCAAACTTTTTGTGTGTCATCTCTGGACTTCCCTGATCTAAAATTGTATAAAGAATTTGGATACGTGCAACCGTCTTGAAATGATAAATGTTTAAACTTTTGATAAACAAACTCGTCCTAGGCCATTTGCCCGAATGAGCCCAAACTTTTTCTGTGTCATCTCTGGACTTCCCTGATCTAAAGACTTACAAAGAATTTGGATACGTGAAACCGTCTTGAAATGATAAATGTTTAAACTTTGACACTATGTCATCACCAATGACAGTCTTGTGACATCACTGATGATGTCATCTATGATGTCATCTATGATGTCATCTATGATGTCATCCTTCCTCTACACACACACACACACACACACACACACACACACATGCACACACATATACACCTATACACACACACACACACGCCACACACACACACACACACACACATACACACACACACACACACACACACACACACACATATACACATACACACACACACACACACACACACACATATACTCACACATATACACACACATATATACACACACACATATACACACTTACACACATATACACTAACACTACTATTACTACTGCTACTACTGCTTGAACCCGGTCAGGTCACCAAATCTCAACCAAACTTTGTGCACTTGTGCACATACCAACTCTGACTAAATGTGCAATTCAGTGTCTATATTATCTGACATACACCCCCAAGTCACCGGAAGCTTGGACCCCGCATCGCCGCTTGCGGCTATATTTATATTTATTATTATTAGTCCTTTTTATAATCTGTTCAATTGCTTAAAAATGCACCTGTTGTATCCTGTCAATAGCAGTTTCGATAATCAGTTAAATTCCTAAAATGTACCTGTGCCATATTGTGATCTGTAACTATATAACACAAATCAAATTAATGATCAGTTCAATTTGTTTAAAAACCTGCTGTAGTGTTCTGTAGGCTAAATATATATATTTATTATTATTAGTCCATTTTATAATCGGTTCAATTGCTTAAAAATGTACCTGTTGTATTCTGTCAATATAGCAGTTTCAATAATCAGTTGAATCCATTTAAGTGCTTAAAAATCTACCAGTTATATTCTGTGAATATGTAACAAATCAAATTCATAATGAGTTAATTAAAAAAAGGTTACATTTGTTAAACATTCATTCCTTGGGTCAAGTCATTTGTTGAAACTTTTTCTGTTAATAGCTCATAAGTTCTGAGTTGTTAGTTGAAACAAATAAGATGCATAAACATGAAGATATGAAGAAAAATAAACATTTATTCAGAATAATATTCACAGTGGGTGCATGAAACAATCATTCAGAGACAACAATACAGTGACTATCATCGCCTCGTCCAAGGGCTAAATGTAGGATAGAGCCTGGTTCCAGGCCTCTTTTCGTGCTAACCAATGGTGAATTTAAACAACTCCTCCAGAAGATAGGCAGTACCATATACAGATCAGAGACTATCTCCAGAGAGACCATCAGACCATTAACACAGAGAGAAGAGTGTAAAAGAGAGAGACTGATTCTGGACAGTTTAGAGTTTGTTGATGGATGAGAGGGGTGGGAGATCCTCAGAGGACTCTGTTCTGCCATGGCACCTGTCCTGCTGTGGATGAGAAGTAGCCAGCAAATGTTTCTCTGACAGCAATGGCCTCTCTGGTGGCGTTGTTGCTTCCAACCCGTCTGATGTCCTGGGCACCAAGGAGTGGCTCTGCTGGCACTGCAGGCACCGGCACAGATGACCCACCATCTTCCCACCTCATGAAATTATGCAGCATACAAGTGGCTTTCACAATCTCCTCTGCACTCTCTGGAGACACAGAAAGCGCCCTCCGATACAGCCTCCACTGAGCGGTCAGGATGCCGAAGGAGCACTCAACCATTCTCCTGGCGTGGGAAAGCCTGAAGTTGAACACTCGCTTCTCTCCCTCTGTTATCCCAGCATAGGGCCTCATCATGTCTCTTCTGAGAGGGAAGGCCTCATCTGCCACAAAGACATGGGGGACAGGGCCCAGTTCATCTGCGCCAGGAAGAGGGGTGTCTTCAGGTAGGTCCAGTGTACCTTGGCGTAGAGCACTGCCGAAAGCTGAGGCAGACAGCGTTCCTCCGTCACTGTTTCTCCCATATGCACCCACGTCGACCATTCGGAAGCGGTAGTGGGCATCGACCACGGCGAGGAGAACAATGGAGAAGGCTCCCTTGTAGTTATAAAACAGGGAACCGCTGCAAGGTGGGGCCTGGATCACTACATGCTTCCCATCTATTGCACCTAAGCAATTTGGAAAGGCCCAGAGGGTATGGAAATCTTGTGCAATCTTCCTCCAGTCTTCCTTCTTGGGCACAGGCATGTAGTCCTCTACAAGACAGCTCCATATTGCCATGCAGACATCTTTGACAATACGTGCCACTGTGCAATTCCCCACCCGATAGCTGAACGCTATTGTTCTGTAGGAGTCGCCGGTTGCAAGGAACCTATATGAGAGACAAAATGTTATTGTAATTAATCATTGTTATCAGTATGTGTTTCAGCACCTATCCCCCCTTCAAAAAAGAACAGTTGATGAATTCACACAAGAATACCAAATTCTAGCCGTTTACTTTGTCATGATGGAAAAATCATTTACTTCTCTGTAGGTTGGAACAGACAGACAGACACATCATTTACTTCTCTGTAGGTTGGAACAGACAGACAGACAAATCATTTACTTCTCTGTAGGTTGGAACAGACAGACAGACAGACAGACAGACAGACACATCATTTACTTCTCTGTAGGTTGGAACAGACAGACAGACAGACAGACAGACAGACAGACAGACAGACAGACAAATCATTTACTTCTCTGTAGGTTGGAACAGACAGACAGACAGACACATCATTTACTTCTCTGTAGGTTGGAACAGACAGACAGACAGACAGACAAATCATTTACTTCTCTGTAGGTTGGAACAGACAGACAGACAGACAGACAGACAGACAGACACATCATTTACTTCTCTGTAGGTTGGAACAGACAGACAGACAGACAGACAGACAGACAGACAGACAGACAAATCATTTACTTCTCTGTAGGTTGGAACAGACAGACAGACAGACACATCATTTACTTCTCTGTAGGTTGGAACAGACAGACAGACAGACAAATCATTTACTTCTCTGTAGGTTGGAACAGACAGACAGACAGACAGACAGACAGACAGACAGACACATCATTTACTTCTCTGTAGACAGCGGATCTCTTTCTCTCTAAACAGACATGGTATGGATTGGGATATGGGATGTGGTAGCCCCTTTCGGAACTGCTAACCTAGCTAACGCTACGCAGCGTAGCGTTAGCTAGGTTAGCAGTTCCGAAAGGGGCTAGGGATGTGGCATTTTATAGCAACATGCATTTAATTAATTATTCTTCAGGCTCAAATCGAATCAAATTTGTCCTGGAGGTGTGGTATTGGTCAAAGATTAATAACGTTTGTGGCAATAAACTAACCCCACCGTTAGCTGAAGGACAACACAACTCACCGTAGACAGATACAGAGACGCTCTGCGGGGCTGATGGTCTCTCTGAAGGCAGTCTGTGATCTGGAGATGGTACCGCCAATCATCTGGAGAAGTTGTTCAAATTGGCCCTTGGTTAGCCGAAAATAGGCCTGGAACCGGACTCCATCCAACATTAGCTCTTGGACGAGGCGATGATATTCACCGAACTGTTGCCTCCGACGGATAGTTTCATGCACCCACATCCTCCTTGTTCTCCGGTCGTTGTGTCCGGCAGGCTCGTCCATACAAAGAAGGAGGGCAAGTACCCTCCTCCGGTTGGTGCTCATGACGAACAAAATAAAAATAAAATAAACAAACAAACGATAAAAATAGGCTACGTACTGTAATAAACAAAGGAGGTCAACGGTGGGTCTGACTACGTGAGACTAGCTAGCAGACTAGCTTCAACAGCGGAAGTTTTGATGGTTAGAGAGATGAACTCTGACCTGTGTGCGTTGTGCGCATGTGCCTCCTGAAAATGTCTTCTTCTGTTGGGGTTTATGGCGGTTTGCATCCATAATGTTGCATACCGCCATCTACTGGTTTTTTATCAGCTTTACAACCCTGAAAAACTGCGCCCAGCGTTTTTTTTTATTGTACGCTGGGAGGCGCTGGGATGAGCGTTCCCCAGCGCACTCCCAGCGTTTAACGTCGGAAAAAGACGCCAGGTGGACACAGGCCCTTCGGCCTGCTTTTCAAAAGCGCAAAGCGCTAAAAGTAGGCCAGGTCGGAAGATGGCTGGAAGATAGCAGTACGCCGGTATTTAGCGCCGACACGCCCACTTCGGCGCATTCAGGGACTCCGCCACGCCCATTCGGCCTAAAGCGCATTTGGCAGCCTAAAGCCTATTGCTATTTTCCCGAAACAGGCGCAAGGCACGTTTTTTTGCGGTTAAGGCCCGTAATAGCGCCGATGGCCTGTGGGAGAATAGGGCCCAACGTGTGATATTTCTTCCAATCATGGAAGTTGGAAACCCTCATTAGTGTTTTGCTTGCACCTGTGTTTACCCATACCTTTTGGACACAAAATGGCCACTGTGAATTTTTCAGGGTGGTAGGTGTTCACCTTATGTAGCCCCGCCCACTTGACCAGTTTGTGTTGCGACTTCCTGTTCAAAACGCCGGCTGTTTTACCTGCTCAGACCAGATATCGTCTCTCTGGTCAAAGCTAGTGAATCACTGGAAGCAGGCTGCGGAGATAAGCTCTGCCACAGGAAGTGCAAATACAATCGGTTCCGATTGTGTTTACACTTCCTGTTAGCCTCTCAAGCCAACACTGTCTCTTCTATATTAGGTGGGCCGATTAATTGCCCTAATTAGCTAATGATTGCCCTAATTACCTAATGATGATGCGATGTCACTCGAACAATGATGACATCATCTGGTGACATGATCACTGATGACATCATCATTGAGTGCTCTGTGCGTCTGTATGTGGACTTGGATTCGATGAGGATTATTTCTTGTTTTGTCTGCGTTTACTTTCAAAAAGCTGCTCTGAATCCAGGATTTGATATGCTGCAGACAGTTGAGTGTTGCCGTTGCAGCTGCAATATCAGGTGTGCTATGGATGTATTTGAGTATTGTCAGCATGCAGGTGGTAGTTTAGGTCTTGGTTGTGCATCATTTGCCTTCCTTAATGTAAGCCCAATTGACGCTGCCTCTCTCGACACTTTTGAAACTGTCTCTTGAATGAGAGATATGACGTCAGAAGAGACGGAGAAAAGTGTCTCTCGAGAACGTTACGTCGCGGACACCGTCATATTTTGTTGTGCACTGTGACTGGCTAGAGAGAGAGTTCCGTTAGTGTGGCAGCCAACCTGCCGGGCAGCCAGCAGCTGCTTTCCCCAGGGAAACAGAGAGGGCTCCCTGTGTCAAGTCAAGTCAAGTCAAGTCAAGTTTATTTATATAGCCCTAATTCACAAGCATGTCTCAGAGGGCTTCACAGAAAGTATGTCTAGCTGATTCTAGCTAACACACAGTAACAAGAATATACAGAATAAAGATAACATTTGAACATTTGAAGAAAGCAGGAGAGTGGAGGGAGAGGGAGGAGGGAGGAGAGGGGGGAGGTGGGGAGAAAATAGGAAATGTGGAGAGGTGGGAGGGCGCAGGGGAAGGAGAGCAGTGGGAATGTGAGAGAGGGGAGAGGACAGAGAGGAGGAGAGAACAGAGAAGGAGAGGTGGAAGGGTACAGGGGAGGTAGAGTAGAGGTAGGGTCTAGGGTGGAGGGAGGGAGGGAGGAGAGGGGGGAGGTGGGGAGAAAATAGGAAATGTGGAGGAGGAGAGAACAGGGGAGGAGAGATGAGGGTGCAGGGGAGGGAGAGCCAGGGTAGGGGTAGGGTCTAGGGTTGGGGGAGGGGAGGGAGTAGGATACGGGCCCGGATTAGGGCGAGGGTGGGGAGAAATGGGAAATGTGGAGGAGGAGAGAACAGAGAAGGAGAGGGTGCAGGGGAGGGAGAGCAGGGGGAATGTGAGAGGGAGGAGAGGGCAGAGAGGAGGAGAGAACAGAGAAGGAGAGGTGGGAGGGCGCAGGGGAAGGAGAGCAGTGGGAATGTGAGAGAGGGGAGAGGACAGAGAGGAGGAGAGAACAGAGAAGGAGAGGTGGAAGGGTACAGGGGAGGTAGAGTAGAGGTAGGGTCTAGGGTGGAGGGAGGGAGTAGGATACGGGCCCGGATTAGGGCGAGGGTGGGGAGAAAATGGGAAATGTGGAGGAGGAGAGAACAGAGAAGGAGAGGTGGGAGGGTGCAGGGGAAGGAGAGCAGGGGGAATGTGAGAGAGGGGGGAGGACAGAGAGTAGAGGTGCAGGGGAAGGAGAGCAGGGGAAGAAGAGCAGGGGGAATGTGAGAGAGGGGGGAGGACAGAGGGTAGAGGTAGGGTCTAGGGTGGAGGGAGGGAGTAGGATACGGGCCCGGATTAGGGCGAGGGTGGGGGGAAAATGGGAAATGTGGAGGAGGAGAGGACAGAGAAGGAGAGGTGGGAGGGTGCAGGGGAAGGAGAGCAGGGGGAATGTGAGAGAGGGGGGAGGACAGAGAGGCAGAGAAGGAGAGGTGGGAGGGTGCAGGGGAAGGAGAGCAGGGGGAATGTGAGAGAAGGGAGAGCAGGAAGTGGCAGGGATTCAGGAAAATAGGGGAGAAGAGGAGAAGGAGCAGAGGGGGGGGAGAATGAGGAGAGAGCAGGAGAAGGGAGGGGGGGGCGGTGGGATGTGGGGGAGGAAAGAGCATGGAAAGAGAGGAGAACAAGAGGGGGGAAGAAGGGAAGAAGCGGGGAAAGGGGGAAAGAGAGGGGGGGGGGAGAAGATCAGACAACTGACTACTCTAAGCATTAACCAGAGCTAACTGGGACATAGTATCTAGCTAATCTACAGCCTAATCTGGCCTATCCTACCCTGCTCTAGTCTGATTTTAGCCTGAACACTAACAGGTCAGCCTTAGGCTGTAGCTAATCTATCGCCTACCTAAGCTGTTCTAAACCAACCGGCAGCCCTCGACCAGTGATGAAGAGCACCGATGCCCCCCGACCCGGCCCCCGCCCACATATGGCGTGGGAGGGAAGGCCAGGCCGGGACACAGCGGCACCCCCTCACCCCCAGTGAACGCAAGAAAACCTTTCCACCATATGGATCGCCGCATGGATTGCCCCAGTGACTTGGCTGAGGAGGAACCTTGTGAGGTCGTTGTGCTAGGGGCCAATTGCTGCGGCCCAGGCGGACCCAGCCCCCACGCGACCCGCCCCCCCAGCCCCCAGCCACCAGCATAGTGACCGAGAGCGTGAGAGCAGGCCACGCGGGGGACGGGCCCACCCACCAGGCCACAGCAGCGGACCCCCATCTGGGGACTCCCCTCCGAGACAGGCCGAGAGATGCCGGGCTAAACCATGCACAGAGTTTCCGATAATGAAACTCTGTGAATGGTTTATTATGGAAATAAAATGTACAAGAGAACAGAAAATTGAAAATGTAAAAAAGAGTCCAACAGAAGGGATATAAAAATGTAATTTTTAAATTATCCTAAGATCAGGGAAGGGAGTTGAAAATCTAAAAAGTAGAGTCCAAAAAAAAAATAGAAAATGCAGTCTTTAAGTGTTCGTAGGTTTAGAGAATACTAGTTAATTAGCTAGGTGACAAAAAGGGTAACAAGATTGGGAGTTCCATGAGGATGATCTGAGGAATCCATGAGTCCGCGTTGTTGAGGCTGGGGGGGGGGGGGGGGGTCCCCCCCTTCCCTTAGGCAGGCAGGTGACCAGGATGATGAGGATAGGGGTCGGTGGTGGTGAAGAGCCCGGGGTGTCAGACAGTAGATGGAGTAGCGGGTAGATGGCCTAGGGTGACGACAGGTGGCTAGGGCGATGACGGCCGGACCTAGGGCTGCAGCGGCGGGGGTGTACGTCAGGCCAATGAAGGACACCTGAGGGGGAGAGAGAGAAGAGAGCGGGGGAATCTGCGCAGAGGTGGAACTAACTCTATAGACAACAATAGAATTAGGTCCAAACAAAATTTATTAGGATTTTATTTTATTTTTTTATTTTTTAGGATGACTAATACTATACTGCTAATTCAGGTCTAAGTACCACCTAACACCACTGTCAATGATTCGGCCCTGTTTAGCGAACCTTAATCATGACCTACAACATGACCTACCGTGTGGCCGGAGGTCTGGAGGAGTGGAACGATTCTCTGAAAAGAGCGAGGCGAGCTGTTGTTGTCTGTCAAACCCGATGGGGGGACATACAGATACGAGGGTCCGTGGCTATTTTATTCTATTTTATTTAGGGGACCCGTGCCGGGCAAGATGCTTTTACAGTGATTTGAACTCAGAGGAAAACAAACTGTTGCCCCTCGGATGGCCACGGAGTAAAGCCGAGGAGGGGACACTTTTGCTGGGGGCGGGGCCGGCTCGCTGTTACCATGGAGACAACTGAAACCTGTCGCTGAAGTATAAAGTAAAAATGGCGTGCGACTCGTTTATCTCCGTCGAGAGACAGTTATCAAAAATGTCGAGTGTCCTGCCATGAATTAAGCTTTGTGTGTGTGTGTGTGTGTGTGTGTGTGTGTGTGTGTGTGTGTGTGTGTGTGTGTGTGTGCGTGCGCGCGCGCGTGTGCATGTGTGTATTTCAGTCTTACCTCCAGATGTCCAGCAGCTGTTGGTCTATAAAGAAGAGGTTCCCTCTGAGCAGCAGGATTGGAGCTCCAGTCTGCACCAGGACGACCCAGAGCCCCCACATGATATTAAAGTGGAACTGGAGGACCCAGAGCCCCCACATGATATTAAAGTGGAACAGGAGGACCCAGAGCCCCCACATGATATTAAAGTGGAACAGGAGGACCCAGAGCCCCCACATGATATTAAAGTGGAACAGGAGGACCCAGAGCCCCCACATGATATTAAAGAGGAACAGGAGGACCCAGAGCCGCCACACATTAAAGAGGAACAGGAGGACCCAGAGCCCCCACATGATATTAAAGTGGAACAGGAGGATCCAGAGCCCCCACATGATATTAAAGTGGAACAGGAGGACCCAGAGCCCCCACATGATATTAAAGAGGAACAGGAGGACCCAGAGCCGCCACATGATATTAAAGTGGAACAGGAGGACCCAGAGCCCCCACATGATATTAAAGAGGAACAGGAGGACCCAGAGCCGCCACATGATATTAAAGTGGAACAGGAGGATCCAGAGCCCCCACATGATATTAAAGTGGAACAGGAGGACCCAGAGCCCCCACATGATATTAAAGAGGAACAGGAGGACCCAGAGCCCCCACATGATATTAAAGTGGAACAGGAGGAAAGTGGAACAGGAGCACCCAGAGCCCCCACATGATATTAAAGAGGAACAGGAGGACCCAGATCCCCCACATGATATTAAAGAGGAACAGGAGGACCCAGAGCCGCCACACATTAAAGAGGAACAGGAGGAGGAAGTCTGTACCAGTCAGCGGGGAGAGCAGCTTCAAGGGCCGCAGGAGACTGATCTCACCGAGTTCCCATTCACTCTTATCACTGTGCAAGTCCTAAGTTGGTACCCCTCGATAATTTTACCATTAATGTCACAGGGTGATGCATTGGTGTGTGGCAGACATGTGGGTGTTACAATTAACCTGGGGGTGGCACTGTCTGGAGGGGGAGTTTTCTCTTTTCGCGGGACTCTTAATTAATCTGGGCACAGTGGCTGTGATTAGCGCACGGGCTCTGTGGGTGGTTCCCTCAATTGCTCCGGGCTGTTGATTAGGAGATGCAGAGCCGGTGTGCGGGAGAAGAGCCTGGAAGCCAGCCGTGATACGGACAGCATGGAGGACTGACGTGCACCAGTCGAGAGGAGGAATGGCGGAGCTGGGGAGCAGTATTCAGCCCTGCCTGCGGTTTAGGTAAGATTTGGTGGGGGCGGCTTTGGCTGGGACGGCCAAGGTACCTCCTCTCCCTCGCGTACCTAAGGTCGCACCGTGGCTGATGCACGGGTGAGAGGGAGAGGGGGGAAGGCCCCGGAAGCCGCTCCACCATGAGCTGTGAGCCGCAGGTGGGGTGAGAGCTCCCCAGTCTCTTTCTGTTTCAGCTGCCATTCCTCCTCCAGACGAACGCGAAGTCAGAGTGCGGCAGAAGCAGGGTGTGTAAGCTGTGCTTAGAAGAGACGCCGGAGAACACGAGGGGCACGGACGAGTCGAGCCGACCGGAGACCCAGACGAGCCGAGCAGAACCTGAGACCCGAGAGGCGGAGGAACGAGACCGCTTGGACGTGTGGGACCAGCCAGGGGAACGCTGAGATCCCAGCTCGTACGAGCTGCGCCTGCGAGGGAGAGAGGGGACAAGAGCGACAGCGGGAGACGCGCTGTGTGAAAGCGGAGGGGTGGAGGTGCGCTTCCCCCCTCCTTCAGTTAAGTCCCGCTCCATTTTTATTATTTTATCTTTGTGTGACCAGCTCCGTGAGACAGACGACGCGGGTCTGCCTGCAGGCCTAAACCCCAGACGCAGTAGAACAAACCCTCAGTGGAACTACTATAGTAGGCTACTGCACTGAAGGAGGACGAGCCCTTAAGGCGTGTTGTGAAACTATTTAGTTGGTGTGATTTACTTGCAATAGACGTGTTGCATCGAACTGGGTTGAACTTGGTTGCAGTGGATTTGGTTGCATTTCAATTATTTAACTTGGCTCATCCAAAGTGACAGTAGCCTACTAGTGAGTTAGCCTACTAGTGAAGAACTCTTATTCCCCTGGGGAACCAAAGCATTAAAAGCCTGCTCTGTTCTACACCCTCTTGTCAGCTGGAGGCGTCAGGAGAGGACGGGGAACCGGACGAGAGGGAAACACCGCAAATGCTCTGGACTGCAGCAGACACTGGACGTCACACGGACGCTGGACTCTTTTTTAACTAGGCACATTTTTCTATTGTATTTTAGTAATAAAACTCATTTGTTCCAACTTTCCACCTTGTCTGTGTATGCTGTTTGGGCCAGCACCACTCCCCAGTAGAATCCCATCTCATTCAGTCACGCACACACCCGTGACAATTTTGGCGTTGTCGGCAAGGATTTTCTACTGGGTTGAGTAACTGGCCTGGCAGCATGCCAGGGGGAGAGGAACAGGCCGCAGGGCCGTCAGTAATGATGCCATTTTTTATGGGGGGCCCATGGATGCAAAAATTTAGTGGCTGTGGTTCCGAAGCTAAATTGGGGGAATGGAAACGCCAAATAGAGACTATGTTAAGCTTCCAACCACTCAGTGACTCTCAAAAAGCGGACTTTGTGTTAAGCTCATTAGAGGGGGAGGCCAAGAGGGAGATTTTGACTTTGGAGAGGGAGAACAGGAACACCCCCGAGCAAATATTTGATACACTGTCTGCATTGTATGGTGACAACACTCATGTCTCCACCCTCCGGACTCAATTTTTTAACTGTAGACAGGAACCACAGCAGTCGCTTAGGTCATTTTCTCTCCGCCTGCGAGAATTGTTTTTCAGGCTGAAGCGGAAGGACGCAACGGGCCTGGGAGAAGGCGATGTCCTGCTGCGGGACCAGTTCATCATGGGGCTGAGAGAGGGCCCCATCCGCCAAGAACTACGGCGCCAACTGAGGAAAACCCCTCGCCTGTCCTTCGATGAGGCCAAGTTGGAGGCACTAGCATTGGAGGAGGAACGAGATGAACAATGGGCGCCTTCTATCTGCCTGGCAGTGGATAAGTCGACGCCCTATGCTCAACCTAAGGTAACAGACTGGAGGCAGGAACTCAAGAATGAAATCCTCAGGGAGGTAAAGGAACAAATGACTGACATGACCAAAACAATTTTATCTGAACTGAGAGACAATGGTAGGCAGGACACCTACTCTCCACCGGCCCCACGCCCAAGAGCACATTTTAATGAGTTTAGCAGCAACGGGTCCAGAGCTAGACCTGTGGGTGGCCCTTCCAAATATAGGTGGGACCCTCAAGGACGCCCAATTTCTAATAACTGTACTGAAGCTGGACATGTTAGTCGTAACTGCCCCTCCAGCTCTGCTAACCAGGATTTTTAGTGTCTCCAGCCACCGAGGTTAGACGTCCCCAAAGGGAACACCGGGGTAGACCCCTCCGATACAGAGATTAGTTCTAGGGACTAGAACGCTTTGAGTTGGGGGGGGTGTCACAGGGTGATGCATTGGTGTGTGGCAGACATGTGGGTGTTACAATTAACCTGGGGGTGGCACTGTCTGGAGGGGGAGTTTTCTCTTTTCGCGGGACTCTTAATTAATCTGGGCACAGTGGCTGTGATTAGCGCACGGGCTCTGTGGGTGGTTCCCTCAATTGCTCCGGGCTGTTGATTAGGAGATGCAGAGCCGGTGTGCGGGAGAAGAGCCTGGAAGCCAGCCGTGATACGGACAGCATGGAGGACTGACGTGCACCAGTCGAGAGGAGGAATGGCGGAGCTGGGGAGCAGTATTCAGCCCTGCCTGCGGTTTAGGTAAGATTTGGTGGGGGCGGCTTTGGCTGGGACGGCCAAGGTACCTCCTCTCCCTCGCGTACCTAAGGTCGCACCGTGGCTGATGCACGGGTGAGAGGGAGAGGGGGGAAGGCCCCGGAAGCCGCTCCACCATGAGCTGTGAGCCGCAGGTGGGGTGAGAGCTCCCCAGTCTCTTTCTGTTTCAGCTGCCATTCCTCCTCCAGACGAACGCGAAGTCAGAGTGCGGCAGAAGCAGGGTGTGTAAGCTGTGCTTAGAAGAGACGCCGGAGAACACGAGGGGCACGGACGAGTCGAGCCGACCGGAGACCCAGACGAGCCGAGCAGAACCTGAGACCCGAGAGGCGGAGGAACGAGACCGCTTGGACGTGTGGGACCAGCCAGGGGAACGCTGAGATCCCAGCTCGTACGAGCTGCGCCTGCGAGGGAGAGAGGGGACAAGAGCGACAGCGGGAGACGCGCTGTGTGAAAGCGGAGGGGTGGAGGTGCGCTTCCCCCCTCCTTCAGTTAAGTCCCGCTCCATTTTTATTATTTTATCTTTGTGTGACCAGCTCCGTGAGACAGACGACGCGGGTCTGCCTGCAGGCCTAAACCCCAGACGCAGTAGAACAAACCCTCAGTGGAACTACTATAGTAGGCTACTGCACTGAAGGAAGACGAGCCCTTAAGGCGTGTTGTGAAACTATTTAGTTGGTGTGATTTACTTGCAATAGACGTGTTGCATCGAACTGGGTTGAACTTGGTTGCAGTGGATTTGGTTGCATTTCAATTATTTAACTTGGCTCATCCAAAGTGACAGTAGCCTACTAGTGAGTTAGCCTACTAGTGAAGAACTCTTATTCCCCTGGGGAACCAAAGCATTAAAAGCCTGCTCTGTTCTACACCCTCTTGTCAGCTGGAGGCGTCAGGAGAGGACGGGGAACCGGACGAGAGGGAAACACCGCAAATGCTCTGGACTGCAGCAGACACTGGACGTCACACGGACGCTGGACTCTTTTTTAACTAGGCACATTTTTCTATTGTATTTTAGTAATAAAACTCATTTGTTCCAACTTTCCACCTTGTCTGTGTATGCTGTTTGGGCCAGCACCACTCCCCAGTAGAATCCCATCTCATTCAGTCACGCACACACCCGTGACATTAACATTATGAAGTCATGGTGACAACATGTTGAGTTAGTTTTCCTTAATGTGAATATGTCTGTATTTCATTTGTACCTCCAGACCTCAGGAAGCTGTATGTCAGTAAAGAAGAGGTTTCCTCTGAGCAGCAGGAGGGCAGCCCCAGTCTGCACTAGCCTAGGTAAACCCAGCCCCCACGTGACCTGCTCTCTCAGTTCCCAGTCACTAGCACATAGTGACTGAGAACAGGTCTGAGAGCAGGTCACGTGGGGGATGGGTTTACCCAGGCTAAGTCTGCACCAGGAGAACCCAGAGCCCCCACACGTTAAAGAGGAACAGGAGGACCCAGAGCCACCACATGATATTAAAGAGGAACAGGAGGACCCAGAGCCCCCACATGATATTAAAGAGGAACAGGAGGACCCAGAGCCTCCACACATTAAACAGGAACAGGAGGACGAAGTCTGTACCAGTCAGGAGGGAGAGCAGCTTCAAGGGCTGGACGAGACCCATATCACCAAGTCCCCATTCACTGCTGTCCCTGTAAAGAGTGAAGATGATGAAGAGAAACCTCAGTCCTCACAGCTTCATCAAAGCCAAACTGAGGAGAACAGAGAGGCAGAGCCTCTAGCCAGCAGCTCAACTGAACAGATGAAAACAGAAGCTGATGGAGAGGACTGTGGAGTATCAGAACCAGCCAGGAACTTAGATCCAGCTAGTCATTTACAAGCAACTAGTGCTGGCAAGACTGCAGACTCTTCTGACCCTGAGACTGAAGACAGTGATGGTTGGAAGGAGTCTAGGCAACCTCAGTCTGCTTTAGAGTCACTTGAAAACAATGAAGTCCGTATAAGTCGTAAGAGATCTGCTACTGGGAAGGAAGTCTTTAGTGGCTCAACGTGTGGTAAGAGATATGACACCAAGGGAAGTCTGCAGACACACATGAGAGTCCACACTGGTGAGAAACGGTTTATTTGCTCAGACTGTGAAAAAAGTTTTGGTAAAAAAATAGAGTTGAAGAGACACATGCGACTCCACACAGGCGAGAAGCAGTTCAGTTGCTCAGACTGTGCGAAAAGTTTTAGTCGGGAAGGACACTTGAAGACACACATGAGAGTCCACACACGCGAGAAACCATTTAGTTGCTCCCACTGTGATAAAACCTTTAGTCTGAAACAAAACTTGAAGAGACACATGAGAGTCCACACACGTGACAAACCATTTAGTTGCTCTCACTGTGATAAAACCTTTAGTCTGAAACAAAACTTGAAGACACACATGAGAGTCCACACACGTGACAAACCATTTAGTTGCTCCCACTGTGATAAAACTTTTAGTCAGAAAGAACACTTGAAGACACACATGAGAGTCCACACACGCGACAAACCGTACTGTTGCTCAGACTGTGATAAACCCTTTAGTCGGAAAGAAAACTTGAAGACACACATGAGAGTCCACACAGGCGAGAAGCCATTTAGTTGCAGTGTTTGTGGGAGAAGTTTTCGCCTGCAACATCATCTCAAAAGCCATAAGTGTTGTGGTGAGAAGAGCAGCAACAGCCAGCAGGTGAAGCTGCAGAGCTGAACTGTTCAGCAGTAAAACAGAGCAATACACTCACATCCCCATGTCACTTTCATTTCAATCAGTTTCAGGTCACTTAGGGTGCGTTCGTAAATCCAATCTGACGCTCTTCACTAAAATGAGACTGCGGCTGTTCAAAGACGCAGAGCGAACGTGTTTTAGAAACATTGGCTACTGGCTAGCAGTTATCTAACTGCTACACATACAAACAGCTCACTCTTATCTGCTCTCAACTCCTCTGCCCCCTTCTCTTCTCTTCCAGTGCTTTGCGGGGAAACACTGTGACTGCTGCATTAGAATTTGTGCGGTGCATTGTTTTGTTTAGCCTAATATGTCTCATATTGTGGGTAGTATGGTATCCAAACTGCACCATGTTGTGGTCAGACCGGTCCTAACAGCGTCTTGTGGCCAGGTAATCATGATCATGTAAAGGTGCGATCATTACATCTACAGTTTGTTTTCTTTGGTCTGAACCATAGTTGAGAAGTTCACTTTGTTCAATTTTCCTTTGTTTTTTGCGTGACACTGCTCTATTATAAGCCAACCGGGCTTGTAAACAAAAGTCACATGACTCACAAGTAGCTTGTTTATTGGACAGTTTTGGTGACCTCTCATCCTTGTAGATTTTGGCAGGAGGCGGGTCTAAACAAATCCGATTCCAGTCTGTGTAACTTAGCAAAGCTTGATGGAGTCGTCTGCACTCTTTTTGGCCATTTTCATTTTCCGCGCATGAGAAACTCCTCGCCATCTGATGTCAACATCCGTCTCCTTGCTCGCCTATAATAAGCCATTGCTTTGGGGGTGGTTTCCTCACGTTGGTTCGGGTTACCTACCTTCCCGCTCCTAACAAACGCAACACGGTTCTAGTGTCAGAGGACCGAGACTCTCTGTGCCGTTATTTGGTGCCACCAGAGTTCACGGCATCTTTCTCACCAAACAAACCAAACTAAAGGAGGAAACGCTCCGGAGTTGGAATAAAGTCTGACATACATGTAGTTTGAGGGGGGGGGGGGGATGGCCACACCGAGGTTCTACCATTACTGCCATCCATGAGAAGTAATGCTACTAATATTTAGCCTTGTGACTCATTCAGAGGAGGCGTGTGCTGATGCTCGAAACTCCCCACTGCGCGCTTTTGAGTGTAATTCTATAGTTGAGTGACGTGCAGGTATATTTGACAGATTTCAATCTTTATGTTCTTGAATACATACATAACCAATTAGCAGTCACACACAGAAGTACTAAAAGCTATGTTTTGTTTATTTTGTTACTTAACTTCACTGATTAAAAACCACTGAGTCCCACACTATGTTGAAAATAGATTTGTCCTAATTTAGATGATTTGTTTGAACATGTTGCATAAAAATAAGGTGTATAGTTATGATGTTATTGAGAGGAAACTCAATGCTGCTGTGATGTTTATCCCCCCCCCCCCCCCGCCCCAAATCTGGATTGAATGAAAACTTATTTCATACAAGTGTGAGTATCCACACTGTCCCATATTACTGTATGTTCACATCAGTGGTCGTGTTTCTATATTTTTTTTTTAAATAAACAAACATCATTTAACCAAGGCATGTGTTTTTATTTTGTATTATTTTATTATTAGTGTGTATTTGTTTGTTTTGCTTCTACCTGCTGAAATATATCTGTACAAGATTTCTTGCATCCTTGCAGATGAAAATTATTATATTTTGTGTGTGTGTGTGTGTTTGTGTTTGTGTGTGTGTGTGTGTGTGTACACTACTATGTAGGTATAGAGAGCAAACGTGGAACGTCACTTCCTGCTTCAGCACTGTACCAGAGATTTTCATGCACCATTCATTTTCCCGTATGCATTTTGTAAAATGCTTATAAAAAGTTTTACTTGTTCAAACCAAACGGTACAGATATATTTAGAAACAGGAGAGATTGCATAACATTTCACTTGGACCAAAACGTTAAAAAAAATGCGTGTTTGAAGAAAATATTTTTTCGATGTTTTTTTTTTGTTGGTCCAAGTGAAATGTTCTATGGTATCTCCCGATTATAGCGTTAACCGTTTGGTTTAACCAGTAAAACTATTTTTCTAAGCATTTTATGAAATGTCTATGGGAAAATAACTGGCGGATTAAAATCTCTGGTACAGTGCTGAAGCAGGAAGTGACGTTCACCTTGCCTCTCTATAGTCAGACAGTTGCACGGGGGCACAAAGGTCTAAAGTCGGGTGGTGTGGGTACCATAACATATCAAGGTTTTGCTTGTTGTTGAATTTAATCAGTTTTATGTTTTGAAGCACTTTAGGCTAAATAGAATTCGCTTTATATAAGTGATGCACATTCAAGTGGAATTGGGGGTAGCAGGTTGGCACGTGGCATCCCCAATTTCCCCCCGGGGATCATTAAAGTCTTTCTGATTCTGATTCATAGTCCCATTTGAAGAAAGCAATGTACAAGGACATTTTGATGTGGACTTATGCAGTCTGTAAAGTCTGATATTCTAACACGGTGTTTACTGCTGTCAGATCTCATAGACAGCGTGGAGCTGGAGAGAACAGTGGCTAACCTCATCGAGGAGCTGGCTGCATCTCTTGACGCAGAGGGAGCCCTCCAAGACCAGCTGGAAGAGCTGTACTCGCTTCCACAGAAGATGATCGGTGTCATGGAGCAGGTAAAAGCGCCATCCAACACAGCATTACCACACTTGATCAAAAGTATTTTACAAATGATAACCCCCGTCAGATTCAGTATATCATTTCATATCACGATTATAGTCCTCTCAAAAGTCACATTTGTCATCAGTGTACACAAGTTGAAATGGGGATTATTTTCCAGCTAAACCGGGTGACTGAGGAGCTTGAGAGAGCGCGAGCTGAGAAAGATGCTGAGTTCCAGGAGGGCAGCAGAGAGCTGGAGGCCGAGCTGGAAGCACAGCTGGGCCAGGCTGAACTTTCTCTGCGGGACCTGCAGTGTGAGGTCCAAAGACTCAGGAACGAGTCTGAAGCGCTCAAGGTGACTACAGTACAGATCTTTGGCAATGAAACAATGTGTGACTCAGTTTGGACCAATCTTGCCTCAGAAAATGGACGACCATTTAATTTAGTCCATATTAGAGCCATGGACCCCCATTTAATTTAGTCCATATTAGAGCCATGGACCACCATCCCGTTTGCGCAGGCATTTTGGGGGGCGCAGATGATTTTGGCATGGCTCTAATTTGCACCTGAGACACGTGCCGTGAACGTTTCCGCAACCCTGCCGAGAATTGCATGCCCAACATATTTCGGTGCTGTTTTAACTTAGAAATCAGGGAGAGCAAATTCCGACAAGTGTCCGAGCGGTTTCCTTTTTGTACAATAATAATACAATAATAATCTGCATATTGAATGTTCAGGTAAAGATTAAGTCCATGGAGCAACAGTTGTCTGCTTCTGAAGAAGAAAAAGAAGGACTGGAAATTAAACTCCAACTCCTCAAACGGGCTGATGAAAAGATGGAGGGCCCTATCTTCCGACAGGCGATATCCCCCATTTGCGCGTGCGCACCTGTTTGCGCGTGTCTTAACGCAGGCAAGATAACAGTCCGCCTTGCACATTTGTCCAGGTGTTCTGCCAAGTTTTGCTCCCCCGCCCAGCAGCAAAAAAAAGCATCCCCACCTCACGGGAGCATAATTGTAATGATTTGTACAGAAATATAACTGTTTAAAAGTGATATAATTGTCTGGTAGATGTGACCTCCCTGATTTCTAAGTTAAAACAGCACCAAAATATGTTGGGGATGCAATTCTCGGCAGGGTTGCGGACAGTGGCGTGCCGTCCATTAGGCGAACTAGGCAAATGCTAGGGGCGCTTTAGCCGTTAGGGGCACCAGAGCAACCCGTTCTCACTGCGAGCGCGTAGCATATTGACGCTTTGTCCCGTCCCTTGTGCGTCGCTTGTTACTAACATGGTACCCTTGAGCGACACATAAAACGACTTGGGCTTTCCGACTAAACACAATGCAAACCCATGGAAGTAATCTTTGACGCTTATGGCAACTGCTCCCCCATTAGCCTAACTGCAGACCCATTAGGGTCTGGAGGAGCTAACCTCTCCCAGACCCTAACCCTAAACCTAACCTCTCCCACCCCATGCCTAAACCTAACCTCTCCCAGACCCTAACCCTAACCTCTCCCACCCCATGCCTAAACCTAACCTCCCCCAGACCCTAAACCTAACCTCTCCCACCTCCCACGCCTAAACCTAACCTCCCCCCAGACGCTAATGGGGCAGCAGTTGACTAATGGGTGAGCAGTTAGGCTAATGGGGGTGCAGTTGCCATAAGCGTCAAAGTTGACTTCTATGGGTTTGCATTGAGTTTAGTCGGAAAGCCCAAGTCGTTTCATGGGTCGCTCAAGGGTACCATGTTAGTAACAAGTGGCGCATAAGGGACGGGACAAAGCGTCAATATGCTACGTGCTCGGAGTGAGAACGTGTTGGCCAGAGAGGTAAAAAAAAAAAAAAAAAAACTTTTTTTTCTCAAATACTTTTTCATGATAATAGGCCTACTATTATTTTGCAATAGTCTTTAAATAATAGTGAAATAATTTTTCTAATTCTGGCTTTCTGGCTGCCTGGGCTGCAGCACTTTCACCATAGTCCCTAATCCATACCACCCCACCCCCTGCGCGGCCGCGCCCTCTTCTACCTGCTCGGAGCTTTTTCCCAGAGTGGGGGAAGGGCGATTCTGAGCCTGCACTGCAGGCAGCAGTTTTAGCGGTGACATGACGTCAGTTTGTTTTGATGCTCACTCCACTGACTGACTCCAGCAGCAGAGATGCGCAGCAAGAAGCAAGATATGCGAATCGCCCAGAGATTAAACACACAACACCGAACACCCTAATGTCCTAACTTGCTCTGGAAATGCAAAATTTTCCACAATTTCCATCACAAAACATGACAAACATGGAACTCTTGACCTTCCTCCATGACAAGAAGCTGACAGAGATTTACCCAAATATGTGGGTAGCGCTAAGAATCTCTGCCACTCTAGCTGTTACAGTGGCTGCTGCTGAAAGGAGCTTCTCAAAGCTCAAACTAATCAAAACCTACCTGAGATCGACGATGGGGCAAGAACGTCTGAGCGGGCTTGCCATCATAAGTGTAAATCACGTGGTCTCAAAACAGCTGTCTTATGCTGATGTAATAGATGCCTTTGCTGCTAGAAAGACAAGGCGAGTACGGTAAGTCTATAGAATTTAGTTGAACAAGAGTCAATTTGAGGCCAGATTAGACCACTCCAAATGTAGACAGTGCCATCTATTGAACTTTACAGACTCAGTCATTTGCCAAATTGCCTCAACTGCAATTCATTTTGCATATTTTCTTTAGTTGTGTGTGTGTGCAATACTCTTATTTTACTCTTACTACTACTTATTTTACTATTTGTAATTTGTTGTGTTTTACTGCTTTATATAATATTTTATTGTATTGTATTGTATTGTATTTTTTTTTTTATTATTAATATTGTAATTCTTATATTTGCACTGGTTCGTTGTTCCCATTTCCAATAAACTTCAAATGCATAAAGCTATACAGTTTCTGTGTGACTGTATAAGCATTTGTGGTGGAATTAGCTGCGATATAATTTGTATTATATTTTCTTTGGGGGGGGGGGGGGTGCGGGTGCGGTGTTTAAACAGCAGCAACAACAGAAGCTCTTTACTGTGAGAAATCCTCTTCAAAGCAAGGAGAAAGGTTGGTTACGTTGAATCGCTGCGCTCCGCATACTACATAAGTGAGTCTGTGCCAGTTCACAGCCACTCAGTGTTGCCAGATGGCAAATGTTGAATTATCGTACCAGAGGGTCAAAATTATCGTTTTTGGAGTGAAATTATCGTACGCCCCCTCCCCAGCGCGCGCCTATGTCGGGGGAGCTGCGGCTGATCACAGGCTACTTTTTGGACTTGGCATGATTTTTCAACACTGTGATCTCAGTGCGGGGTGCGGGTGCGGTGTTTAAACAGCAGCAACAACAGAAGCTCTTTACTGTGAGAAATCCTCTTCAAAGCAAGGAGAAAGGTTGGTCATGGGCCAATTTAGAAATGATGAACTTTCCCACGGCCACTGGCCAAAAAGGGGGCGTGGCTATGGATGTGTCCAATCACAAAAAGCCACAGCTAACTTTCAAACAGATTCACGTAACACCACAAAACTTTCTAGGAAGGCTGGTTCACGGGCCAAGGACGAACTCAATAACTTTCCCCCGACCACTAGCTAAAAGGGGGCGTGGCTATAGCCGGGGCCAATCACTAAAAGGTGCCTAATTGTTTGTTTGAAATAAACAGACAATCCTAATGGAAAGATTCTTCCTCTTATCCAACTCTCCCTCTCTCATAATTCCTGTTTTGTGTTCACAAACACGCCCCCCCCCCCCCCCCCCCCCTTTTGTGTGCCGCTGCCTAATCAAGTCGCCCTGCATTATAAATATATGAATCAAACGTTGAATGAATATCCACGAGACTTGTCTTGAACAGTTTGCGGGGTAATTCATCTCTGGAGCTCATGATCTGGTTATGTGAGTAAATATGGGAGCGATCCATCGACGCCTCCGACCTTGTTAGTCACCCTGAGGTCACTGCTGATTGGTGGAAATGAGCGAGTGGGTGAGCGAGAGATCGGCCAGCAGCGGCCGTCAATAAAAGGATTTCCTCCACTCACACAGAGCCACATCTGCCCTCTGGATCAATGGAAAGCAGTATAGGCTGGTGCAGGTCAGAGGTCAATGGACTGGAAGTTGTTTTGGCTTGGTATATAGTTGACCTGGTTTGAGCTTGCATACCGTTGTGAACGTCTCGTGAACGTACTGCTATGTCGTCACACTGCTAGACACATGTCGCGTGCCTGCTCAAAGGGCTGGTCGCACTGGCACTAGTTTTGATGCCAGACCCATGAGAGTTCTATACGCTGATACACTACGTTGCTGCATGCTGCAGAGCTCTCTCTGGGTCTGATACACTATGTTACTGCATGCTGCAGAGCTCTCTCTGGGTCTGATACACTACGTTACTGCATGCTGCAGAGCTCTCTCTGGGTCTGATACACTACGTTGCTGCATGCTGCAGAGCTCTCTCTGGGTCTGATACACTACGTTGCTGCATGCTGCAGAGCTCTCTCTGGGTCTGATACACTACGTTACTGCATGCTGCAGAGCTCTCTCTGGGTCTGATACACTACGTTACTGCATGCTGCAGATCTCTCTCTGGGTCTGATACACTACGTTGCTGCATGCTGCAGAGCTCTCTCTGGGTCTGATACACTACGTTGCTGCATGCTGCAGAGCTCTCTCTGGGTCTGATACACTACGTTGCTGCATGCTGCAGAGCTCTCTCTGGGTCTGATACACTACGTTGCTGCATGCTGCAGAGCTCTCTCTGGGTCTGATACACTACGTTGCTGCATGCTGCAGAGCTCTCTCTGGGTCTGATACACTACGTTGCTGCATGCTGCAGAGCTCTCTCTGGGTCTGATACACTATGTTACTGCATGCTGCAGATCTCTCTCTGGGTCTGATACACTACGTTGCTGCATGCTGCAGATCTCTCTCTGGGTCTGATACACTACGTTGCTGCATGCTGCAGAGCTCTCTCTGGGTCTGATACACTATGTTACTGCATGCTGCAGATCTCTCTCTGGGTCTGATACACTACGTTGCTGCATGCTGCAGAGCTCTCTCTGGGTCTGATACACTATGTTACTGCATGCTGCAGATCTCTCTCTGGGTCTGATACACTACGTTACTGCATGCTGCAGATCTCTCTCTGGGTCTGGGGCACTTTCCCTCAGAGTACTGGTTATGGGAGGCTTTGCGACTTTGCGATCAGACAACACAGGAGGCGCAGCCCATTTTTCGAACCGCTCTCTCATCGGTGCTACGACCTGTCACTCATTCAATTTCAACCCGCCTTCAAAACCAGCAGTGGCTGCAGCGTTGCCAGACGTACGATAATTATCGTATTTGTACGATAAGTTCGACCTCTGTACGATCAATAATCCCAAAATCCCCCAAATGTACGATAATTTCATCATTTTGTGACACTTAGACGAATCCTACGTCTATCACTCTATCTGTTTATACAATCATCTCTTCAAACAACATATTTGCAGCCAATACGTGCAGGGTGTTTTGTTGTTGTTGCAACGCAGGCTGAGATCACAGTGTTGAAAAATCATGCCAAGTCCAAAAAGTAGCCTGTGATCAGCCGCAGCTCCCCCGACATAGGCGCGCGCTGGGGAGGGGGCGTACGATAATTTCACTCCAAAAACGATAATTTTGACCCTCTGGTACGATAATTCAACATTTGCCATCTGGCAACACTGAGTGGCTGTGAACTGGCACAGACTCACTTATGTAGTATGCGGAGCGCAGCGATTCAACGTAATATTTGAGTCTTGGGAGAGACTACACTGGCACTGACATCACCGGTGATGGGTGATGTCAGTGCGGTGGGTTACATGCCGCCATTCCGACGTGCTGCCACTCCGACGTTCCGCCACTCAGAAATATCGGCACTCAGAAATATTGCCACTCTGAAATCCCGCCACTCCAATTTTCATAAGGTCCGCCACTCCGAATTTGATTTGACTTCCAGTTCACGTTCAGGCAGCTGACCTGTCTATCTTTAGTGGTTTATTTTATGTTTTTTCTCTGTCTAGTGTGTTTAATTGTACTGTTATCTGTTAACACGTCATTTCATATTTTCACTCAGTTGTATATTTGTTGACCTTATTAGTTTGAGTTGTTAGATGTTCTTTTTGTCGTCTGATTTTCTTTTTATCCTCTGTTATGTTGAGTGTATATATATATATATATATATATATATATATATATATATATATATATATATATATATATATATATATTTTAATTGTTTTATATGTTTGTATTCTCTGTGTTCAGGACCCCAGGAAGATTAGAGGTGCAGTCATGTCCTTCTAATGGGGATCCTTTAATAAACTAAACTAAACTAAACCTCGTTCAGACAGGCACCTCTCTCAGATGCTGCTAAATGGGTTGCCCTCGAATCCTCGAAATGATTGTGGAGCCCAACAAAATTAAAATAAAGACGTGTTGTTCAAAGATGTTGGTGCTCCCTCAACGCCTACATTCCACTTGGTGTTGTCCTTGTAAAAAGGATGGGTCGTGTCATACATTATTTTGTGGTTTTCCACTTCAATGATGAACTTTTCCTCATACATGTTTGTCCTCTGGCTTGATATTGAATGCTGTAAACACCTCTGCCCTGTTGACTCCATGCCTGGCTCCGCCCAACTTGCTGCAGCTTTGCTCCGACATCCATGAAAATTAGAAGCCTTGCGTATTTCTTTTTGCAGACGCAAATTAGAGCCGTGCCAAATCATCTGCGCCCCCAAAATGCCTGAGCAAACGGGATTTGGGTGGTCTTAAGCAAAATAAATTATTCACAGGCGTGGCCAGGCAATGCTGGGCATTACGTCAATCAAAACCAATCAGATTCCCGTCTCGCAATCGGTGTTTGCGCGAGGCATGCAATATGCTGTAATTCTCTCCATGCGTAATAGTGTACTCACTCGTGCGAGGACACAGAGAGCTTATTGACAGATCGTCTGTGGCGCCAACGACCCTCCGGGCTATGAAGGTAAATAGCCTATGTTCATTGTCCAACAAGTTTTCTCAATTTCCCTCTTTGCGATGTGATAAAAGTTTCTCAGTGAGTTATAGTTGATTGCCTCACTGAATAATCTGCTAATACCCAATTTTAGCAGCAGAATTTGATGTCCTGGCGTGGCAAGGCTGTGCGTAATGACATCTCCAAAAGGAATTTTACTCTGCACTGTGCTGCACAGCACGGAGATTATGGTGCGCGCAAGCGCAGCGGGGTATTTAGCGCGTAAGAGGTGCTTTTATGATGTTGCTGACGATAGGATAATGCCATTTATCCCCACATTCTTTCACTGAAACGCCTGCTTTGGTATGTGGCACGCCTACTGTATGTCCAGTACAATTATAACAGGCATGCGCTTGTGCACGCCCTTAATTTGCATTGCGCAAGGCGCTAAATTACCGCTTTTGCGAAGATAGGGTGCCGCGTCTATGTGCCGACAGGTCGCAATGCCGATAGCCCACAAGCAGAACCAGCTGAGCGAGGCGGCGTGCAGCGTGTCGGTGGAGCTAACCTCTCCCAGCCCCCACGCCAAACCTAACCTCCCCCCATGCCTAAACTTAACCTCCCCCAGACCGTAACCCAAAGCCTAACCTCTCCCAGCCCCCACGCCAAACCTAACCTCCCCCCATGCCATGCCTAAACCTAACCTCCCCCAGACCCGAACCCAAAACCTAACCTCTCCCACCCCACGCCTAAACCTAAGGTCGGCATTGCGGGTGGTCGGCATAGCGGGTGGTCGGCATAGCGGGTGGACCCCGAAGATAGGGCCCTTAGTGTTTACATGACCAATTAATCTTGTTTATTAATTCACAGAAAGGTAATGGTAGGCCTGAATATCACTGACAGGCTTTTTATGTGTCACTTGAACAGGCATGCCGATTAAACCAAAACAGTAAATACATCCTAATCATTCAAATCCACTCAATGGAATTGCAATCCAATTCTCTCTCTCTTTATTTTGAAGTGCCTATTTTTTATTTTTTTAAGTGCCTTAAACTGACAAGTTACTCTGCTTATACTAAAAGCATAAGCAGGTGTACTCAAATGTTTGACTTGTGTGTGCCCAAAACACACTGTGGCAGAACCAGCTGAGCTAGGCAGCGTGCAGCGTGTCGGTGGACCGGCTTGAGCTATAAGCTCTCCCAGCCCCCACGCCTAAACCTAACCTCCCCCCATCCCTAAACCTAACCTCTCCCACCCCCCATGCCTAAACCTAACCTCCCCCAGACCCTAAACCTAAACCTAACCTCTCCCACCCCCCACGCCTAAACGGCATAGCGGGTGGACACCGAGTCGCTACGCTCGGGCGCCGGTGTATGGTACTCAAAATATTTTCTCAAGGTTGGCAGGTCTGCTATCAGTGTGCTGGGAGAGGCATCTTCTTTTGATTATTTCGACATGGAGAAGACAGTGGCCAACATGCTGGAGAACAAGAAGCATATATGTCAAAAATGACCTTTGTCCCAGTGACCGACTGCCGTAGAGACGCTTCTAACTCCAGGCTATTTCATGAGAGCTAGCTCTTCGCGATGCAGTCCATTTCCACCAATGTCGGGAAGATAATCCCACATGACATCATCAAAATTAACATTGACCGCAGATCACGTCTTGCAAGAGTGGAGTCCATCGCGTTTGACACCTCCGTCCAGGATCTAGTACTTAGATGCAGAGTACTTTTCCGTGGCCTTGAGATGAGGAATCACCAACAGTTCCACAGCCAAAAATGAGGCGTGGAGACAACTTCACAGACACCAATTTCCTGAGGTCGCCTATATACACAGAAAAGAAGACTAAGAAGGCAAAGCAGACCAGGCCAGGCAAGGTGGCAGTGTTGGAGGAGCCTGCTGCTGCAACCTCTCCAGCAAGAAGAGTCTTAGTAGCAGTTCAACAGCCATGTGATGTCAGCGCCGCCGCCGCTGACCTCTTCTCCAGTCCCAAGAGGGTGACCTCAAGGCAGGGCGACCAAGAGATGTGCTCAAGGCAGTTCCATCAACAGTAAAAAGAGGCGTGAAGACAAGAATCCAAGGCCAGAGACCAGAGACCAGAGACCAGGCCAGACCTGCTCCCTGGGAAATCCAGGAAATATTCATGTCTGTATGCTGTTTGAAGAAATAAACTAAGCATACTGATGTTTCTGGCTCCCGGTCAGTTTATTAACGCTCCAAGTCTGATTTGTGTCACTTGTCCCAAACCACATACGGAGGTAGTTGCCAATCTGCTTTCGACTGATGTGACTTGAGTGCGGACGCGCAGATCCACCAAATCTGATTTGAACGTCACTCGCAACTCAGCATCAAATGCTTCTGTGCAGGAAAACCACGTCACCAACGTACGTACTGTATTTACTGACGCCCACGTCGTTACCATAGCAACCCATGCAGATAGGCTGTTTAGGTCTGGACACATAGATCCGACTTGAAAATCAGATTTGTGGCAGTGCGGACACACTCCCAAATCAGATTTGGGAAACCAATCAAGATAATGATGATTGATGACTTTATCAGCAAACACACCGGCGACCCAAGCCTTGCCTACGCCTTGCCTTTACCCACGCTTTTAAATAGGCGTCCGTTTTAGTCAACGAGGCTGTGTACACCGGGCGCCTGAGTGTGAACCCTGCGTGTACCCACGCCTTGCCGATTTTATCTTTTAGGCGTGAGTTCTATTTTCAAGCCGACTAGGCGCGTGCAGGCAGGCTTCTTCTGTCAATCCATGAAAGAAAAACGCGGAGTTACTACAACAATGTTGAGCAGAGAGAGAGAGAGAGAGAGATTGACGGGTGGCTATCACGTGGGGCTTTCTCCCCGTTGGCAAACAAATCTTCAGGAGAGAGAATAGCGACCGAAGAAGCAAGATGGACAATGTTGTTGTGCCAGCACATATTCTTGCAAGATTACCTCTCTAAAATGTCCGAGTCAGATCTGGTTATACATATCCAGCATCAATAGAACATTAAATATATCAGATTTATTTTACCTATGATAATTCGGGACCACACGTGAAAAATATTACTTACTATTACTACTCTCCCTTTAAGAGTTCATTGGGAAGTCAATTGATGATTAGATGATTGGGCCACCCATGTGGGGGCGTGTATTTGTGTGCTCAATAAAAAACCCAGTAAGAGGGGCAGTCGAGAGCTGACTGTGTTGAATGAACAACGTGTTTCCAGACCACTCTTTTAACCCACTCCGTCGTAAGCTTTACTATGTGTGTTTTTAGTTTTAGCCACTGTGTTTTACTTTGTTTAATAATCTGTGTAGGTATACTGCCGTATACGTCCGCTTGGAACAGATAATGAGGAATGCTGTATTGAGATGATCAGCAACACTGCCATTCAGCTGCATGTCCCTGATGGTTTTAAAGTCAACTGCAATGGGGAATACAAAGAGGTAAGGGAGTTAAAAGGCCTTACTACGGATCACAGCGTTTCATAGGTTTCACTTGGTCATAATGGCAATTTGGACACTTGCTACCTGCCAAAGAAGCATCTTAGTTTTGTATTTTCTGGCATGAACAGTCTCAGCTTTCTAAAGAATTATGTAAACGGGGAGGGAAAATACCAGCACCCAGATGCATTCAGTTTACCCTACATATTTTTATGGCAGTGATTTGGGATTATATTTTGTAGACAAAGCTCTTCTAGTCATAATTAAATTCTGCCTAGAAAGAATAGCTGTAGCCATTATTTTCGGACTAACGAGCGGGCGGATTAGTGAGATTTTAGTTGTCGGGTTAACGAGCTGTTGGACTAATGAGACGTCTGTCCAATGCCTCTTTTTTCGGACTCGTGAGGTATCGGACTAGAGCCATGGCACCGATTGTCTAACGAAAATGATATGCTCGATGGGAGGGCTCTTCAACTGGCAGTGTTGACACGGAATTTAGAAGAGCCTGAGGGTAATATTCAGTAGAGACCTTTGATGTTCTAAGAGGGTGTGATAGGCATATGGCTGACTGGCCATCCATTATATTGATAGTACCATTCTCATTGATGTTTTTCATTTAAAAATCCATCACACAGGACTCTTTCAAAGGGGTATTTGGCATCAAAACAAATCAGAAGGAGCTGTTTCAAGATGTTGCACAGCCCCTAGTAGAAGACCTAATTAGTTTGATCTTCAAACCTGATGATAAGAACGGGATGGAGATCCAAGATCAAGTGGACGCGACCCTGGAGAGACAAAAGAAAGATAATCCACCGTCTGTGCCCAAAACCCCCTCCTCAAGGTAAATATGACTCATTTATGCCTTTGGAAATATCATTTTAGTTTTTCTAAACTACTGTTGTGTTAAAATTGGAGGTAGCTAATTGTGCAGTAGCTATTGTTTGCTGTTCAGCATGTGGTTTTTGCTTTGATTCTGTTTCGCAGACAGAAGGCAGACCCAGATTTTGCGGACATGATCAGCCCAGACGAGGCATTTAAGTCAGAGAATGTGGATGAAGACTGTTGTTACAGTGTATTTGTGTCATACATTGAGATCTACAACAACTACATCTATGATCTCCTGGAAGATGCTCCTCTTGACTCCACCCGACCAAAGTAAGAGACACGATCGGGCATCAACTTCCTGAAACTTTTATGTTGAACGATTGACTGTACAACCGAATGCTTTGTTGTATTCAGATTGTTAGTGGTAGTGTTCCTGTCTGAGATTGTGAGTAACCACGGTCCACAATCAAAAAACGACCTAACTAAAAATTTAAACCCTACCCAAACAACTGCAATTCAGATTTTCGACTCAATCACACAGGTATTTTGTGACCATTGTGATACATGTAGATCTACATTTTACATCAGACAGTGCAACGGCTAGATGTGCTGGAGAGCGTGCCTTGATTCTATTCCCCAGCTTTTACTTCGATAGGTCGTCGTGCTGTGCTGAGGATGGTCTGAGGACCGAAACATTCACCATTTGTTATCAATTTATCACCTTTTTATTTTCATTATGTCAATATTTTTTTTTATTTGTGCATGCAGAGTCACCTCAATTTTGGGTCCGTGTCTGAGCCTTTTTCTGCTTCCACAGAATTTATTTTGCCTTATTATTATTTACAGTCAATGTTGGTGCATCTGCTATGATGTGCAATTGATGTCTTTTCTAGTGGTGGTGCAACCAGTTAATGGCTGCTTACAATGTATGTGTTGATGTGCTGCATGAGTGTGTTGATAAACCTTTACACATTTGTCGAGTATTTTATTTTGTAGTTCTGTGTTGACAGGATGCACCTTTATCGGCCTGTTGCTCCTGGCTGGGGTCTACCGGAGTGCACGCGAGTGCACACGAACCGGCCGCAACATATTCCGGGCAACGATGTCTCGGAAGAGATTTGAGGAGCTCACCTCTCATATAAGGTTTGTTTTTTCCCTTTTCTTTTTCAATAGTTTATTTTTTTATTTGATAGTCTATTGAATTATTGAATATTATTTTTATTGACATGTTTTCCATTTTCCTCAGGTTCGACGATAAGCTGACAAGGTCTCGCTCGCGCGGGGGCGGCCCGGACCGATCCGCGGGCTGTGGGAGGCCTGGCACCGCCGCCTCCCAATGAATTTCAACCCCGGGAAGGCCACTTGCGTGGACGAGATGATGGTGCCCTTCAGAGGCCGCTGTATATTCCGCCAATACATCCCGTCCAAGCCCTGCCGGTATGGGATCAAGGTCTGGTGCTGCGCGGACGTAAGGACGTCTTACGCTTGGAACGTCGAGGTAGCCTATGTTTTTATAATAATAATCATCATGATCATCATAATTTTATTATTATTAGAATTATTCTGTAATCATTATAATTATATAATAATAATAATAATAATAATAACATTGTATTATTATTATTATTATTACGTTGCAAATTATCATTTTTTATGCATGTAATTGTAACACTCCCTGTACTGTATTCCGAACCTAGATTTACACGGGGAAGGTGGGCGAGAAGCCGGAGAGGAACCAGGGAAGAGTGGTGCTGCAGATGACACAAGGTCTGCAGGGGACTGTCACCACAGACAATTTTTTTTACGAGGTATGCATTTATTTTATTGCGTGTTATTTTTACACAATTTTATATTATATTGTTTTATTTTTGACGCTGTAAATTATTACTTGCAGCTACGCACTTGGAGAGCAGCTGCTCCGCCGAAAGCTGGCTCTGGTCGGGACAATCCCCAAGACCCGGACCGAGGTCCCCCTAGCCCTCCGCACCACCTTGGGCCGCCAGAAGCATTCAACGCTTTTCGCGTTCCAGTCCCAATGCACCCTGGCCAGCTACTTCCCAAGAAAGGGGAAAAATCTGCTGATGCTCTCCACTTGCCACAGCAAGGGGGAGATATGCGAGGGAGACCCCAAGGAGCGGCCAACCATCATCCACGATTACAACAAAACCAAAGGGGCCGTGGACAATCTTGACAAGGTGTGTAGCAGTCTTCTTCTCAGGGAAATTATTCAGTGCCTCTGATGTTGGTCAATAATGATGTCATAATATGATTTGGTCTAATGATGCTCCCCCCCCCCCCCCCTCTCTCTCTCTCTCTCTCTCTCTCTCATATACAGTGTGTTGGAACCTACACGGTCCGCCGCAAGACGCAACGCTGGCCGCTTGCGGTGTTCCACCACATCCTTGATGTGTCAGTGTACAATGCATTTGTGATCTGGCTGGAGGTGGAGCCCCAATGGCACCAGCGAGCCAAGTACAGGAGGAGCCTGTTTATCGAGGAGCTGGGGAAGGCCATGGCGATCCCCTTCATGGCCTGCCGTGAAAAGATACCGAGGGGAGCAGGTGCAGCTGCCCTCGTCAGCATGGCGAGGGTCTGCGCAGACCGGCAGCAGGCAGGCGCAGCAGGACCGGCTCCACCCACTCGCCCAGCTCCAGGAGGAGATCCCCCCCCCACCTCCCGTCTCTAGGAGGCGGTGCCAGATATGCGGGGAAGGCCGCAGTTCCTGCACTTGCGCAGAGTGCAGAGATATGTCCGAGGTGCCATACAAGGGCACCTCTTTGCGCCATCTGCAGGCCAGCAGTGGTGTGAACAGTTGGTTGCAGTTTACACAGAATGTCCCTTGTTTATTGTGTCACTTTGATATTGTACATTCTGTTATGTTGTTATGTTATGTTCTTGATATGTTGTCAGTCATTTTGTTACTGTAATAAATTGTGTTCTGTTTCTCAAAGTGAACTTGTATGTGTGTTTTATTTCTAGAACAAAATAAGGTAATAGAAGGTAAAAAGTAATATGAGTAATAAAAACAATTGCCACTTTTACATTGACTGATATTTCTCTTGCTAAGAAAATCCACTTTGCATTCATGGAAAGGGGGGATCACATTTAGTTTTTTTTATACTTTGAGGAGTAAATGTAACTCCCAGCAAAGGGGCTGGGACACCACACCAGAATAGCCTGGTGTGATGGGGGACCGCCTTCCATTCCGAAACACCACCATTCCGACACCCCCCCACTCAGAAACCCCCCTATTCCGAAACCCCCCCACTCCGAAATTGAAATAGATTTAACCCCCCCACTCCGAAACCCCCCCACTCCGAAATTGATTTTCAAGTCCATATTTCTCAGAGTTTCCTGCATTCCTGCAGCTTGAAATAAAGGTTTCAACTCATTGTTTTTTTTTATATGTCACTGTCTTCATATAATTTCGCTATAGCAGTCCACAAGAGCCTGCTGCATTCAGATAGATACAGGAATGTGAATGTTGGATACATCCTAAAATCAGCTGTGGATCACAGACATGTTTGCACTCTGTGTTGTTCAGAATCGCGTGAGCCGCTGCTCAGGGACTGGGCACAGCTGTCCCGCTTGCTTTCTCCCCCACTCCGCAAAGAAATACACCTTGACAACGCACGCTCTAGTTAACCGCGTATCGGGCCCGGAGCAGTGTTTTTATTTTTATTTTTTGGCACACAGACTTGCCACTCTGCTGGTCTAAATACCAGGTGTGGTCTTGCGCATTCCTGGCTCGCAGTTTTCTGCAGGTGCACAGAGATATTTCTACAATCTAAACATTGTTCATTTATGTTGTCTTGCCATACAGTTTGTTAAGTTTGTCAAATGCGTAATCCGAGAGCGCAAGGATCTGTTCCACAGCAGCATATTCAACTGATTATTTATATCTCCTGACACGCCGACAGGATCTAATCATAAATGATGTTTTCTACAGGTCTAAAGGTGAGCTGTTACACACGCCCACATTCATACCGTGAAAAGTGTTTGAAAAAAATTAATTGTAACTTTGAGTCAAATGCTCACAGTTGAATAAGGTTCATTGAGTCATATATTAGCAAGATGAGGACGTTCTTATTTGTGAATGCCAGTCGGGTTGAACTGATTTTGTTTTATGAAAATCTGAGGAAATTATCTTCCCCATTCCCGATGGACTAGCGCCGCCTATGCATATTTTCAATAAAAAACAATGAGTTGCAGTGTTTGATGCAGGAAACTCTGAGGACTGATGGACTTGAAAATCAATTTCGGAGTGGGGGGGTTTCAAAATGGAGGGGATGTCCCCATTCGGAATAGCGGTGCCTTTAAAAAAAAAAGGGAAACCCCTCCATTACGAAGAATGGAGGTCGATCTTCGGAGTGGGGGGGTTTCGAAAAGGCAGGGTGTAACCGATGTGATGACGTAATGACATGATGATATGAGGAGGTGTGTTTTGTTGAAGTTGCGTTCTTACCTGTCAGTTGTGATCGAGAAACGGTTTGTGAACATAAAAAAAAGCGTTTGTGAACATGCCATGGGATCTGTTAAAAGGCCTACGCGCATGCGCAACTGGGGCACTACCCGGATGTTGACTAAACGTCATGATCGAGTTTTGACATCCGGGCATCCGGGCTGGTACACGCCATTCATGATCTAGGGAAGAGAGGCCAAAAATAGACGCATGCCTGAGCAGCTGCGCACCAGGCTGATTAGCCGAGAAATAGCCTCTTTTCCTGGCAACGGATTTACTGTGCGTCGGTGATTAGCCATACTGCAAACTATGTCCCAGAAAAGGCCGGTAGAAGCCAGCATCACGACCATGTTAGAGATCGACTCAGTTTTTGACGGGGATTCCAGCCATGCCAGGCGCAAGTCTCTACAATGAACGGTCGCGGAGATACGACTTAATTTCAAAGAAGGTAAATTTGACGAAAAAAAATGAAAACTGCCAATTTTAGACTCCCAACTAATTTTCACAAAAAACACAAAATAGCTTTATTCATCCATCAATCTCGGTCTAAAGGCTTCAAATCAGTAGTTTGCACTGGAAAATCCGGGTTCCCAGGTCATGTGACATGTTGCTATGACGATCACTGTAGTGTATATTTCATATCAAACTGCATGCAATTGGCTGCTATGCCAGCACTGATCAAATAGTGGGGCGGGGGCAAACACAATAGACAATTTGATGTCTTGACTCGAGCTGAGAGGTGTAAGATCAGAAAAATAATTATTTTTGGGGAAAGTAGCTGGGAGTCGGAAAAAAAATGTATTTTTGCAAAATTAACATTGAAATCAATGGGAAAACTATGCAATGGATTTTGAAGGCTTGTAACTCCACCAAATGTTCAACCAACTCCAAGGTTAGATATTAAGGTCAAATTTACAGGTATTTGGTCCAGGATGCCCGCTGAAAAAAATAAAATAAATTAATTTTGTAAAAATTTCCTGGAGGTCTCAAAAAAGTGGTTTTAATGGTTTTAATACACCGGCTGCTGGACCTTAGGGGGAACAACGTGATTATAGCACTTTCTGGGTGCCAGGAACACTTTTTTAGGGTGGCGGAAGGGTGAATTACCATAATAAAAACCAAAAAAAAATGATGGGGAAAATTTCAGGCCTGAATTCCCAAGACTTAACAGAAGAGAGAAAAAAAAACACAAAACACCCCTTAAGATCCAGCTGCTGGACCAGGGGGGTACAAGGGTTACATCCACTTAGACTCAAGGATGATCTGATTAGATTTTCGTGGTCGAACGTCAAAGGTCAAGGTCATTGTGACCTCTCGAACGCCATTTTCAAGCTTGTTAACGCGATATCTCAGGAATGCCTTGACGGAATTGCATCAAATTTGCCTTAACACATTGAGTGCCAAGGACGTCTGTGGACGTCCTAAAAAAAAGTAACGAGGAGTGCCAAGGACGTCTGTGGACGTCCTAAAATCATAATTCATATTATTCCATAATTCTGCTGTTTAAGGTCGTACCTAGCCAGTGAGCATGAATCCCTTCAAGGGATCACACGGCGCCACCTTAAAAATCACATCGCAGCTGCGCAGCGCAGCCACTTTAAAACCTTGGGGCGCTCAGAGCCTTCCTTGTAGAGTAGGAGTGGTTAGTAGCAGTAGCAGTATCAGTAGCAGTAGCAGAGAAGAGATTTATAGCATTTAGTAGAATTTAGTAGCATAGCGATTAGTAGATTAGTTTGTGAGATTGTGTAGTGAGTGGATTCGAGTGCTTGGTGTGAGGTGAGTGGGTGGGTGGGTGGGTTGTGTCGGGTGTGTGTGAGTGTGTGTGCTAGCGAGTGTGCCTGTGTTAGCTTTAGCATTTAGCATTTAGCGTTAGGTCAGGTAGGTAGGATCTGTGTAAAAAAAAAAAAAAAAAAAAGTGTCTGTGTGTCTCTGTCTGTCTGTCTTGTGTGTCACTGTTTTGTTAGACTAGCGTTAGTGTTAGACTAGCGTTAGACTAGCGTTAGTCTTAGATTAGCGTTAGTGTACAGTTAGACTAGCGTTAGTTAGTTTAGCTGGCATGCCAAAGGCCAAGCGTAAACGTGGTGGGCCGCGCCCAGGGCCTGGGCAGCTCACACTGCAACAGGCTCTCAGCCGTGCTGTTCGGGAGAGAAATGTCCCGGAAACAGACACCGATGAGCCGGAGGAGACAGCTTCATCATCTCCTGACGACGCCAGAGATGAGGAATGGCAGCCCCCTGGCCCTGGACCTAAGAGGCGAACCTTCTTGGACGAGGCGGCTTCCAGAGGTTAGAACCTACATATATAGATAGCCTACTTTATTGATCCTTTACAGGAAACTATTACTACTAAAGCTGTAAATGCCAGACGATTGTATGCATAGATGACTTCTCGATTGTTGACAAAAATGTGATATTGTAAGTTCTGATATTGTAAGTCGATTTGAATAAAAGCGTCTGCCAAATGCCGTAATGTAATGTAATGTCTAATAATAAAAAGAAGCAGGAGAAAAATAATAATAATAATAATCATGAGTGCAAAAAGTATTCATAAAAGTGACTTACAGTGTATATACATAGGAACAGGCATCACTGGCCAGCAAGTAAAAAAAACAATGGAGGTAGAAATGTAAAAAATAAAATAAACACACACCCACACACCTTTTATTATTCATCAATTTATTTTCGTCAACACCAAGCTTGGTAAGAATAACGATCCTGCAATTAGTTAGCATACTAATAATACCATGTAAAATATTCAATTTCAGAGTTGGAGCACAGCTCGGAGGAAGATGACGACGAAGAGGAAGGGGCTCCCCCCAGCGTCACACGTCGTGCGCGCTTGACCTCCAGTGATGACGGTGAGATGAAGGCCATTTTAGAATTACAATTATTCATCTGATATTGAAAACAAACTTTTTTCCTTCAAGAAATGTCAATATATTTTTATAAACTCACTTTTACTATACAGAAGAGTCGGAGGGGGAGGAGGAGGAGGAGGAGGAGGAAGAAGAGCATCTGCCGGCATCTTCAAGCAAAAGAGGTGAGAAGATTATTGGATTTTGTCAAAAAGACAGCTTGTTTACATATCACAATTGTCTGAAGAAAAACCTTTTTATTTCATTTTGTTTTAGGCAAGTCTCGTCCCTCCCTGGATCCTCCGAGCTGGCGGGATATGGCTGACTGGAGCCCCAAAACGCTGCCATTCACCGCAGTGCCAGGTCCCAGTGCGGCAGCATCACTCCAGTCCGACAAGCCTGTCGACTTTGTGGAACTGTTAAGTTAAGTTAAGTTAAGTTAAGTTATCCTTTATTTATCCCCTTGGGGAAATTCATCCTCTGCATTTGACCCATCCTCTACTAGGAACCTTCCTAGAACTAGGAGCAGTGGGCAGCCACTGTGCAGCGCCCGGGGACCAACTCCAGTTCTTTTGCCAGTACCTTGGCCAGGGGCACTGACAGGAGTATTAACCCTAACATACATGTCTTTCTTGATGGTGGGAGGAAACCGGAGCACCCGGAGAAAACCCACACGGACACGGGGAGAACATGCAAACTCCACACAGAAAGGACCTGGGACGGACCGGGGTTCGAACCCGGGACCTTCTTGCTGTGAGGCAACAGTGTTAACCACTGAGCCACCGTGCCGTCCAATGAGTGCAAAACTGTTCCTCTGTGACGAGCTCATGTTGCTCATTGTTGATCAGACCAACAAGTACGCGGAACAGTGCATTGCTGTCATAGATGAGCTGCGTCTGCCATACTCCAGGGTAAACGCCTGGCAACCGCTGACCCTGGTGGAGCTGAAGCGGTTTCTAGGTTTGCTTTTCCTCACTGGGATCATCAAGAAGCCGAGTTGGGCAGAGTATTGGTCTGTTGACGTGGCGCTTGAAACACCATACTTCGGGAGCACAATGCCACGCAACAGGTTCCAGCTCATTTGGCGGTTTCTCCACTTCAGCGATAATCGGGAGGTCGATGGCAGCGACCGGCTCCACAAGGTTCGTCTCATCCTGGATCTGCTCCTCTCCAAATTCAAGGAAATGTTCCAGCCGTCACAAAACATCTCGGTGGATGAAGGGATGATGCACTTTCGAGGACGATTACGTTTCCGTGTCTACTCTCCTGCCAAACCCACCAAGTACAGTATCAAGAGCTACATTCTGTGTGATTCAGCCAATGGTTACTGCTACTCCATGAAGCCATACTGTGGAACTCACAGTACCCTGCAGGACACCGTGCGCTTCCTGATTGCCGGCCTTGAGGGTTTTGGATATCGCTTGTGGATGGACAACTTCTACAACAGCGAGTCAATGTGTCGTCTTCTCCTCGGCCTCCAGATCCACTCAGCTGGCACACTCCGTGTCAACAGGGGAGAACCGCCGTCCATCCGCGAGGTAACCACATCTGACCTGGCAGTAGGTGAACAACGCGCTCGTCACAATGACACAGTGATGGTCCTGGCATGGCGAGACAAACGCATCGTCCGGATGATTTCTACCCTCCACCAGGATGAGATGACAACTGTGGAGGTGAGACAAAAAGGAAACAGTGAGAGAGTCCCCCAGAGGAAGCCAGCATGCGTGGTTGAGTACAACCAGTACATGAGTGGTGTGGATCGCCTGGACCAGAAGATCTCCTATTACCCATTCATCAGGAAGACTGCAAAATGGAGCTCTAAGTTTGTAATGTACCTGATGCAGATCGCAATGAGCAACGCGTTCATTGTCTACAGGGCACGCAACCCAACGACCAGCTGCAGAACCCTGAAAGACTTCATCCTGTCTGTGGTCAAATCCTGGACCGCAGATCCCCCTCCTCCTCCGGCCCCTCCCCAACCTCCTCTTCCAGGAAGAACACCAGTCCACCCACGCAAACGGTCCGCTTCAGCAAGGCTGGATGTGGACTTCGCGGGACATGTGCCACTGCAAGTCCCAGCCACCAAAACCAAAATGTATCGAAAATGTGCGCACTGCGCAGCCAAGGGACTCCGAAAAGAGACCAAGTACGTTTGCCCTGGCTGTGACCACGTACCTCTCTGCCTGTACCCGTGCTACTTTGAGTATCACTCACAGTGATACTTTCCCCGACCCCCCCCCCCCCACCCCCCCACCCCTGCTTCAGCCAGTGATGCAGTGTTTAGTTTAGTTAGTGTCAACGAGTGTGTGGGCAGTCCATCAAGCTTTAGTATGTTTATTTGCTTTGACAGTTGAAAAGTAGAGACACTGGAGAGAAAGCTGTAGCGGGATTCAGTCCTTCAAGACTACATTAACGTTACCTCCAAACACAAACTGCCTGCTGTCTGACTGTTGTCAAGCCGTCCAATAGCAGTGTCATTACTGTAACAAGAATAGTAGCAGTTGTAACACAGTAATAGCATCAGTCATGTGTATGCCTTTTTTTCATAAAATGTGTTGGTTCTTTTGAAAAAAAAAAAAAAAAAAAAAAAAAAAAGCTGTAATCAAATATTTGTAGAAAATAAATGGAAGATTCTTTTCACATACTTTTTGTTATTGACTTGAGTTGAGTTTCCAACCTTTCGTTTGAGGTATTGCATTTTGTTCAACTCTAAGCAGAATTCATTCTGTGGGCTATTATGAAAATACTATGCATAAAAATTTGTTTTATTTGGAAACTACTTTGAAGGTTTTTTTGAAGAAAAGAATACACTGCATGAAATGTTGTGGTGGAATATTTGATTGTTACACACCAAATGAAAGCTTAGGAAGTGTACTTTCATCATAAAAAAAGAAGAAGTTGATATCATGTTTCTTTATGGAGAGATGGCCTGCAACCACCTTGATGCCATAAAAAGCATCTTGAAGTTGGACTGAGCCGTTTTCAAATATTTGTAAAAAATAAATGAAACATTCTTTTTACATACTTTCTCCCCCAAGGTAAAGTAGACATTCCAACCTTTCATTTAGGTATAGCATTTTATCACACTTGAAGCATAATTCATTCTGTGACCTTTGTTTACATAAAAGTGTGTTTATCTTGAAAAGTAAAAAAAAAACAGCAGAAAACCCTTGAAAGTGCTCTTCTTTCAGAGGCTGTCATTTCATAATGGAACTGTCTAGAAACAAAATTTCTTCTTTGAAATAAGCAGGAGTGTCCAATGTTTCATTAGAGTCCAGCCCTGTCCATATAGCCCTAATAGAAAAAATTCTATAGCTGTTTTCAACTGAATGGAAGTGAACCTGGCACAGGCTCCAGACAATTTTACTGAAGCGCTGTGGCACTCAATGTGTTAACTATGCCTGGTCGTAACTCCTACGTCGGTCTTAGTTAAGACCAGTGTTTAGAGTGGATTTATGCCTGTTGCACCAACAGGGCTTACGTCTGGTCTTAACTATGCCGGTCGTAGCAATGCGCGTCCATGTGAATTGCCAGGGAATGCCCCCTGATTGGATGATGTTGCAAAAATGTGCCTCGCGACCTGGTTGGAGCGTCACTGTGCCACTACGCTCTATCAGCCACTACTGTATGTGCATCACTACACCCTCCCTCCTCCCACCCTCCCTCGCTCCGGGGGGAAAATGGCGGCGATTGAGTGCCAGTCTGAATGAAATTGAATGTAACGTTCCCAATTCTATGTATTAAATTCTAAAAAACTAACGTCAACATTTGGGAAGGCTAAGCCACACAACTAGTTCGTTATAATCTAACTTCATGCTTCAAAGGCATGAAGACGATGATGACGACGAGGACGGGTCTCCGCTGATAGACACGGAGATCTCTGTTACAGGCAGGCACCCTTACCCTTATGGCTCATTTCCACCACATTTTACAGCCCTGCATAGGGATGCAGGGGTTAACCGGTTTGACTATTAACCGCGATTTCAAACGTCACGGTTATATAACCGCAGAGGCTCCGTAACACCAGTGTTTTGTTGTCAAAATAAGTCCGTCAGTTTAAACTCCCATGCGGCGCAGACAGCGCTGGAACGAGAGGAACCGGTCTCTTGCTTTGTTTTCGCACTGACTATTTTAGCGGGTGCACAAAACACAGCTCTCCCACCAGTCTGCTCCCAATAGCATAGCCATGGACGTCAGCCAAACACTTTTCAGAGACGTGCGCGATGCGACAGTCGCCTGACACGAACTGTGGTCTCCGTGGCCTCTTAATTTGTTTACTGAACGGCCATCGATGTAACGACGTAACGCTAGTTAGTTATCTCTCCCTTGCCTACGCTAGCATTACAGCTAACGTAATGGCAGAGCCTGAGAGACCACAAGCAACTCAAAGAGATGATCTCTTCCCCCCAAAACATGTCTAAAGTAATCGGTATGGCAGCATTTCGGTTACAAAAAGGACACCCAGGGTGTTGTTAAAGATGACGGCTCCCAAATCTGCAAAACCTGCCGAAGTCGCAGTCGCAGCTAAGGGCTCCAACACCTCCAACCTTCTACAACACCTGCATAACGTTAGATGATTAAAAATGAATAATAATCAAACTAATAGGCATGGATGAGGATGACACAGTTGATGATAACACTCAAGTGTATTACCCACATTCGTTATATTTCTCATAGGAGGTCACTAAAAGTTAATCAACATTTACACTAAAAGATAAGTTAGATCTGTTTTTCCACCAGGTTTTACAAGTTCTCTACTCAGGTGATCCAAAAGAAATGTAGAAAAATAATACACCTGCCTGACTATGTTTTGTTCCAAAGAGATCTACTGTCATAAATATTACAGTCAGACTTTGTTTATTTTATTTATTTTATTTATCATTTTGGACAAATATTTGCCTTTATTTACCTTTCAAATGACAGCAACCTTTAAACAATGCATGGACAATACAATAAAACCTCTGTTCAAAGAATGCTCATGTGATTTTTATACGTCCATAAATAATCGTGAAACCGTGATAATCGTGGTTTTTTCTCAGACTATAATCGTACATAAAAAAAAATAATCGCTGCATCCCTAGCACAGCTCGTCCCCACTCGGCTCTACTCGTTCCGACCCGATGGATGTTTTGCTTCGACCGCCGCTCGATCTGCCCACGCCCACAACTGATCGTCATAGCGACGCCGTTTTTTTTTTTTTTTGGCCACACCATCCGCAACGTCATCATCAACGCGACGACACTGTGTGTGCGCGCGTGGCAGTGACGACACACAACAACAATGGAGGCTCTCGAAGGCATTCTGTTCTTGCTTCTTGGTATGTGGGTTTCTGCCACAGCAAGGAGAAAGATTTTATTTCACCAGAGGCTGACTGCAGCAAGACAAAAGACAGCTGATAAATACCAGCGAGCTTGCAAATTCCTACATCGAACCTCAGACGGGATTGTCCGTCTACAAGACGACGGGACCGTCCATCTACTAGACGACGGGACCACTCTGGTATCGCGGCCACGTAGGAGGGTGAGTTACGCTAAGCTAACGTTATCATGTGTTTATCGTCAGTAACACAAAATAGCCATATAGCCCTGTTACCTACAGTATTCCCCAATTGTATACACACCCAAAAATAGAACTATGCACACAATTATGAAAGCCTGAAGCGCATCTGGAAACCACATGACTCCAAACTGCTTTGTTAAACTCATAAGGTTCTGTAATCTGCACGGACATTTGTGTTGCATTGACTACAGTAAATCAAAATGCTATCATGGGACAACAAAAAACACTACCAAAACGATAAAAAGGACACTTCAATGCTCTTTTCAGGAGTGCCCTGTTTACACACAATTTCATGGAGGCCTACCCTTAGCAAAAAGAAGTATACTTCAAGTTTATTTTATTAAGTAAACTTAAGTAAAGACCAAGTGTACTTTTATGCAAGTATACTTATATACTCAAGTATACTTTATGCACCAAGTATACTAATATCAATATACTAGTAGTATACTCCAAGTGTACTTGCCTAATACTTCTTGATACTAAATTGGCACTAAATTGGCCCAATTCAGTATACTTTATGCACCAAGTATACTAATATAAATATACTAGCAGTATACTCCAAGTGTACTTGCCTAATACTTCTTGACACTAAATTGGCACTAAATCGGCCCAATTCAGTATACTAGTAGTATACTAAGTAAGTATACTACTAGTATACTTTAAGTTTAAGGAAAAAGTACGGCCATGTGAGATTCGAACTCAGGGCCCCTTCCTTTCAGCACAATGTCCTGTGTCTTATCCACTCGACCATCCGTTCAGCTGAGTAAAGAAGTGAATGTTGACCATACCACTATATGTGTATCTGTCTCTATTCTAACACTATAGGTCGGATTGGGCTGAAAATTTGCATGGAGGTGGGTTATGATCTGGGGAAGGTCATGAGCAGATTAGAAAGTCCTGGAATCACCTGGAAAGTCCTGGGAAATCCTGGAAACGACCTGGAAAACACCTCATGCCCACAGCCCAGTTCGGATTGGGCTGAAATTTTGCATGGAGGGGGGTAGTGATCTGGGGAAGGTCATGGGCATGTCATCAAGTCCTGGGACCACCTGGAAAGACCTGGAAAATCCTGGAAAACACCTTACGCCCACACCCCAGGACGGATTGGGCTGAAATTTTGCATGGCGGGGTGTTAGGATCTGGGGAAGGTCATGGGTCCATCACCAAGTCCTTGAACCACCTGGAAAGTCCTGGAAAATCCTGTAAACCACCTGGAAAATACTTCACATCCACACCCCAGGTCAGATTGGGCTGAAATCTTGCATGGCAGGGGGTTATGATCCGGAGAAGGTCATGGGCACTTCATCAAGTCCTGGAACCACTTGGAAAGTCCTGGAAAACACCTGACACCCACACCCCAGGTGGCATTGTACTGAATATTTGCATGGCGGTGGGTTGTGATCAGGGGATGGTCATAGGCAGGTTGTGTACTTCTGGAAACCATGTCTGGACACCACCATAATTTCCAGCGAAGCAAAAGTCACAGTTGTATTGCTTTAATTGTGCCTATAAAAGGGAGCATGGGCTCTGTTTGTCTGTTTGTTTCTCTGTTTCAATTGTCCCTCTGATGATTTCATTCATGAATTAATGTCCACAATCTCTATGACATCATCACATCTATGACATCATCAGTGGTGGTCATCAGTGAGTGATGTCATCAGTGATGTAAAGTTGAGCAATTGTGTGCTGAGTGACATCACTCAAGCACTCCATATATTCTGGTAGCCTTAGCAGCCAGTATACATCAAGTCTGCTACTCTCATATATTGAAGAATTGTCAATAAAATCAGCCAAATGTGTATGGTGTATACTACCTCAAAGAAACCGATATGTCTGAAAAAGTATTTAATCAGCTATAATCTATCGACTATAAGGGACCACATGGAAATAAGCCTCTGGGATTTATTGTGATATCCTGATTTTTCCATTTGATATGCAGAACTGCTGTAGCGTACTTCAAATAAAACAAATCAACTACAAGCCAAGTATACTTATACTTTCTGTATAAGGCAAGAATACTTATTTATACTTTTCTTGTGTGTATCTCAATCACAAGTTTAAGTACAAGTACAAGCCAAGTATACTTAGACTTTTCTGTATACTGTGTAAGTACACTCAAGTATAAGTATACTTAAGTGTAAGTATACTGTATACTGTGTAAGTACACTTAAGTATAAGTATACTACAAGATACAGTACTACTATACTACAGTATAGTAGTACTGTATAGTAGTACTACTATAGTAGTACACAGTAGTACAACAATACTACTGTGTAAGATACAGCGATTTACAAATAGAGCAGGTTCTTTATTTTAGCCCCAACAATTGAAACGATTCTCACACATGCACTAGCTGTTATGCACAAATGTAAAAAAAAAATGAAAACTCTGCCTTTGTTATTCAAACTTTGCCCTTAGACTGTCATAACAAGTTTATGATTGTTTAATATTTAACCTTCTTTCCTGTCAAGAGAGCATGCATCAGATTACGATTGAGGTGATAATGTGTCTATATGCATTCGATTATGACTGAGGTGATAATGTGTCTATGATGCTCCAGAAGTTAACTTCAAGCAGAGTGTCTCCATGGCTCTCAGCCGTCACTCGACTCTGTTCTCATGCCTTCTGTTACATTTTGATTTCAGGTCAGAGGTCACGCTTTATAGGAGGAAACCTCCCCCAACAACAAAGTGGCTTCTATTTTATTATGGACCCTCTTGTGCCCACAGACCTAGCTGCACATTTCTTATCTATCGCTCGTGTATTTATTTATTTATTTATTTGTTTGTTTGTTGTTTCTTTACTGTTGGGAAACAGTAACAGCGAATGTGTTTTTACCAAAGGAGTACATTCAAGTTTCAACCCCCAGCCTTTTTGTACTCTGTGTATTGTTTACCGTTTAATTATACAGACCCATCATTTCCAGTCACAATAAAGAATGTACTGTAAGGAGTAGGAAATGCTACTTTCAACATAAGCATCCATTGAGAAAAAGGAAATTCACTCCTCTCACTAGGAACTTCTCTATCCAAAACATCCGTGCAACGAGCATTGATTGATCAATCTGGCCCTTGTTTTATCCACACGGCTTTCCCCTTTCAAATATCCAGAATATGCTTTATCATACCCTTTGTGTGGTTGTGAAATGTGGTCCTGAAGTATTACAACTTTATTTATTATACAAATAAAAATATGATTAATATGGAAAATATGCAATGTGCCGTGTCTTTTTGTGCCAAACGATGCTGTATCTTAAGGTTTTTCACTCTACAACACTGATTATGGAGCAGCTAAAAGTTATGAATGAATGATGAAGCTGTGACACATTTAGGTTCATAGTAAACATGTAGGGGGGGGGGGGGCACAACAGACCAGTCATGTGATTTATGATGGGTTGAGGAAGAGTCCAGAGTGTTTGTGGATCAGGTTGTAGGCCTGGGAGCACAGGGTCACAGTTACACAAACAGCTGGTGGGGCGCTCTCCCCCGTTGAGATTAGGTATTGCTAAATTTACAGACTATTGACTTTCTTGTACCTTCTGCAAAGACAAGTTTTTTATGCCTCCGCCGGCGATAGCCAGGCCGGAGGCATTATGGATCCGGGTTGTCCGTCCGTCCGTCCGTCCGTCCGTCCGTACGTCCGTCCGTACGATGTTTGTTAACGCGATATCTGAAGAACGCCTGGACGGAATTTCATCAAATTTGCCTCAAACATCGACTTAGACTCAAGGATGATCTGATTAGATTTTGGTGGTCAAAGGTCAAAGGTCAAGGTCACTGTGACCTCTCAAACGCCATTTTCAAGCTTGTTAACGCGATATCTCAGGAATGCCTTGACGGAATTTAATCAAACTTGTCTCAAACATCGACTTGGACTCAAGGATGAACTGATTAGATTTTGGTGGTCAAAGGTCAAAGGTCAAGGTCACTGTGACCTCTCGAACGCCATTTTCAAGCTTGTTAATGCGATATCTCAGGAATGCCTTGACGGAATCTAATCAAACTTGTCTCAAACATCGACTTGGACTCAAGGATGAACTGATTAGATTTTGGTGGTCAAAGGTCAAGGTCACTGTGACCTCTCGAACGTCATTTTCAAGCTTGTTAACGCGATATCTCAGGAATGCCTTGACGGAATTTAATCAAACTTGTCTCAAACATCGACTTGGACTCAAGGATGAACTGATTAGATTTTGGTGGTCAAAAGTCAAAGGTCAAGGTCACTGTGACCTCTCAAACGCCATTTTCCAGCTTGTTAACGCGATATCTCATGAATACCTTGACGGAATTTCATCAAATTTGCCTCAAACATCTACTTAGACTCAAGGATGAACTGATTAGATTTTGGTGGTCAAAAGTCAAAGGTCAAGGTCACTGTGACCTCTCAAACGCCATTTTCAAGCTTGTTAACGTGATATCTCAGGAATGCCTTGACGGAATTTAATCAAACTTGTCTCAAACATTGACTTGGACTCAAGGATGAACTGATTAGATTTTGCTGGTCAAAGGTCAAGGTCACTGTGACCTCTCAAACGCCATTTTCCAGCTTGTTAACGCGATATCTTACGAATGCCTTGACGGAATTTCATCAAATTTGCCTCAAACATCGCCTTAGACTCAAGGATGATCTGATTAGATTTTGGTGGTCAAAGGTCAAAGGTCAAGGTGAGCTCTCGAACGCCATTTTCCAGCTTGTTAACGCGATATCTCATGAATACCTTGACGGAATTTCATCAAATTTGCCTCAAACATCTACTTAGACTCAAGGATGAACTGATTAGATTTTGGTGGTCAAAAGTCAAAGGTCAAGGTCACTGTGACCTCTCAAACGCCATTTTCAAGCTTGTTAACGTGATATCTCAGGAATGCCTTGACGGAATTTAATCAAACTTGTCTCAAACATTGACTTGGACTCAAGGATGAACTGATTAGATTTTGCTGGTCAAAGGTCAAGGTCACTGTGACCTCTCAAACGCCATTTTCCAGCTTGTTAACGCGATATCTTACGAATGCCTTGACGGAATTTCATCAAATTTGCCTCAAACATCGCCTTAGACTCAAGGATGATCTGATTAGATTTTGGTGGTCAAAGGTCAAAGGTCAAGGTGAGCTCTCAAACGCCATTTTCTAGCTTGTTAACGCGATATCTCAGAAATGCCTTGACGGAATTTAATCAAACTTGTCTCAAACATCAACTTGGACTCAAGGATGAACTGATTACATTTTGGTGGTCAAAGTTCAAGGTCACTGTGACCTCTCATACACCCAATTTCCACGCTCTGTAACGCAACATCACAGGAGCGCCTTGACGGAATCTCTTCCAATTTGCCTCAAATGGCGATTTGGACTCCAGAATGAACTAATGGCGGAGGCATAAGTCCGCGTTGCGGTCGTTCTAGTTGTTCTTGTGACCCTCAACACAGGCTTTGAGAATCCCGGGCCACTTACTGATACTTATGCTTAAATTAACCCACTCATATTCTGGTTTATTTCAAGAAAAACATTTTGGCTAGTGGAAATTCCAATTGGGTGGTAACTTTAAAATCTAACAGCCATATTGGCAGGTGGTCAAAAAAGTTAATTTCAAGCCCTGCAGGGAGAGCAGGTGGTGACATAGGAGTGAGTGAGAAAAGGATCAAATATTGGTGGTTAAGACTGAATAATGACATCACAACTGTTAATTTAAAATGAGTTATTCCTCTAAACCTGGCTTCAAATGCCCCAAATGTTTTGAGCCAAATCTGGCTCTCTGGTAGCGAGGACATTTTTTTGTGGCAATCTATATCATCAAAGTTGCCCATGCCTGCTGTATCTGCTATCATTTTGTGATTTTAGGGAGTACATGGAGGAGCTGCAGGCCCTCCAAGACACGCACAAGGCCGCCGAGACGCTCCGAGAGAGCCTGGAGGGAGAGCTCCAAACTCACAAGGTATAAAGTCACCAGTCGGACGGCAGCTAAATAATTTTGCCCATGGCTGGTATCATCAGAATCAGAAAACCTATTGATCCCCGGGGATAAATTGAGTAAATGTCATGTAAAGTTGTTATGAAACACACCATGTGGTGGACAATTATACACTAGTACCAACACCTAACCCTGATGATAGTGATCCACAACGGTGTTTTTGTGTTATCAGTGATAGGGCCATGTTATAGTCCTATTGTCCAGATGCAACTTATTGTGTTGGGAACATTGGCCAAATTCAGTCAAGAAATTAAGTGGAAATTTTCGAGCGCTGGATTTGGTAAAAGCATCTCTCTTCTTCTCTCGCCTTTATCCTCTATTCCAGGAGATGCTCTCAGTGAAGGAGTCAACTCTGGCCCAGGTTCAGCTCGCCCTGCAGGCCTCTAATGTGGAGAATCAGGCCCTGACGAAGACCGTGGAGAATATCAAAGACAAGCTTCATGCCGGCGAGATGGAGCGTCGCTGGCTCCACAATAAAATCCAGGAGCTCAAAGCAAGTTACCATGTTCAGTTCTGGGTTTCATGACCTTAACGCCCCTGAAATGAATCTGCTTTATTTAAATTGTATGATTTTTATCTGTATATTCCACATTTATTTGAAGATGTGTTGCCCGTTTTTCTGTCAACCGATTCTTAAGATAGGATTATACTTATTGTCCCGTAGGGAAACTTGTCTTGGGCCAAGCCACTGCATTACACAGCATGGCATCATCACAGTGAACATACACGCATACATACACAGTACACACTTGTGCAAAAGGTGCTTAAATTCACCTTTAGTGACAGTAGTTCTAAAAAAAGGATTAAAGACACGAATAAAACCATGTATAAGAACTAAGTATAAAAGCGCTAGTTTCAAAGAATAATGTTGCATTTGCTCTCCCCTCTGACTAATCAGGTCTGTGTGTGTCCCATCTCCCTGTTGTCCCCCCTATAGGGAAACATCAGGGTATTCTGTCGAGTGCGCCCCCTGGTGAGTGGAGGCATCGGCGATCACCTCCACCTCTCTGCCTGTGATAACAAGATGCTGACCCTGGTCAAGACAGAGGAGGTAGGAACTTGCCAGCATCCCAGAACAGGCTGCTGTTAATACAGACATGGCTACTTCCTGGCTGCATTCACTATGTTGGAAAATGATGAATTGGCTGTCAAAGTGTCCATAGCAAAAATAAGTTATGGCCATTTGGTCAGCAACTGGTGTTCATTCCCCTTCCTGGTGGGAAAAGTATTTGAATCCTCTTAGACTTTGATTCCCATAAGTAAGTAATATGTGTCCTGGTTGGAAGAAGTTACTTTTTGTTTCTCTTAAAGAATTGCCTAACTCTACTCTTATCATGAAGTCAAAATCTGCTCTCTCTCTTTCTGCCTCTCAGTCTCACGTTGGCCGATCTGAAGAGATGCAGACGAATTACAACTTCAGTTTTGACCATGTGTTTGGCCCTCACGCTTCCCAGGAGGAGGTACGCACACGCACACACACACAGACACAGACACTTTTTCTTAAACTGTCCAATAGGTGTGGAGTAATCCGTGTTTACCTGGCTCAGGGCTGGGTTCACATCAATAGGATTTTCCCTCAAAATTCCATCATGGAAAAAAATGGTATGGTAAAGTTGTCTTACTCATGCTTCTGTAGAAGACCATGGGGCTGAAAAAGCCCACAGTAAATCGAGCAAGGAGCAAGAACTTCAGTGCTTAGCCTCTATTTCTCTTTACTCCACTTAATTCTGTCCTGCAGCCAGTATGAAAGTATTTTTTGGATGCAGGGGTTCTGCTTATTTGTTGCCTATAGATAAACCACCACTTTGTCAAATTGAAAATTAATTTGCCTGTAACTCTGCTGTTGATATATTATATTACGTGCTGCTGATAAGACCCTCCTGCCTCCAAATTCAATGTAAGTCTCTCTGGATAAGAGCTAATTGTAAATGCGCACCACGCAAAGATATCTCTGTGATTTGTGGAAAGAGCCATTTCAATTGTTACTTTGAGTATTTTACCAGCCAATTATGTTTTTGTTTTTCATCATGTAACAAGACAGCTGAGCCATGACTTGTTACCTGCCACAGGGGGCAGCAGCAGCGTCGGCAAACTGTCTTTCCGCATTCAAACTTCTAACGCGGTGAATCTCGCTGTTGTGTTCTCAGGTGTTCCAGGAGATCTCCCTGCTGGTGCAGTCGGCCCTGGACGGATACAACGTCTGCTGCTTCGCTTATGGCCAGACTGGAAGTGGCAAGACCTTCACTATGGAAGGAGGCGATGTGGAGGAGGTCAGAGGGGTCATTCCCAGAGCCATGCAGCAGATCTTCCAGGCCTCAGAGAAACTGGGAGAGCAGGGCTGGCAGGTTGGTTGGTTGGTGTTAATATGTACTATTAGGGAAGTAGGTTGACAGAAGTGGTACCAGGGTGTTTGCAGATACTGGGCAAGTTTTGAATCTCTTTACATGATCTCAATTCAAGGCCTTCGTACAGCTACTTCAATAGTGTTAAAGGAACACTCCACCTACTTTCAATGCAGAGTTATTTTGCCCATAATCCCACATGTATCCCAAAAATGTAAACCGTTTTGTAGGCATTCATTTAATTTTGACACTTATTGAGTGTTTACAGTTTTTGGATATGTGTGATATGATCAAAATAAATCAGAATAGTTTTTTGGCGGCGTTTCTCATAGTCCCATCCACTGCATCCAGTAGTCAGTCAGTAAGCCCTTGAGGCTCCAAAATAATAGTTGAATGTTCGTATTGAACAGCCAAATCCGATTGGACTGACTGGACTGACAGTCTGAGTCGGTACAGCCCTACAACTGAAAGTTCAGGCGGAAACTGGTCATTTCAGCCACTCTGTTTAAACTCCCTCTCCTGTGTTTCCTCCATCTACCAGGTTCTCGGCTTGATCGACTTGGCCAAACACAATCGCTCCACGGCTCAGACCAAACTAAACGAGTGCTCCTCTCGCTCTCATTCGATCTTCCAGCTCGACATAGAGGGAGTGAACACCGGCAGGGATGTGACCTGCAAGTGTGAGTATGATCCCATGTGCATTCCCAATGCTGTACAGTAAGACCTTAGGAGAAAACTTCCAAATGGAATATGTAAGAATCAGGCAGTCACTGACTTTACTTTTGTATTTAGAAGGAATGCCTTCAATTTAGGTGCAGAATATTTCACGAGCTATAATCTTTCGATTTGAGTGGAACGATTTTGAAGGAAAATTAAGTGTTGTCCACAACTCCTGCAATTTCGTCATGTGGTGTGATCTCTTTGTGTTCCTTTATTTTTTATGCAACTCATTTCTAATTAATGTTTTTCACATTTTGTTTTCTGCTTTTGTGTGCACAGCCACTCTGTGCCTGGTGGACCTGGCCGGTAGCGAGCGAATGGGCAAGAGTCAGTCAGAGGGCGACCGTTTAAAAGAGATGAATGCCATCAACAGCTCCCTCACCCACCTGGGCATCGTCATCGACGCCCTGGCAAACAAGGTATGTCAGCACCTAGATGAAAACTACTCAATTGGATGACTGGCCAAATGTAGATCATGTGACATCACATCGACATTAATCTCACATGGTCAGACCCAACATCTTACATCATCACTTCAGCAATGGTGGGGTCTGAGTCACAAGTTCGCATTTCTGGGTTTTGCCACAAGAATTAGAAACGATTTAGAAACGGTACTCGAATACAGTGGAATCCGCTTATAGTGATCACAGTTATAGTGATCAACCATTGATCAACAAAAAACTTGGTCCCAAATCATTCATATACACATGCTGTTTAAATAATTCACTTATAGTGATCAATACTCCGCTTACAGTGATCATTTTGGGCCTCATCCCACCTGAGAACAATGGAAAAAATGTTTAAAACTACAGTAATTGTATTATTATTTTGCTTGCAAACTGCCAAAAATGAGCCCATGAGATACAGCAGTGATACTCTGTGCATGTCTGTCTGTATATTGAGAGATTGCGGCATCTCTGTCTGTGGAGAGATGGCAGTGTCTCTGTCTACACGAGACCGCTGTGTTTGAAACAGCTGGAGGCCTAACTTACTGTATGGATTTTTTAAATCCACAACATTCCTTTACTTTGTATGTATTGAAATACATACAAATGTCAATTAGATGGTAATCTGCATGAGAAATAAAGGAAAATAAAAAAATCTGTTATAATGATCATCCGCTTATAGTGATCAATTTGACCCGTCCCAAGGTGATCACTATAAGAGGAGTGCACTGTAGTAACGTTAAACGAGTACCCGAGTCCTCTTGCCCATCCCTATCACTAACTGAAGTATGAGTACATTAGGCAGCTTTAGGAAAAGGATAGCAGAAAAGTACATTACAACACTTCATCATAAAATAATGCTGGAATGCATTGAACATCTGTTTGATGATACTGTATATTACGATGTTAAGAGGATCTAAGGTTGGTAATTAGTGTGTGTTAATGCTTTGACATCCAATCATTTGTGTTTATTCTTTTGCAGGTGAATGACTGTGTGATTGGCACTGCCCAGGCCAACAGCAAGTCAAAAGGTCACTGAAAGGAATACCCCGGGTGAAAATCCTCATGGCTGCTGATGCATTATTGCTGTATATAGATTAGATGTTTCCTTTATGTATTGTTGTATATTTAAATGTAGTACTTTAGGGCTATAAAAAGGGGATTAATTGAATTTAGTTTTTTGGGTGTATTGTGGTATATATGCCATGGGGGGTATGGGTTAATTGTGTATGTGTCACTGTTACTCTTTGCATCCAGCATCCAAATGTAGATGGTGATCAACCTTGGGAGAAAATCTTGACAGCATACCGTACTATACAGTACTGTGCAGCAATAAACAGCTGTGCGCTTGCACTGCACTTGTGCATAGCCAATACTGTACTACAGTAAAGTAATACAGCTCATTCTTTTTTTTTAGATAGAATCAGATAAAGTGGAGGTTTCTGTAATATCAAAGTATTTTGAGAGGTATATTCCAGGCGATTAAAGTCAGATTGGGAAGTCAGGGAATATCAGGTCATTTTACAGGAATATATCGGTGTAACATCCAACTTGTTTCACATTAAATGCAGGGGTGTAGATATAGACAGTGCAGACAGTGTGATTGCACTGGGGCCCCTGGAGAGAACAGACTATCCAATGTATTTGGCAGAGAACGGGCCCTTGCAAATGACTCAAACTGCCACCCCAGAAATATGCCTGTGTTCAAATCATTATTGCTGTATATAGATTAGATGTTTCCTTTATGTATTTTTGTATATTTAAATGTAGTACTTTAGGGCTATAAAAAGGGGATTAATTGAATTTAGTTTTTTGGGTGTATTGTGGTATATAGGTGTAGTTTTTTGGGTGTATTTTATATATAGATTAAATGTAGTTTTTGGGTTGTATTGCGGTATATAGATTAAATGTAGTTTTTGTTGTTGTATTGCTGTATATAGTTAAATGTTTTTTTTATTTTTATATATCGATTAAATGTTTAACATGACCTGAATGATTCTTTGTGCTAAATTGAGTTTTGCACTCCATGTCGACACTTCAGCCAACATACCTGTATTATGTTGCTTCATGTTTCTTCCGCCTTCTTCTATCCAGACAAACTGCTGTTGTTGCTGCCATAAAGGTTAAAGGGTAACTAAACCAGCTTTAAACCAATGTATATGGCTTTTGAGTCATGTTGCTGAAGGATTCTGGGCACAATCTCCACATTTGAGAGTAAACTGTATTGTGCACACTATCATTTTCATGCAGCGAGAGTGCCCTCTAGGGGTTGATAAATGCAGTCCATTTTGATACCTACTTTTGCAGTTGGGTCTGCTGATAGGCTACGCTTGGGTTTGGATGACATCACATTATGGGGGCTTGATGCCCCTTTTAAAACAAAGAACACACACTTCCTGTGCAGCAGAGGATTTTTTTTCTCCTCAAAAGAGGGACTTTCTCATTTGTTTAGAACAGCAAATGTCAAATCTTTCATGGAGCGTACGTATAGGTTGAATCACTCTTGTGGGACAGCAACCTGCCATGGGGGGTATGGGTTAATTGTGTATGTGTCACTGTTACTCTGTGCATCCAGCATCCAAATGTAGATGGTGATCAACCTTGGGAGAAAATATTGACAGCATACCGTACTATACAGTACTGTGCAGCAATAAACAGCTGTGCGCTTGCACTGCACTTGTGCATAGCCATACTGTACTACAGTAAAGTAATACAGCTCATTCATTTTTTTTTGATAGAATCAGATAAAGTGGAAGTTTCTGTAATATCAAAGTATTTTGAGAGGTATATTCCAGGCGATTAAAGTCAGATTGGGAAGTCAGGGAATATCAGGTCATTTTACAGCAATATATCATAGTGTAACATCCAACTTGTTTCACATTAGATGCAGGGGTGTAGATCTAGACAGTGCAGACAGTGTGATTGCACTGGGGCCCCTGGAGAGAACAGACTATCCAATGTATTTGGCAGAGAACGGGCCCTTGCAAATGACTCAAACTGCCACCCCAGAAATATGCCTGTGTTCAAATATATCCTGCCAAATGCAGTTCACTGGAGTGCATAGCCTTTACAAATTGGACACTGGACAGGTGTGTGTTCTGTTCAAAGTGGCAGCTTGCCACTTTGTAGCCTGGGGCTATTTACACATAACTAGGGGGGGGGGGATAATCATCAAGTTCAAAATTTCAACACACCCATTTGGGACTTGATTAACACTATCAATACATGAACTTTGACACCAAAAGTAACTCTGTATCTTGAAAATAACCCCCCACCCCTTGAAAATGAAAAAAAGAACCCAAAAAGTGGCATTTTCTGCACATTCCGCCTGGTATGCATAAGCTATTCTTACTGTTTGACTATGTACTGTTGAATGAATGCTTTCAAACCCATTTGAGAATTAATAAACACTATTAATAGAAGAACTGCTACACCTCAAAGTAACTCTGTATCTTGAAAATAATCCCCCATCCCTCTTTAAAATGAAAAAAGAACACAAAAAGAGCGTTTTTTGGGCTGTTCCGCCCTCTGTATGCATTCACCATTCTTACAGTCTGCTAATACTAAAAGACTAAACTCATTTGGAAAACTTGATTTTATTTTTATTCCAAATACAAAACAGTTAAATCATTTTTATTCAGTCACATTGACATGGAAAGAACTTGAACTTGTCAGTCTTAAGTAGCACCTCACATTTTTCTTAGCCTTTCAAGACTTTCTTGGAATTTTGCATATTCCAGTGTGGTTCGGTCACTCCTTTTGCCTAGGTACGCCATGAGAGCATCTCCAAACTCCTGTGCCGTTTTCATCCTCCTCTTCCCACTGGGCAGTGTCACCTGGATTCTGAAGATAGGATCGACTTTAGGCAGAAGCGTGGTACTTTCTCTGGCAAACTGAACCTCAAGCTTCATCCTCTGCAGCTTTGCGTTACTGTTCAGACTTTCATCCACAAGGAACTTCTCAACTTCCCCACTGTCAGTGAAGGGGCCACCTCTAGATTTCAGTGTGTCCAGCATGTCTAGTCTCTTCCTCTCCTGTCTTTGAGCCATCTCCTGTTTCTGGTCTGCCCATGCACTCTCGAATTTCGCCTTCATAAGTTTACTCCAGTTGAGTTCAACCTCTCTTTTTGCTTGGGCTGCTGCCTTGAAACCTCTGAAGGACGGAATCTGTCCATCCCTAAGCTCCTGGCTCTTCTGTAAAATGATTGACCTACTGACTGCGTTCAGTGTGCCTAGCTTCTTCAGTCTGTAGTCCACCTTGCCACATTGTCTCTCCATCCCAATGTTGTGCACAGGGGTGTCATCAATGTTACTAGCCTGTTCACTGACAGGGTAGTCCATTGGGAAGGTCTCCTCATCAATCCCATAGTCCCTCCTCTGCCTGGCCAGGACAGTCTGCAGGTGGGGCTGCATGAGATCTATCAGCTTTTTCACTTCATCCAAGTGTTCGGCAGCCACGTCTGACACTGAGTTCAGGACCTCCTCCGTGTAGGTCTTCTTTACGCTACGGAAAAGCTTGTCAGACACTACAGGATACTCAGGTGTTGTGAACGTAGTGTAGTTGTCGCTGATTGGCTCGCCCAAGCCTGTATGCAGTCCCCTGTAGAACTCCCTGAGCTGAGTATGGGTAGCATCTTTCTCTATGGTTCTGGCATAGAAGGGCTCCACCAAGTGCACACCCAGGCAGGAAAACACCACGAGGACCACCTTGAGGTAGGGAAGCTCCATCACTTCTCTGACGAGGCAGGCCAGGCGGTTGTTTATGTGAGGGTTCTGGCTCAGGAACTCTGTCAGATGGCCAAAGCGGTGTATTAGGACTGCTGCTGCCCTGGAGAGACACCCAAACCTGCTGTCTTTGTAGGAAAACAGCACACTGGATACCTGCCTTTGCTCAAGGAAGAGGAGGAATTCCCTGTAGCGGTTCCAGGGTTTGTGGGCATACTCAGGAGCCACCAACTTGAGGCACATGTCCAGTGCCTGTCCAGCCACACTAGCATTCTTGCTGTCTACATCCAGATCCACCATGAAACTCTGTAGCACTTGCTCTATCTTCATATCAGCCTCCACCAACCGCATCACTTTATTCATGGCACTGCTGAAGCCCAGTGTAGTGTGGGTGCCACAAAAGATCTGCCCTGCTGGCACAAACCAAGCTAAATTATCATGTAATATAATATCATATAATAATATAATTATAATATGATATAATATAATAATTTTGTTAAAAAGGAAAAAACATACCTGCGACAACTCTGTTTGACTGCTTGTCAGATGGTGTGTTGAATATGACTGCTGCTTGGGGATTTCAACGGTTTGCTTGCAGTCAACCAGGAGCCACAATGCATTATGTAAATATACTTAGTGACATTAGAACTTTGCAACATCTGACAGGTGAACCAAAGTGTTCTCTTAAGATTTTATTTTATTTTTAATGATAAAAGGGGGGAAAAGGGGGGAAAAAACATGTACGATTTAGTTTTTTGGGTGGGGTGGGGGGTTTATTTCATGATGGGTACCAACTCCCAATACAAAATATCTCCCAAATGACCCAATGCACCATCCCTGAAGTGGGCGTAATCATTTTCCATTTTTTTTTAATTTTTAGGCCATTTATCCCCCCCCCCTAACATAACATGCAATGAATACAGTGAGCTTACATCTAACTTCTAATACATACAGCAGTCAAGGTAACCAATTCAAGCGGTGTTACAAGCAGTTTTGGTGCTCTTTGGATAGAGGGATTCGCCTATGGGCGTGCTCTGTAGGGGCGTGCTCTGTACTGGCCCCTGCTGGAGACGGACGTACAGGGAAATTTGTCAAGTTAACAGTAACAGAATGAGGTATTCCGATTTAGCAATTCTCGCCTTAGAAATAAAAGAACAGAACTTGAGTTTAAAAATACATTTATTGGATGGAGCCTCAGCCTACTACAGCAGAACATAAAACATACCCTATTAGCACACAGAGGAACCATACGTTTCAAGTTGTCTGATTTGTGTTTTAGTCTTTGGTTTAAATGTTTGACAGCTTATAACTTCTTTATAACTTATTAACTTCTCCTGGCTTGATGTTTTGAGCATCATAAGCGGAATAAGACATGGGGGGGGGGGGGGGGGTGTAAGGACCTTTACTTTGCTGATATTTCACTTAAAGGTCCCATCTTGTGTAAAACCAGATTTCCTTGCTTCTTTGATTACGTGCTATATAAATGGTCCCCAGATGAAGCCACACCAGCCATGTAAGGAAAAAGTGCCTCCAAACGAGCCGTTTTGACTTCCGTGATTTTGTGACATCACAAAGTAAGCCAACCTGTGACCTACTGAATCATGAGTCACTCACGATTCAGGTAGGTCACAGGTTGGCTTGGTTGCAGCCTTAAAACTCGTTATAAAAGGATTTTTCGAAAGTGTCTATGGAGAAAATGAATGGGGAACTTACTTCTGGAGCAATGACATCACGAAAAGTCAAGTGACTGTTGAGCTCTCTAGCTTCACAGCTAACTAAACCATTCATCTGGGTCCAGAAGAGAGAGGAGCTTCCTCCTCTCAGTGCTAAACGGAGTCTCGTCTCCAGTTTATATATCCGTGATAATATCATCCATACATACATAATATTCGGTTGGTTAATTACAGTTGTACAGCCTACTAATGAAATGTATCTACTAATGTAGACCTGCGCTCAAGAATATTGATTGATTGATTGATTGATTGATTGATTGATTGATTGAAACGATTTATTTCAAACAGTTAAAACAATACATAAAGTGACAAAACAGTAAACATAACAGTCTAATAGACTTCATCAAAAGGAAAATACGTAAACGCAAACATAAAAAAGGTGAACTGTTTGAAAAGGGGCAGGAAGAAGCCTAGGCTTATCGAGTCCTGCCCCCCAATCATTCATAAACAAAATCATACATCCCTATATTATATGCATATCCCACCTCTCACGCTCCTCCCCACATGCTCATGCATACACATACATACATATATATGCATGTATATACACAAACGTACACAAACTTACCCATACACATACATCATAAATCCACCTACAAATCCCTATCAATACCCATTCCCAATAATACAATCCAACATTACCCCAAAAACCCAATGTTTTGATATCAACCTGTGTTGAACCAATGCATCCAAGAATCCATCCAATGTATAGAACAATTCTTTACATAATGTATATTACAATATAATTTGCATCATGTACACCATATATTATACATTATATGCATAATAACCTCATTACACATACGATAATTTTTATACATATATGTATATCATACATATATGTATATTAATGTACAGAATACACATCAGACCAGGTACATACACCCACCAATAACACAGTAATTCTCTACCAGGAAGAAAAAAGGACATTGCCAAAAAACAGTAAGAATCCTAGTAGTTAGTTAGTTAGTTAGTTAGTTTTTATTTCCGTGTCATGCCATTTCTGGCCCATCCCACATGGGATTACAAGACACTATCACACCAAATTATATATAAACATAACATCCGGTTGTACCTCAATATACAAACAAAATAAACAAAGTATATCATATATACACATACGCATGACATATACATACACATATACACACTTACTGTACATACATACACTTTTTTTTCTTTTTTTTTCTTGTCTTACATTGCCTTTTCCTGATAAAGAGCTTTTTTTCTCATGTCCCAGGCTTTTTCCAAATAACAAGCCAGTCCAAAAGTTTCATACGTAAACAACCAACTCAAATTATGTGCATCATCATTATTAAGAAAATCAAACTCTGTTTTTATCTTACTGAACAAAATATTGCGCGGTTCACTGTAAAAAGGACAATAAAAAACAAAATGAAACTCATTTTCTATGTCATTTAAACAACACATTGGACACACCCGCTCTTCTTCCAATCTGACATACCGTCCAGTTTCGATCATAAGCGGTAAAATACCAGATCTCAGCTGGGCACATAAGGCTCTCTGCTTTTTTGATAAATTATAATTAGCATAATTTTCAGTACCAAAATCATGTTTAATCATACGAAACGTACGCAGCTTTGGTTTAGTCCATATATCCTCAGCCCATCGCACCTTATACTGAGTAAACACAGATTCTCTAAGTATAGCAATGTTGATTTTGCTGTTATTGAAAAATGCCTCACCAAACCCAAAGCTAAAAAATAATGCATGCACATCTCTTGACCAACAGCCATTAATTTGTTTATCCCACATAAAAATCATTCTTGCTAGCCTGTTTCCCTCCATATCAAGCAACCTATTCCACAGCTGAGCCATACATATTTTCCAGCGAGCCTCACCTGGTTCCCACCCCATGTCCTCTGCTATAGCTAACTTTGGAGCATATTTGTGTGCACCTAAAAAATATCTCATTGCACTGTTTTGGACTGAGTCACATATAGAGATGTTTCGTAGGCCCCGAGCCCCAGCAGAATAATCCAGCACAGGACATACACAAGCTACAAAGAGTTTGGAGTAAGTTTGGAAACTCATATCCTTCAGGTTTTTGCTCTTACCTATAATTCCCCCCAAAGCTCTAGTTGCTGATTCAGCCAGAACTGTGACACCTTTTTTTAAATTCATGTGCTCATCAAAGTAAAGACCCAGATATTTATATGAATCCACATAATTAAGTTTATGTGAACCAACTTTAAACTGATAGGTGCTACGGGTACATAAGGGGTTCCTGAAATGAATAATTTCTGTTTTCTTTTTGTTAATGACCAATCTCCATTTTTTACACCAGTCATTAGTATATGAAAGCATTTGTTGCAGTTTTTCTTCCGATGGTGCCAGTAGAACAATATCGTCAGCATACAAAAGAATACTTGTCATTTCTTTTCCACACATTATCCCACAACTTAAAGCATTAATTTCTTTGGCCAAATCATTGATGTAGAGAGCGAATAATGTGGGAGACAGGGAATCCCCTTGTTTTACCCCTAATGAGGTTGAGAACCAGTTGGTGCAAAATTCATTTACTCTCACACATGCTATGGGATCACAATAAAGAGATTGCATGGCTGCATAGAATCGTCCATTCACCCCATACTCAATAAGTTTATAGGCTAAAAGATTTCTATTAACCAGATCAAACGCTTTTTGAAAATCTATAAAGCAAGCATACGTTGATTCAATGTTATCAATTCTATTTGTTATAATTGCAGACAGTACAAAAATATGATCAAGACATGATCTTGATTTGTGAAACCCATTTTGCTCCTCCACAAGGAGGCGCTCTCCCTCCAGGTACGACATGAGTCTCACATTAAGAATATTGGAATACAGCTTATAAACTGTGCTCATTAGACTGATCCCTCTATAATTAAGTGGCATCCTTGGGTCTTCACTGTTGGATTTTGGTATTGGGTTTATAATAGACTTTGACCACATAGATGGTATCTTCCCAGAGTCAAAACAGGTTTTAAATAAATCAAATAAAATACAGAATAATTTGTGCGACTTCAATATCTCATTGGGTATATTTTCAATGCCAGTTGCTTTCCCCTGTTTTGCTTTGTTGATGACAGTTTGAACTTCACTATAAGTGAGATCCTTATTAAGACTTTCATTTACCCAGAAGTCCCCTTTTACTTATTTGTCTTTCTATTGATTCTTTCCTTAGACATATTTCTTTATAATAGCTTTCCTCACAATCTAAAATATCACTGGAGAAAAGACCTTTAAAGTCCCTCTCCCATCTTTGAATAACCTCAGACAGCTCAGTTACAGAGTTGCCATCAGGCCCCAACACCTCCATGGGTATTTTCCAAACCCTCCTTGGGCCCAGTTTATTAATTTCAGACCACAATCTCTTGGGATCCGAAGTTTGAATCTCCTTCAAGTTTAGCACCTGTCCTCTTTGAAAGCGCCTTTTATAAAATCTATACCTTTTGTCAAACGTATACTGGCTGTTCTTAAAGGCTTCTAAAAGTGCTTTCTTTTCTGATTGACCACTTGAGCACCTCAGAAACATATTTTCAGCTTTATGCATGGATTGCCATAGTTCTTTTAACTCCTCATTCCAATAAGGTTTATTTTTACAAAAACCATGCCTATGTCAAGTAACTCAAGATTCAATGTATTTCTTGATTAAATATTTTTTTTAATTAGATTTGAAAATAGAGATACTAGAGCTTTCTTTGATCCTGTCATCCAGTCTGTTCCAAAGAGTCACCCCATAGACTGTAATACACATTTAATGGAGTTAGTGTGGTAACTGAAGTTCAGGAACACAAGACCAGACCATGTAATTATCAGCGCCGCACTAAGCTATTTCACCTGCGCTCCGACCTATCATTTCACCGACGCACACCTGTGATCCGTCAACTCAATCACTCGTAGCACATATAAACACAATCCAGTCCATCTCTTCCCCGTTTGTTTCAGTCGTCACGACCCTCCCCCCCAACCCTAAGTTTTTCCCCTGTTACGGGCAGCACACGTGGAGTCTGCACGTTCTCCCTGTGTCTGCGTGGGTTTTCCCCGGGTACTCCGGTTTCCTCCCACAAACAGCAAAATACATGCTAATTACGGGCAGCACGCGCGGAGTTCGCACGTTCTCCCCGTGCCTGCGTGGGTTTCCTCCGGGTACTCCGGTTTCCTCCCACAAACAGCAAAATACATGCTAATTACGGGCAGCACGGGCAGAGTTTGCATGTTCTCCCCGTGCCTGCGTGGGTTTCCTCCGGGTACTCCGGTTTCCTCCCACAAACTGCTAAAGACATGTTAGTTAGGGCTATGTAATCCTGCATCCCTATCTTCTGCTTACAGGAACCACGGGGGGGCTGATGGAGCCGGGACTCCATCCGTGAAGCCGAGCTTCGCTCAAGAACCAAGCTTCACCCAAAGACGATACCCCCACCCTGAGTCTCAACCCCCCGGGTTCCAGCCACTGCCGCACCATCCTCCCGAAGAGATGCTGCCGCACCTTGACCTTACGTTCACGCATCCAAACACTCACTTACAATAAATTATCTTTTTGTTTAAACATGGTGTGGTCTGTGTTAGTGAACACCCTATTTACACACACGCACATGGAAGAGTGCCAAAGTCACACCCTCTTCCAGGTTTCGGCATGGGATCTGAAGGGATTTCATTCCCCATTCATTTTTTCCATAGACGTTTAGAAAAAACAGTCCTTATAAAAAGAGTTTTACTTGGGGCGTCCGCGAAGTGTAGCGATAGATTCCCTGCCTACCAACACGAGGGTCACAGGTTCACGCCCCTGTGTTACCTCCGGCTTGATTGGGCATCCATACAGGCACGATTGGCTGTGTCTGCAGGTGGGAAGCCGGAATGAGGGTATGTGTCCTGGTCACTGCACTAGTGCCTCCTCTGGTCGGATGGGAATAGCGTGATCCTCCCACGTGCTACGTCCTGCCGGTGCAATGGAGGGGTGTGTTACATTGCATTTACATGTACATGTGTACGCCAGAACGTCAGCGGGCCCAGTCGATCTCCGCCACTTTCTGCAGACTGTTGCGCTCGCTGTCAGGTGAAGGCAGACTGTTCCCCTCGCTGTCAGTTGAGAGAGAGCAAAGAGGGAATGATGTGGAGAGAGCCGCCTAGGACCACTGAGATGTACAGATTTACATCCATAGAGACACTGCATGCACGCAACTTTGCACGTGACATAGGAGAACGCCAGGATTGGATGGGGGGGTTTCTGTTTTCCCCCGTTTTGGGCGTGGTTTCTGAATGATGACGCGCTCTGCAGTGTCTCTATAGAGACTTCTTCGGAGTATCCTAAGAACGCTGTGTGTGTTTGTACTCTGTGAACAAAGACCTTTCTTTAAATTACCCGTTTCAAATGTAAATGTATTATCCTATAATAAGAATGTGAAGTCAAGTGTCTGTGTGCGAGTGTGAGCAGTAAGTATGTGTGATTCCTCCTGTTCCTCTTTAATGTGTGGGGGGTCTGGGTCCCCCTGAAGCTGCTCTCCCTCCTGACTGATATAGAGTTCCTCCTGTTCCTCTTTAATGTGTGGGGGCTCTGGGTCCTCCTGAAGCTGCTCTCCCTGCTGACTGATCCAGAGTTCCTCCTGTTCCTCTTTCAGGAAGTGTAAAGAGCACCCCTGCTAGTGATAACACAGTGGTTCTCAAACTTTTTCACGTCAAGGGCCCCTAAACTGACACAAATTAGACCATGGACCCCCATTTGATAAGATTTTGTCCCAGGGTCCCCAATCTGATAAGATTTTTGCTTATAGATGTTTTAGTACAAAGTGTATGAAACCCATGACCAAAATAGTCATACATTCTGTCATTGTGTTACTTATGGATGGAATTGTAGTGAAAATAAAATAATTCCTCTGTTTGCTGGAGATCCCACTTTGAGGACCTAACGGAGCCGGATTTTTGAATTCGGTAATTGGGTAGAATGAATGGGCCAAAATAGCTCATTTGTGGCCAAATGTGTGTGTGTGTGGGGGGGGGGGGGGGGGGGGGGGGGCAAAGGTTTTACCACAGACTGCACAATTGAATGGCTTGATTGGCCTCTCTCCTGTGTGGCCTGTCATGTGTCTGGTTAAGTTTCTAATATGACCAAATATTTTACAGTGTTTATTCCCAATAACTGTTTTTCTGTGAGGCGAAGAGAGGCTGAGGTTCACTAGTTTGTGTTCCATCATCACTGTCTTCAGTCTCAGAAAAGTCTGAAGTCTTGCCAGCACTGGCTGGTTCTGATGCACCGCAGTCCTCTGCATCAGCTTCTGTTTTCATTTGATCAGTTGAGTAGTTGAGCACTGTGGTGCACTGAAGGTCAGTTTCAACAAAGAACCTCTTCATTCAACTGTGGCTGTCTCTTCTCCTCGGTTTGGCTTTGATGAAGCCGTGAAGACTGAGGGTTCTCTTCATCATCTTCACAGGAACAGGAGTGAATCAATGGGAACATGGTGATATCAGCCTCCTCCAGCCCTTGAAGCTGCTCTCCCTCCTGACTGATCCAGAGTTCCTCTTTAATGTGTGGGGGCTCTGGGTCCTCCTGGTGCAGATTGGGGCTCCACTCCTGCAGCTCAGGGAGAACTTCTTCTTTAATGACCAACAGCTGCTGGAGGTTGTTTGTTACTAATTGTTTTTGGAACTAGAAGAGTCTAGCCTGATATCAGACTGAATGGTTAACTCGTTTATTTAGTACAATAAAGATGTACAAATTATGCCGTGCAGGATATGTAAATAGTGACGACACGGGAGGTGCAGCCTGGTTTTTCGAACCACTCTCATTCGTGCTACGACCTGTCACTCATTTAATTCACCCCCCCCCCGACCCGCCCTCAAAAAAGTTGTTGCCGGGGTAAACAATAAAAATATGAAATTCTGACTCTGATTGGCTACTGCGCGTTAACCAGTCAGCGTTCGCGATGTCTGGTTTAAAACGTCCTGCAGTCGTTGGAGTTGTTCAGTGTTTCCTAAACTTCGTTGAGCCTGGCTGGATTTTGCGTCTCAAAGAGAATTGGTGACTGACGACTGACGAACGTTCGACTTGTTTAACAAACGGTAAGTAAATGTTAGTTTGAGTGATACAACATATTTTTGAGTGGATTAATTTGTAAATTATGCTGCGTTAGTTAGCAAACTGCCGAAGGAAAGCAAAACAATTCACGTTACTTGGTTGTCAACCATGACTAAACACCGGATCTAGACGTTGGCATTTTGTGTGTAAAACTTGGCCGTGAGGTCACTTGCCATAAGATTGACACTTTACACAGTTAGATTCGGCTCGTTTAAAGTGTCGGCTGAATGAGGTTGATGATTTGTACAATCGAGAGCTAGCTCTGGCCAGGCGGGGTGCTTGTTCGGTGCTATTAGCCGCGGCGGTTAGCCTCGGTCGAGTCAGTGCAAGCATCACGTTCACCGCGGGGAAACGGGCCTGCTAGCTGGTCACTCAGCCTGAGGGTAAAGGCCTAAACAGACTCGTCCGTCCGCCTCGAATTGGAGCCGTCTGCCGGCGCCAGCGAGCCCTACACGCTAGGACGCCACTACGCCCTCCCTCCTCCTGTGGAAGCTCCGTGTGAAAATGGCGGAGATTGTGTGCCAGCTAGGCAGTCTGAATGAAATTGAATGTAACGTTCCCAATTCTATGTATTAAATTCTAAAAAACGACCCTCAACATTTGGGAAGGCTAAGCCACACAACTAGTTCGTTATAATCTAACGTCATGCTTTGAAAGGCGACTTTACGACGATGAGCCATGGCAACGGCCAGCCACAACTCTCGTGCAGCTCAGTTGGAACTCTTTCGGCTAGCGCCTAGCCGAAAGATGGATGTGATGGATCACGGGCAGGCAAAAGCAGCTCCCAAGAGGAAGGGGAAAAAGAGGACCACTGTGATGGATCACGGGCAGGCAAAAGCAGCTCCCAAGAGGAAGGGGAAAAAGAGGACCACTGTGATGGATCACGGGCAGGCAAAAGCAGCTCCCAAGAGGAAGGGGAAAAAGAGGACCACTGTGATGGATCACGGGCAGGCAAAAGCAGCTCCCAAGAGGAAGGGGAAAAAGAGGACCACTGTGATGGATCACGGGCAGGCAAAAGCAGCTCCCAAGAGGAAGGGGAAAAAGAGGACCACTGTCACTGCACTTCCTCCAGTCTTTACCGACACGTCATCTTCAGAGGGTGAAGAAACAATGGCTTACGTAAGTAGAAGTGGACTGCACTCATGCAGCTTGAGTTTAGTGATGAGAGTGACTTGGAGGATAATAGGCACAGGTCAAAAAGAAAACTGATGTCTCTAAAAAGTGACCACAATCACCAGGGCTGCCCACAACCAGCTGCAGAGAGACTCCCTCCCAAAAGGCTGTGGTTAAGAAGAGCACTGCACTCCCCTTTCAATTGACTTGCCCTTCTCTGTCATGGTCATTGTAGGGACATAAATAGTTGCTACATCTATTACAAGGTGTGCTGTCAGTCTGAGTCTTCTTGAAGGTTTATTGAAATCCTGGCCATCTGTCATCTGAAGTTGTATTCTGCTGTGTTGCACCAAGCTCCAATACAGATACAAACATCAGCTAATGGCCTAAATGTAAATGCATTGGCCATAATGTCATGTAAGGTCAGGTAGCTCAGCATGGGGCAGAGGACAAACCTGTGCTCTCCTGGCTGCTAGAGGTGTCCCAGTTAAAGAAATGAGTGTCAAGGAGAGTTTAGTGTTCTAACCCAGTGACTCAAGCCATTGTTGCCAATGGTTTAAGATGGTCTTCTTTGTTTTGTTTATGCAGAAAAAGATGCGAATGGACTTGCCTTCAGCAACCAGTCTTGGTAAGTGACCAACTCAAACTTGAATATCAGAATCACTTTATTTGCCACAGTAAAAATTTTTTACAAGTTTTCTTGCCAGAAGAAATTGAGGGGAGGCGTGAGGGATTAAGTCTTTCTATGTGCAATCAAACTAGTTTCCATCTCTTCTGATTTCCAGTGCAGTCAATGTTTTTCCCAAAGTTCCTCTGTCTTGGTTAGATGCATGACACAAAATCTCCCTTCATTCATCTAGGCATCTGGCTAGACGCCAAGGCCAATGTGATGCGGGCACTGACTCAGGATGAGAGTCCTTTCGTTCCTTCCCGAATCAGAGGTGAGTTGAACTGACAATCACAGTTTAACAACTGACAATATATTCTAGTAATATATCGGTACTCAGTGTTCTAAATTAACCTTTGGCTCACCTTCCAGGTAAAGTAAAATAATAACCCGCCACGATTGAATTCAAAGACACATTTTTAGTGGGAAATATGCTGTGCTGCCTGTTACCAGTGTCATTTCGTGCATCATGTTTATGTTAATGAACACAAGCTCACTCACTTATGCATCAATCAAGTTTGTTATACTTGCAGCAGAATTCAAATGATAAGATAGTTTCTAACTTTTCAGGCAAAGACCAAAGACTTTATTTGACTGAGACATTCAAATGTTGTCGTCTCAAAAAGTTACTGGCCAGTGTGGCAGGTGACCCTGACCTCTTTATCTGCCAAAAATAGAAATAATTCATATGTGCATACTCTGCATTTGGTACTTGGCAGGTGGTCATTTCGATCCCTGGCTGTACTTAAGAGTAGTCAGTAGTGTTGATTTATAATTTGCTAGGCACCTCTTAATCTTGATGTTTATTATGTCCTCAGCTGTCCTGAAACTGATGGTTACTAATTGTTTTTGGAACTAGAAGAGTCTAGCCTGATATCAGACTGAATGGTTAACTCGTTTATTTAGTACAATAAAGATGTACAAATTATGCCGTGCAGGATATGTAAATAGTGACGACACGGGAGGCGCAGCCTGGTTTTTCGAACCACTCTCATTCGTGCTACGACCTGTCACTCATTTAATTCACCCCCCCCCCCGACCCGCCCTCAAAAAAGTTGTTGCCGGGGTAAACAATAAAAATATGAAATTCTGACTCTGATTGGCTACTGCGCGTTAACCAGTCAGCGTTCGCGATGTCTGGTTTAAAACGTCCTGCAGTCGTTGGAGTCGTTTAGTGTTTCCTAAACTTCGTTGAGCCTGGCTGGATTTTGCGTCTCAAAGAGAATTGGTGACTGACGACTGACGAACGTTCGACTTGTTTAACAAACGGTAAGTAAATGTTAGTTTGAGTGATACAACATATTTTTGAGTGGATTAATTTGTAAATTATGCTTCGTTAGTTAGCAAACTGCCGAAGGAAAGCAAAACAATTCACGTTACTTGGTTGTCAACCATGACTAAACACCGGATCTAGACGTTGGCATTTTGTGTGTAAAACTTGGCCGTGAGGTCACTTGCCATAAGATTGACACTTTACACAGTTAGATTCGGCTCGTTTAAAGTGTCGGCTGAATGAGGTTGATGATTTGTACAATCGAGAGCTAGCTCTGGCCAGACGGGGTGCTTGTTCGGTGCTATTAGCCGCGGCGGTTAGCCTCGGTCGAGTCAGTGCAAGCATCACGTTCACCGCGGGGAAACGGGCCTGCTAGCTGGTCACTCAGCCTGAGGGTAAAGGCCTAAACAGACTCGTCCGTCCGCGAGTGTGATGGATCACGGGCAGGCAAAAACAGCTCCCAAGAGGAAGGGGAAAAAGAGGACCACTGTCACTGCACTTCCTCCAGTCTTTACCGACACGTCATCTTCAGAGGGTGAAGAAACAATGGCTTACGTAAGTAGAAGTGGACTGCACTCATGCAGCTTGAGTTTAGTGATGAGAGTGACTTGGAGGATAATAGGCACAGGTCAAAAAGAAAACTGATGTCTCTAAAAAGTGACCACAATCACCAGGGCTGCCCACAACCAGCTGCAGAGAGACTCCCTCCCAAAAGGCTGTGGTTAAGAAGAGCACTGCACTCCCCTTTCAATTGACTTGCCCTTCTCTGTCATGGTCATTGTAGGGACATAAATAGTTGCTACATCTATTACAAGGTGTGCTGTCAGTCTGAGTCTTCCTGAAGGTTTATTGAAATCCTGGCCATCTGTCATCTGAAGTTGTATTCTGCTGTGTTGCACCAAGCTCCAATACAGATACAAACATCAGCTAATGGCCTAAATGTAAAAGCATTGGCCATAATGTCATGTAAGGTCAGGTAGCTCAGCATGGGGCAGAGGACAAACCTGTGCTCTCCTGGCTGCTAGAGGTGTCCCAGTTAAAGAAATCAGTGTCAAGGAGAGTTTAGTGTTCTAACCCAGTGACTCAAGCCATTGTTGCCAATGGTTTAAGATGGTCTTCTTTGTTTTGTTTATGCAGAAAAAGATGCGAATGGACTTGCCTTCAGCAACCAGTCTTGGTAAGTGACCAACTCAAACTTGAATATCAGAATCACTTTATTTGCCACAGTAAAAAAAAATTACAAGTTGAGGCGAGGCGTGAGGGATTAAGTCTTTCTATGTGCAATCAAACTAGTTTCCATCTCTTCTGATTTCCAGTGCAGTCAATGTTTTTCCCAAAGTTCCTCTGTCTTGTTAGATGCATGACACAAAATCTCCCTTCATTCATCTAGGCATCTGGCTAGACGCCAAGGCCAATGTGATGCGGGCACTGACTCAGGATAAGAGTCCTTTCGTTCCTTCCCGAATCAGAGGTGAGTTGAACTGACAATCACAGTTTAACAACTGACAATATATTCTAGTAATATATCGGTACTCAGTGTTCTAAATTAACCTTTGGCTCACCTTCCAGGTAAAGTAAAATAATAACCCGCCACGATTGAATTCAAAGACACATTTTTAGTGGGAAATACGCTGTGCTGCCTGTTACCAGTGTCATTTCGTGCATCATGTTTATGTTAATGAACACAAGCTCACTCACTTATGCATCAATCAAGTTTGTTATACTTGCAGCAGAATTCAAATGATAAGATAGTTTCTAACTTTTCAGGCAAAGACCAAAGACTTTATTTGACTGAGACATTCAAATGTTGTCGTCTCAAAAAGTTACTGGCCAGTGTGGCAGGTGACCCTGACCTCTTTATCTGCCAAAAATAGAAATAATTCATATGTGCATACTCTGCATTTGGTACTTGGCAGGTGGTCATTTCGATCCCTGGCTGTACTTAAGAGTAGTCAGTAGTGTTGATTTATAATTTGCTAGGCACCTCTTAATCTTGATGTTTATTATGTCCTCAGCTGTCCTGAAACCGATGGTTACTAATTGTTTTTGGAACTAGAAGAGTCTAGCCTGATATCAGACTGAATGGTTAACTCATTTATTTAGTACAATAAAGATGTACAAATTATGCCGTGCAGGATATGTAAATAGTGACGACACGGGAGGCGCAGCCTGGTTTTTCGAACCACTCTCATTCGTGCTACGACCTGTCACTCATTTAATTCACCCCCCCCCCCGACCCGCCCTCAAAAAAGTTGTTGCCGGGGTAAACAATAAAAATATGAAATTCTGACTCTGATTGGCTACTGCGCGTTAACCAGTCAGCGTTCGCGATGTCTGGTTTAAAACGTCCTGCAGTCGTTGGAGTCGTTCAGTGTTTCCTAAACTTCGTTGAGCCTGGCTGGATTTTGCGTCTCAAAGAGAATTGGTGACTGACGACTGACGAACGTTCGACTTGTTTAACAAACGGTAAGTAAATGTTAGTTTGAGTGATACAACATATTTTTGAGTGGATTAATTTGTAAATTATGCTGCGTTAGTTAGCAAACTGCCGAAGGAAAGCAAAACAATTCACGTTACTTGGTTGTCAACCATGACTAAACACCGGATCTAGACGTTGGCATTTTGTGTGTAAAACTTGGCCGTGAGGTCACTTGCCATAAGATTGACACTTTACACAGTTAGATTCGGCTCGTTTAAAGTGTCGGCTGAATGAGGTTGATGATTTGTACAATCGAGAGCTAGCTCTGGCCAGACGGGGTGCTTGTTCGGTGCTATTAGCCGCGGCGGTTAGCCTCGGTCGAGTCAGTGCAAGCATCACGTTCACCGCGGGGAAACGGGCCTGCTAGCTGGTCACTCAGCCTGAGGGTAAAGGCCTAAACAGACTCGTCCGTCCGCGAGTGTGATGGATCACGGGCAGGCAAAAACAGCTCCCAAGAGGAAGGGGAAAAAGAGGACCACTGTCACTGCACTTCCTCCAGTCTTTACCGACACGTCATCTTCAGAGGGTGAAGAAACAATGGCTTACGTAAGTAGAAGTGGACTGCACTCATGCAGCTTGAGTTTAGTGATGAGAGTGACTTGGAGGATAATAGGCACAGGTCAAAAAGAAAACTGATGTCTCTAAAAAGTGACCACAATCACCAGGGCTGCCCACAACCAGCTGCAGAGAGACTCCCTCCCAAAAGGCTGTGGTTAAGAAGAGCACTGCACTCCCCTTTCAATTGACTTGCCCTTCTCTGTCATGGTCATTGTAGGGACATAAATAGTTGCTACATCTATTACAAGGTGTGCTGTCAGTCTGAGTCTTCTTGAAGGTTTATTGAAATCCTGGCCATCTGTCATCTGAAGTTGTATTCTGCTGTGTTGCACCAAGCTCCAATACAGATACAAACATCAGCTAATGGCCTAAATGTAAATGCATTGGCCATAATGTCATGTAAGGTCAGGTAGCTCAGCATGGGGCAGAGGACAAACCTGTGCTCTCCTGGCTGCTAGAGGTGTCCCAGTTAAAGAAATGAGTGTCAAGGAGAGTTTAGTGTTCTAACCCAGTGACTCAAGCCATTGTTGCCAATGGTTTAAGATGGTCTTCTTTGTTTTGTTTATGCAGAAAAAGATGCGAATGGACTTGCCTTCAGCAACCAGTCTTGGTAAGTGACCAACTCAAACTTGAATATCAGAATCACTTTATTTGCCACAGTAAAAAATTTTTTACAAGTTTTCTTGCCAGAAGAAATTGAGGCGAGGCGTGAGGGATTAAGTCTTTCTATGTGCAATCAAACTAGTTTCCATCTCTTCTGATTTCCAGTGCAGTCAATGTTTTTCCCAAAGTTCCTCTGTCTTGGTTAGATGCATGACACAAAATCTCCCTTCATTCATCTAGGCATCTGGCTAGACGCCAAGGCCAATGTGATGCGGGCACTGACTCAGGATGAGAGTCCTTTCGTTCCTTCCCGAATCAGAGGTGAGTTGAACTGACAATCACAGTTTAACAACTGACAATATATTCTAGTAATATATCGGTACTCAGTGTTCTAAATTAACCTTTGGCTCACCTTCCAGGTAAAGTAAAATAATAACCCGCCACGATTGAATTCAAAGACACATTTTTAGTGGGAAATATGCTGTGCTGCCTGTTACCAGTGTCATTTCGTGCATCATGTTTATGTTAATGAACACAAGCTCACTCACTTATGCATCAATCAAGTTTGTTATACTTGCAGCAGAATTCAAATGATAAGATAGTTTCTAACTTTTCAGGCAAAGACCAAAGACTTTATTTGACTGAGACATTCAAATGTTGTCGTCTCAAAAAGTTACTGGCCAGTGTGGCAGGTGACCCTGACCTCTTTATCTGCCAAAAATAGAAATAATTCATATGTGCATACTCTGCATTTGGTACTTGGCAGGTGGTCATTTCGATCCCTGGCTGTACTTAAGAGTAGTCAGTAGTGTTGATTTATAATTTGCTAGGCACCTCTTAATCTTGATGTTTATTATGTCCTCAGCTGTCCTGAAACCGATCGCATCCAATAGAGCAAAGAGAGGCGGAGGCGCAGTGAAAAAAACTGCTACTGCCCCAAATAGAGGTGAGTAATCTGTTTCCACTCTGGTTCCCATATTCACCAGATTAAACTCAACCAAATATTTTGCATCTTTTACACACACAAAAATCTTTTTGAACAATGACAGACAAATCTGACGGCTGTCTGTCATTTTAACACTGTAATAATAGATTTCTTTCAGATTTCTTTCTTAATATATATATATACAGTATCTTTTTTTAGAACACAAGCTCAGAGCAGCTTTGCCTGAAACACGTCACATATAGCAGCATGAATTATATAAGCATTATCATAGTTTGTGCACTTTTGTCTGGAATAAATGTTGCTCTTTTTGCATATAAGGTGTTTCCAATCTCTATGTTAACAATAGTAGGGAATGGACTTCCAAAAACAGCCTAAAACTGTTTTTGGAAGTCCATTCCCTACTATTGTTGTCTAAATTAAGTACACAATCCTGACTAAAGTTACAAGTGTTGTGCTCAGTGACATGCTGAAAGGCAGATTGCAGGAAGGTCTGAGCTGCTGTACATCAAACTATGAAATATAATGCCAAATGGTTGATGGTGATCATGTCCTCACACAGGTGGAGACAGGGCTTCCTGGCAGCCTGCCCAGGACCCGAAGGACTGCAGTGACCTGCAGATCCAATCATCTGACATGCAGATCCAGAGCTACCTGAGTCAGCTCCAAGCATCCAACCAGGAGATCGAGGTGCTGAGGGCATCGCTGGCCCAAAGCCAACTCAAAAATGCAGAGTTGGAGAGGCAGCTGGAGAGGCAGAGGTACCATTGCTGATTTTGGCTTGGAAATGGAATTGTCAAACTATCTCACTTTTGGTGTCCACCCGCTATGCCGACCACTCGCAATGCCGACCTTAGGTTTAGGCGTGGGGGGTGGGAGAGGTTAGGTTTTGGGTTAGGGTCTGGGGGAGGTTAGGTTTAGGCGTGGGGGTGGGAGAGGTTAGGTTTTGGGTTAGGGTCTGGGGGAGGTTAGGTTTAGGCATGGGGGCTGGGAGAGGGGAGGTCGGAACAGCGAGAGGTCGGAACAGCGACATGGAACCCTCACTTTTTATGCCTCCGCCGGCGATATCCATAGTTCGTTAACGTGATATCTCAGGAACGGCTTGATGGAATTTCTTCTGATTTGGCTCAAACATCGACTTGCACTCAAGGATAAACTGATTAGACTTTGATGGTTAAAGGTCAAAGTTCAAGGTCACTGTGACCTCACACACCCAATTTCCAAGCTCTGTAACGCAACATCTCAGGAGCGCCTTGACGGAATTTCTTCCAATTTGCCTCAAATGGCGATTTGGACTCAAGAATGAACTAATGACGGAGGCATAAATCCGCGGTGCGGTCGTTCTAGTTGATTGTGAAATATATATATATTTTTTACAAGATCTAGTCTCACCTTTTTGAAGCCGTAACTCCGTCTACCCTTACACGGTGGCGCAGTGGTAGTGCTGTCGCCTCACAGCAAGGTCCTGGATTTGATTCCCGCTTGGGACGCTGGGGGTATATCCCTTCCTTCCTGGTATCCAGGTGGGCTGTCTCGTGAAAAGGGCCTTTCTGTGTGGAGTTTCAACACTGTTGTGTTGCAAAGTCCTTCTTGCCAAATATTGGAACCATTTGTTGTGGAATACGACCATTGTAAAATATGTTTGTATATAACTAGTTTGAATAATACAAAAAAAGTATAAAACAATAGTTGTTTTTTCTTGAGTTCCCCCCAAAATTGTTTTTAATAGTAATAATACAATGAAAATATTTAACAGAACAGCCATTTATGTTTCTTTCTAGTTTCTCATCTATTCAAGGGTCCTCTGTTCCTTACTGATAACATAAGCTTTCTATTATTATGCTTTGGGCGTCTTAATGCAAGTACAGTAGTATAGACCTTCTAATACCACTACTGTATTTTGATGAAATATTGGCTTAGCCTTGACTTTACTACCACCTGCTGGTAAAGAACAGAGACATTAGGTACTTTGATGTCTGATTTTCTGAGACCATCATCATTATTTCCACTCATTTGATAAGGTTTGTTTTTATAATAATGGACTGTTAGCAAAATACATCGCTGTGTGCCTTTCATCCCCTCCTCTCACCGCTGTGCCAAATGCGCACACACAGGCAGCCTGTCACCATGGATTCTCTACTTAATTCTAACCGATTTCTGCCATTAAACATTTTCTGTAATCTCTGTCATCTGCTCGCTAATTAGCCTATGTGTGTGTCATTTGTGTTCTTATCACCATTCAATCAAAGAGTACAACTTGAAGTGTAGCCTAAATGTCGCATTTTGGCACTCACATCCATTGCGATCACGTCCATAACCTGACTGACATCACCATGTTATTTGATAGCCTATTGTAGGCTAGATTTCTTTCTTCTTTTTATTCCATTGAGATTATCATGCAGTTTTGAGGATAAAGCAGCATCTCCCTATAGGCTATAACGCGACTAACGCGACTATAACTAACGCGACTCCTGCACATAAACTGCGCGGCGCGACCATTCGCGACCTTGTGCGCAGCCAGTTTTTATTAGGACACCATGTTAACAGATCTGTCAGTCCACACCGAATTGCACGCAGCTCCGCGGACGCTCAGGGTGCGCAAGATAGCCTGGATTTCTATTTTCCTGCGCAGCCGTCTGCGCCCGTGAGAGACTCTGTCAAGCAGAACAGATCAGATCAGGGCAGACAGGAACTCCAAAACCAGACATTCGTCAAATAAAAAAGTGAGCTGCGCCCTCTGTCTGGACACTTTAAGCGACTTCTGCGCAGAGGTGCGTGTCCCCGGCGTAAAGCTCCCTTTATGTGCATTTATTTAGCACCTATAGGATGTGATCAATGAGGTTGAGGTTACAGTAGCAACATAGATTAGGCAGAGTAGGCCTATATTGTTTGATAAAAATTAGGGATGCACCGATCGATCGGCACGTGACCGGAAATGGCCGATTTTCACGTGATCGGCCTCGATCGGTGATCTGTTCCGGTCACTCTAAATAGCCGATTCTGTGAGCCGATTTTCACATGATGTGCGCGCACCCCAAAGCACCGAGACAGGCACCCAGCCACCACACCACACACGCCAGCATACCTTCCTCGTTGTGGAATTTTTTCACCGTCAGTGAAGTAGACAAAGCTCGCAGTTTGTCACACATGCTAGTCGAAAATAAGCCGTGGAGACAGAAGTGCGGCCGAGTCCCGCTCGGCTGGAGTCCAGTCTGAGCGGCTCGCTTCACCTCACTGGCCCCTCTCTCTCTGCTCTCTCTCCCCGGGAAGCAGTGCTGCAGCAACCCGCCACCGCGCACAGCCGGCTTGGCGAGGTGAACGTGAGCATTGTGTCCAGTATGATAACCATTCCCCGACCTGCATTCTCCATTCCACATCAGCGCTGCTGCCTCAGCCTGTCAGTCATGTTGTAACGTGGATACAGGAGAGACTATTTGTTTCGTATTGCAAATAGAACGCAAGACTCACAAGTGTGCAAGGTTTTCTGTGCGTGACGATATTTTTTCGGATGGCAGATAAAAATACGCATACAAAACTTCGGACTGTGTGTAAACTCCGCCTGATATTCAGACCTAAGATCGTTACTGTAACTCATAAACTCATTTCCCCTCTACTCAAGAGGACTGGTCTGGAGCCAGGCTATAAACTCCTTGTTCATGGATCATTTTGATGTTCTGTTGCACCTGTTTTCTTTTGGAAAAGTAAATGCATGATAGCTGTGGGATATAGGCTATTGGATTTAATTTAATTTTTGTATTCATTGTATTTGTACAAAAAAGCTCTGTCCAGTAGCCTAACCTGGAACACTTTTATTTTGAGATGTCTTTGAGTGAGATGGTCCTACTTCATGCAAATGATAAGAATTGTTCTATGTATCTTAATTTTCAAACAAAGTTACAAAAACGTTTGTGTAAGCTGTCAATTGTTGTTCTTAGAAAGAAAATCAGAATCGGCAAAAATCGGTATCGGCAAGTCAGACTACTCAAAAATCGGAAATCGGAATCGGCTAAGAAAATGGCAATCGGTGCATCTCTAATAAAAATATGTTTTGTGAATTACAATGGGCACGGCGCGCGCGCGCGCGCACACACACACACACACACACACACACACACACACACACACACACACACAAAGGACACAGACACAGCAGAGAGTGTACATTTTTATAATAATAGTAGGCTACCTTTCACCATACTGTATATATTTTATATATATTGTAATATAGGCTACTGTATTCTCATATTAGCCTACGAAATCGAATCAATCAATCATGTTTTGTCTCTCCCCTTGATGATTAAGGTGTATGGGATTTATTTATTTTATTTATAATAATACAGATATTTATAATAAAACAGATATTTAGTCAGTTAGTCATTATTTTCAACACAGTCCTAGGAATCCTTAGTAGGGATTCTACAAGGTTTGACAGATGAGACCCAGGTGTGGGGGCATATGACGTCCAGGGCAGTTTCTCAATAAGGGTTCTTGTGTGTTCTTGCGTTCTTGCGTCCCTGTGAAACGTCATCATCTTTATTTTGTACCAAATGTTCCATAAGTTTATGAACAATTACAGGGTTATTGTTTTTTTCTGTTTTTCCCTGCCGCTGGAACCGCCCAGCGCCTCTAGTCTGTGACAGCGAAACGCTGGGCGGTTCCAGCGGCAGGGGGCGCGAGGTTGAAATGGACCAATCAGACATGGAAATAGAGCAAGACAGCCTATCAAGATGCAGCGTCAAAGAGGCTTTCATAGGAGGCATGCCGCCGAGCGTTTCATGGTGTGTACGAGCCGTAAGCCGTGACAAAACCTCCGCAGCAAAACTTTGAAGCAACGCTATCTAGCAGAAAGACGAGTGTTGTGCAAAAGCGGAGTGGGGGGGAGATAGAGAATTTTTAGCCGGTCCATGGTGACAGGCTGCCTGTGTGTGTGCGCATTTGGCACAGCGGCGAGATGAGGGCACACACCGGTGCGGTGCTGCCGGGGAATTGCGTTCAGGTGTGCGTGCCGTCACCGACTTCCGAAGATTATGTATTTCCGTATGGTAGTTGCTGAATGCGTTTTGAGAGGACGCATTGCATTTACACTTGTGTTAAATGTTGTCATAATGCGTCCCTGACGGGGTCCACCCGCTATGCCGACCTTAGGTTTAGGCGTGGGGGTGGGAGAAGTTAGGTTTTGGGTTAGGGTCTGGGGGAGGTTAGGTTTAGGCATGGGGGGAGGTTAGGTTTGGCGTGGGGGCTGGGAGAGGTTAGCTCCACCGACACGCTGCACGCCGCCTCGCTCAGCTGGTTCTGCTTGTGGGCTATCGGCATTGCGACCTGTCGGCACATAGACGCGGCACCGTCCCTGACCACCTCCGGAGGTGGTTTGGCCGATCAGATTGCAATCCTTCTTCAATGTGTTTTGGGGGTATTTACACCTGGCATTTCAAGTGATAAAACACAATCTGATTGCAATCTGATCACCAAAAACGCATGTTAATGCCAGGTGTAAATGGCCTCATAGGCTCAGATATATGCAGACATTCGAGTCCGACAGTAAGAATAAATTATAAGTTGGTGACTGCGCAGCGGCAGCAGCAGCAACATATTAGCCTACATTTTTCAGAGAGAGAGAGAGAGAGAGAGAGATCAATATTTGCAACATTCACGCAGCACAAATCGCCTCTGCCTATATAACCCACAGACATGCACAAGTTCTGTAAAGCCATTCAAATATATTGTTTAATTTAGCTTGATATGTAGCCTAGCCCCAGGGAAAGAAGACTAAGTAAGAACTGGTGAGAAACTGCGGTGCCATGGCACGAGTCCGATACCTCACGAGTCCGACACCTCACGAGTCCGAAAAAAGAGGCATTATATTCCCCGTTTTTCACTAACCCAAAACCTAACCTCTCCCACCCCCACGCCTAAACCTAACCTCCCCCAGACCCTAACCCAAAACCTAACCTCTCCCACCCCCACGCCTAAACCTAACCTCCCCCAGACCCTAACCCAAATTCGGTCTCGTGAGGTGTCGGACTAGGGGGCAGTCCCCGAAACTGCTGGCCGCCACCTATTAGCTGTCGGTGGAGGTGATTTCTCCGCTAAAGAAAGCCATTAAAGCAGGCCTATTTGTTTTCGTTGCAAAAGGTAGACAGGGACACGCACATCCAAAGCTAGGCCACACTGGGCCTGGGTGCTGGATCAAAAAGGTACTCACAGTGAAAAAATAATGGTCCGCACACCAAAAGGAGCTCCCGTTAGGTTTTCTTTATTTATAAATATGCAATCAGCGTGACGTTTCGGGCCACACTGGCCCTTCCTCAAGGGGGACTGCCCCCTAGTCCGACACCTCACGAGACCGAATTTGGGTTAGGGTCTGGGGGAGGTTAGGTTTAGGCGTGGGGGTGGGAGAGGTTAGGTTTTGGGTTAGGGTCTGGGGGAGGTTAGGTTTAGGCGTGGGGGTGGGAGAGGTTAGGTTTTGGGTTAGTGAAAAACGGGGAATATAATGCCTCTTTTTTCGGACTCGTGAGGTGTCGGACTCGTGAGGTATCGGACTCGTGCCATGGCACCTCCTCAAGACGCTTTCTGAAGTGGCAGAGAGACGCCGTCTTAAATACCCGTATCAATATACATGACATCACCAGGTGTTCATCAATTAGTAATTAGAAAAGTAATTCAAAAAGATAAAAGTTGTACACACAAGTAGGTTATTATAGACACAAATGTACAGATTCTAACAGTATATATATACAGTATAGACAAGTAGGACAAATATAATTATACATGCCCCCCAGAAAAAGGAAGTAGTTTGTGGGCTCTACATTATAGTAAGTAGTCAATTAGAGTTTAACAAATACAAATATAAATGCAAATGCAAATACATCCCTGGAGGCGACTCCATTAACCACAACATACTGCATTAGCAGAAATGGGGACCTAGTCTATTACTTAAAGGGATAGTTCGGTTTGTTTGAAGTGGGGTCCTATCAGCTAGTAAGATACACTAACTTAATTAGGTACAGTGTTCTTGAAGTGGGGCGCAGCGTCGAACGAGATCCGGCACCCAGAGCAGCAGCCTCACCAGCTTTTTCTCTCTAAGTCCTGGGGGTCAACAACGAAACAAAAAAACGTAATTTAGCCACCTAAAACAACGCCCACCTAAACAAATCGATATCCGTGTACATGCACGCTCTATTTTGACAATTTTCAGCGCTTTACTTTTCCGCAAAACAGCAGTTTCATTCGGCACTGCTTTTTCTCCCAACCGTACAACTACCGTATTCCTCCGCTAAAAGCCAGCACAGAGCACAGAGCCGCGGTTTACAAAACAGGAAGGCTTAGAAGAGAGATAAAACACTGACTTAAGGTGCGTTCACACGAGATATTTATTTTTCGCTCTGTCGCTCAAGTCAACCCTTTGGAATCGCTCTGTCGCTCTGTTTAAATCGCTCATCAACAGGCACACGATATGACGGACATGTGGGGGCTATAACGTTACGCAATGTCATGATATTTGTCCACTACGAGCCACCGTCATTGTTTACAAGCTAAAGCCTATCAGCGTGCTCCTAATGCGAGCTCCATACCGGTAGGACAGACTTCACTTCATGTCAGCTGTCAGCCTGTCAATGTGGTTTGTTGCCACCAGCGGTTTGTTCCAAGCCAGTGGGATCCTTGACTCACTCTCACACGGCAGCCAATCAGCGTTGAGCGGCGAGCGACTGATGCCAGCGTATTTTCGCTCGAGTTGGGATATTTCATCTCGAGCGACGAGCGAATTTCCTCCCTATCGCTCTGTCTCTGCCGCTCGGACGCCCAGCGATTTTTCTCCCAGGCGAATATACGCTCAATCGCTCGTTTGCATTGACTTTGTATGTAAACTCGACGCCAGCGAAAAACTTTAATAGGTCGGTGTGAACGCACCTTTACTTTAGAGACAACAAGTCACCTGGCCTCTCTGTCTAGCTGGGACGTTTTCCACAATTTATCCTGGGAATGGTAACTTTGTAGCTTCAAAATTGTTCCACTCAAATCGAAAAATGATAGCTAGTGAAATATTCTGCACCTAAATTGAAGACATTCCTTCTAAATACACAAGTAAAGCCAGTCAGTGGCTGCCTGATTCTTACATATTCCATTTGGAACTTTTCTCCTAAGGTCTTACTGTACAGCATGGGAATGCACAGACCACGTCCCTTCTGGTGTTCTCTCCCTCTATGTCAAGCTGGAAGACTGAGTGAGAGCGAGAGGAGCGGTCGTTCTGTTTGGTCTGAGCTGTGGAACGTTGCCGATTCTTGCCTTCTTGACTTAATGGAGGGTCGACATTATGAGACTACAATGATAAAACTCGCTGTAGACATCAATGGTCGGATTAGCGGGTGGTCGGAGTTATGTGTAGTCTGACCTATGGGGTGTCGTACTAACGCGTGGACCCCACATCTCCCTACAAGTCTGAGAATACAGGAAAGGTAGAACAATGAAAGGAATATCGCCTTCTCTTATGCCTCTTATTGAGCCTATACGAGGGATCAGCTGAGCAGCATTTTGGTAAACAAACCACTTCACTGGGTGGCAACGGCAATGGAACCCTATGAAGCACAAGTGGCACGAGGCGCGAGTGTCTGACTCTAGCCGGCTTGACTCTTTACATTTTTAAAACTGCGACAGTTCACACAACTTTAACATGACATGCATATATTATACATCAAACTCTTGAGCTACTTCTGCTCTCACTCAGAATGTATAATATATGCATGTCGTGTTAAAGTTGCGTAAACTGTCGTAGTTTTTAAAATGTAAACAGAGTTAGCCAGCTAGAGTCTTGACACTCACTTGTGCTCCATAGGGTTCCATTGCCGTTGCCACCCAGTGATGCGGTTTGTATACCAAAATGCTGCTCGGCTGATCCCTCGTATATATTTATGGGTTACATGCTGCCACTCCGACGTGCTGCCACTCCGACGTTCTGCCACTCCGAAATATCGGCACTCAGAAAGGGGGTCTATATCCCCCGTTTTTCACTAACCTCTCCCAGCCCCCACGTCAAACCTAACCTCCCCCCATGCCTAAACCTAACCTCCCCCAGACCCTAACCCAAAACCTAACCTCTCCCACCCCCACGCCTAAACCTAAGGTCGGCATTGCGGCTTCTAAGGTGAACGACCGCCAGTCCGAATAATGGAAGTTAACGTTCGGAGTGGCAGCATGTCGGAAAGGCAGAGGAACCCCATATTTATGTATGTATATAATACATATAAAACATTTTATCTTTTAATATTTCCTCTTATTATAGATAATAATTAGGCCTACAACTTTCACCTAATCATTTTCACTTTGATAGGCTATGGCATATTAGCATGTGTTGTCTATTGGGCTAATTTTAAAGCCCCAATAAGCATTTTTTTCACCTTAATATAACAGCTTTTTAGTCATTGGAGATGGTACAGTGACTTATAACAGAGAGAGAGAATGTCGCCTCTGGTGAAAATGGTGAAATAGAGAATCCTTTGTCCTGAAGATCTGTCTGTGCTACCTTGTGCCTTAGGTGCAATTATCAGAATGTCGCCTCTATTGGTCACACACCGCCCTCCAAAGGCCTCTCCTGGGACTCTCCAAGGGCCGAGCTTGGTATAAAAATAAATGGTACTAACAGCAACCATTCGTGGGTTCACGCACACACAATTGCAAGAGTTAAAGTGCACAGTGAATCACAGCAATAGGTTTCACACTCAAGTCAGCATGCAGTGAAAAAGAAGAGGCTATCGGCGTAGTAGGACCCGGCCTAGGCTGCCACGAACCTTGGAAGGTCTTTAAGACCCAGCCTACAACAAGAAATAAAAACAGGCAGATGGTTGTTAAAAACACTAAAGCCAAATAAAGTCACCAGGGCAAAAGAGCAGTTTGTGCTCAACTTAAATGCAAGGTCACAAAGGTCAAGACAATGCTCCTTGGAGAATCTGTTACTCTGGGACGGGAACTTAGCTTACATCACCAGAGTCACAACACTCTTTGCAACTGGTACTCTGGGCAGGGGGGAGTGTGCCTATGTTCCCACAGCCCTATGTTCCCATATTTCTAAGATTTTTTTCAAAATTAGGCCCTATGTTCCCACGGTTACATGCTGCCACTCCGACGTCCACTCCGAAATATCGGCACTCAGAAAGGGATCATGTCAAGGCATGACCCCGCCATAGCCTATCAAAGTGAAAATGATTAGGTGAAAGTTGTAGACCTAATTATGATCTACAATAAGAACAAATGTAAAAAATTAAATACGATACAAATATATAAATTAAATTAAATCATACTGCATAATAATGTCAATGGAATGAAAATAAAAAATCTAGGCTACAATACGCTACCATAAGATGTTGGTGCTATGGACATGATTGCGATGGGATGTGAGTGCCAAAATGCGACATTTACACTTCCAAGTTGTACTCTTTTGATTGAATGGTGATAAGAACATAATTGACACACATAATTAGCAAGCAGATGACAGAGATTACAGAGAATTTTTAATGGCAGAAATCGTTTAGAATTAAGTAGATAATCCATGGTGACAGGCTGCCTGTGTGTGTTTGTGCATTTGGCACAACGGCGAGATGAGCGGATGCAGTGTTTCCCACAGGATTTGGAGAATTTGTGGTGGGGGAGCGCAGACCCCCTAGGGGGGTGCGGGGGCATGCCCCCCCGTGAGATTTTTTTAAACATTTTAAAGTAAAATGCATGAATTTGGTGTACTTTGAGAAAGCACTTGAGAGCAAAATTAAATAGCTAGATCTATTAAGAACATGTCATCCTTACTGTGCTGTGGGTTTACAATGACAAACTAAATTTCTCCCTATAGATATATTCTGAATACAGGTCACTCAGTAGAATACTGCTTGTTTAAATACAATGGCCCATCTATACCAAAATCATTTCCAGGGAAGAACTCAAAATACAATAAAATTTTGTAGGCATAAACAGAACTTGTTTGGTTCTCCTACAGATACATTCCTGTTATCTCACATCACTAAACCATCTAAATCCTGGAATTTCTCAGAAAATGAATTTTGATGAAGCAGGAATGATTAGATGAATAACTTCTCTCTTTGACTACACATCGTGTGTGTCATTTATTAGCACAAAATAAGATCTCAAATCCCAAGACCGAAAACTAGGCCGGAACATGACCTGTGTCCCCGATACTCTCTCCAACAATCTCCATGAGCCTGTGGCTCAGTCAGCCCAAACCTGTGTTCACTAGTACTGTATGTCACTACAGGAACAACTTTTCAATAGGTCTCAATGACCTGACATTTAATTAACACAAACTGAAGATTAGTTCAGAAGTTTGATGCACATAAATAAATAATACAAAAACCATAGAAAATGAGGTAAAAGAAAGTGTGCAATTCTCCTTTAAAATTAAACAAAATAACAAACCCAACACTATTATAAACAGCCTGGGGAATAACAAGTGCAACAGTTTGATGCATAGACATTAACTAGAAAATGCATGGGAACATCAACTATTTACAGATGAACAATACCATCGATGGTAATTGAGAAATACTATTTACATAGTAATTAACAACAAAAACTCAAAATAATAAATAACTGAAAGAAATAGTGTTCCATTACTATTTGAGTGACTGCTCCACAGACTACTGGCAAAGTTTGCACCCTTTGGTTGAACATTTGATTTTCCGGGGCTTTCTGAAAAAATATTCTAATGCCCTATCATATGGGAAGTCCTGAGGAGGGGGGCCATTTATGGAGATCCTCAGGCAGGCAGCCAGGTGTTCTCCTTGGAGCTGGTTTCGGAGGTCCGTTTTCACCTGAAGATAAAGCAGAAAAATAATACCACAAACTCCACTACTGTTATATAAAGAAAATTAAATTGCTGTGCTTTTCAAAGTGATGCTCTAGACTTACCCTATTCATTGTAGAGAAGTCACGTTCACAATTGACACTGGAAACTGGGATGACTAGTGCAATTCCCGCAAGGAGGCTCAGGCAGGGGTAGACGTTGGCCCACTCATCAAACTCGCTCGCCAGCTCCCTCATGATCTCCTCCTGCTTCTTGTTCTTGAAACATATGGTTGACCATGGTATGAGTGTTTTTGTGTGTGTAGTGAATCATAGTTGATTAGTCACAATCAGATTAATTTACCCACCTTGAATGCCCCAGTAAGGACATGATTCTTGAATGAGGACCACTCCTGCAGGACCTGAATCTCTTGTTGAGGGCAAAATTTCCTGGCCAGAGTCCGCAGATGAGAGATGTTTGTATGGTGCAGAGCAGCTGATTGCAGTCCAAAGACACTGAAGGCCCCAAGGATGTCCAGATCAATGAACCTCCTGTCCAGGTGTGTTTCCAGGCCAGTTATGTAAGGGTGGATGACCTACAATTAACAGATAACCATATTTTTAGGAAGAGGCTATGCCTACCTTTAACTGTTGTTCTGTCGTTTGTTCTAAACTTGGGCATTTACCTCTCGCTGGAATCTGGCCCACTGCTCCTCTCTCTGCACTTCTTGTCGGCCTCTTCTATTCCTCTCCTCCTCATGCTGGATGTTGAAGGCTCCAAGTCCTTGGGGATCATCGAGGTCCTGATGGAGGCGAGACAGGAATGATCCAGGGAGTGGAGTCTGTCCAGCCTCTTTAATGCTCCTCAGATTTTGGATTGTGACAGGAACCTACATTTAAAAATAATAGCTGCTCAGTATTGGTCAGGCATGCAAACAAACCAAATTTCAACATATCAAATCATATAACATACCTGCTTCTTAATATGTAGGAAGTTGACATCTGATTTTTGAAATATTTTGGACAGGCGTGCCAGGTGGGGCAAAACATCAGCCTGTAGGTAAACTGCTGCCACAAATCTGGGGGACACCTCGCCATTCCGAAGTGTCGGCATTCCGATCATTGACTTCTATGCTGTCGGAGAGGCGGCCCTTTTTATCTCCAAAAAAGGTTTCGCCATTGCGAAAGATATTAGGTCCGCCATTCCGAGACAGCATCTTGAGTTATTTAGCCCACAGATTCTTCGACAGTGCAGCTGTGTGTGTGTGTGTGTGTGTGTGCGTGCGTGCGCGCGTGCGTGTGCGCGCGTATGTGCGCACCTCATCCAGCCTGGATTGCTTTATCGTCACATCACGCAATCAGATTTGCAAGAGCGGAGCAGCTGCGCACTTCCAATCAAATCAACATGAGGAAAAACAAGAAGAAAGTCCGCACACTTCAGCTCTTATGTGCATTTATTTATCACATCCAAATAGTTGTTAAATAGATGCTAAATAAATGCACATGAGCTGAAGTGCGCAGACTTTTTCCTCCTCTTTTTCATCACGCAATCACACAATGTCGTGTGTTGACCCTCTTATGATCCTTTTTTTTTTGCCATCCAGGAAGCGCTGCATCCTGGCTGTTTCAGCGCAAATCACCAGCAGCAAGCTGGAGGAGGTGCGCACACACACACACACACACACACACACACACAGCTGCACTGTCGAGTAGATCTCGTGAAAGCTTATCTGCACTTTCAGAATCTGGAAATAACTCAAGATGCTGTTGGACCTAATATCTTTCGCAATGGCGAGACAGATCTCCATTCCGACAATTTTGTCGGAATGCCGGTATTTCGGAGTGCCGACATTTCGGAATGGCGAGGTGTCCCCCAAATCTGTACGTAGCACAGAATGTGTAGAGTCCCCTCGCTACTGGACATTTTCTCTGCTCTGCCAAGGCTCCAAGGACTGCACTCAGGTTCCTCTGTAGAGTCTCAATAGCGTTGTGCTGAGAGAGCCACCGTGTGTCCTTCACTTCCTGGAAATGGAGCAATTAAACACTGATTATGAATAATATAATAATAATGAATAATAACTACTATGGTATCAGAATACTGTTATGACCGTAAAACATAATATTTAGTTATGAATAGACAGAAGATAACTGCAAGGGTACTATTTACCTTTATTTTCGAGTCACTGACACCCAGGGTGGTGGCTGCAGCCTTGAGTGTTGCAGTACGGTTTGCACTGTTCCTAAAATATAAATGAAGCTCTTGCAGGTGGTCCCTGAACGTGGCCATGTATTTCACATCATTTGACGAGTCCTTGCAGGCAAGGGCCAGTTTGTGGGCAGCACAAGCCACAGACACAATCTTCGGGAAGCTGTCTGTGAGTTGCTTCGCAACCCCATTCACACGTCCTGAATTTAAATAACATTATTTAGTGACAAACATGGGATACAACAAACAATCTCATATCGGCATAAAATAATTACCCGTCATAACAGCTGCCCCGTCAGTCCCAAGTCCATAGAGTTTCTCTGTTGGGAGGCCCTTCCTCAAGATCACATCCTTCACAGCTGTCACAACAGTGTCTGCTCTGCCATCAGGAATAGAGACCAGGTCCAGGAACTGATTGAACACATGTCCCTCTTTATCCAGGTATCTGAGAGAAACACAGGCAAATATTTATTCCCTTACCGGACATGCAAATCAAGTTGCCTGGTCATAGACAGATCTGTGCTCTCATCGACTTCCAGGCTAATTGCCTGTGATGATTTGATGTCGGTGAGAATTGGCTCTTCAATTATTTCTGCTATGATCTCAAGCATCTCATCAATGATTCGATGAGACCTATAGTTATTCCTCCGGTCAATCTTGACATTGAGAAAAGGGGGGGAAAAGGGCTTTGTAAAAAATAAACATTCATAAAGACATTCATGAATTCATAAATTTAACCTTAAAAAAACAATTGGTAGGTGACTTAGGTGTCCTTTACCTTTAATTTGCTGAAGTAATTGCACCCTAGAAGCTCAGCCAGGCTCAGAAGCTTAGGGTAGTTGGTGTGGTGGGCCAGTTCATTCTTTATTAGCCAGTAAAGACACTTGAACCCACCAACCACTGCCTCATGTTCCAGAATCACGTCTGGCTCAAAGGCATTCATCACCGAGAGGCCTGTAAATTACAAAAAATATTAGAAACTGATTTGAATGTACTGAATTATATATACACACCAGGTATATAATAACATAACTCAAGTAACTTTATATATACACCTACCAGATGCTAGAGTTGCCTGGCACCTGATGCTGTCTTGGTGGTGCTCTGATGTGATGTGGCGCTCCAGTAAATCCTTTCTGTAGGTTACTGCACCCACCTCAACAAAAGGAGACTTGATGCCCGCGGCCTCTCCTAACACTACCACCAGCCTTGTGCTGTCTGCAGAGTCTACAGAACATGCCTAAAAGAGACAACAATCATTTGTCAAATAGCCACACATACCTGATTACATTAGGGGGTTTAGATAAATAAAAAAATATGATTTATTCATGATTAATAAATAATACAAAATAATGTGTCTATTTCTGACATGACAAATTATGCAGATTAAATTTACCATTCAAGATTCAAGATTCAAGATTTTTTATTGTCACTCCATGGTACAAGTATCACGTGTGAAATTCTTGTGCTGTGGACTCTGTTTACAACATAGTGCAAATAGTACAAATATAACAAATATAACAGGGCATATGGGTGCAAAAACAACAAGAGACACAACAAGCATAAGGCAGTATAGTGATAAGACAAGTCAGAGACAGTGGCATATTCACTGCACATAGGTGCACGTGTCGGGTGCATACTTTAGACGTGCTTAAACATTTTAAATTCTGCGTATTTGACATACAGGTGCAAATAACATATTCCTTATTAAACATACAATTAAACTCGGCATTTTAAATTTGGCGTATTTGACATACAGGTGCAAATAGCATATTCCTTATTAAACATACAATTAAACGTTAGACATACGTAGTGGTAGCAGCTACAGTACGGTACAGTGCGGCTACTACACTATTTGTGTATGTTAAGGAGTCTCGTGGCCTGCGGGAAGAAACTGTTCCTCAAGCGATTTGTGCGTGCTTTCGGAACCCTGTATCTTCTCCCTGAGGGTAGCAGGGAGAACAGGCTGTTGTGGGGATGGTTTGTGTCTTTGATGATCTTCAGGGACCTTCTGAGGCACCGCTGTTTATACAGTTCATGCAGATCTGGCAACTCACATTCTGTTACGTGCTGTGCCGCGCGTCTCACTCTCCGTAGCGCCCTGCGGTCCATGGTGGTACAGTTCCCGTACCAGGTGGTGAAGCCGCCAGTCAGCAGGCTTTCAATGGTGCCTCTGTAGAAGTCCCTGAGGATTTCTTTCCTTAGCCCGAATTTCTTCAGGCGCTTGAGTCCGTGTATTCGCTGTTGGGCCTTTTTGACGACAGTGGCGGTGTGGCCGGCCCATGTCAGGTCCTGGTGGATATTGACTCCCAGGTACTTGAAGCTGTCCACCCTTTCCACCACTGTGCCGTTGATGGTGATTGGGGGGTGTGCGCCCCCCCCCCCTCCTGCAGTGTGTGATACAGCCATGTTTTAAATTGAGGCATCTGCAGCCATTCTGGATTGAATCCGGTGCCTCTGTGCTTGGTGCTGCTTGCTCCTGCTGTCCTGTCTACAGGCACAGAAGAAAATAAATTAGGCCCCTTTTCCTGAGATCTGTGGCTACTGGCTGCCCTGCTTCTACATGATGTCATCAGATCTCACTGTTTGCTGTCAATCTCACCTGGTGCTTTTGCCCTAGCTGCTGGCTCTGCCTCTAAGGCAGCATGTTGACTGCTCTCTGAGTCTGAATCACTTACTGGAGCAAACCCTTCCTGCCTGGGCTGAGTGGGCTCAGCTTCCACAGCAGCACTGGTTGAAGGCTGAAAATATTCCAAACAAATTAATTGATAGCCAAGTAATCACACTCGACTGGTCGGACTGTTCAGCTTTCCCTTCAGTTTCTTGGCAACGTCACTGCTAATATAACGTTACCTCTGGTCCGGGCTGCCTCTCCTCAGGACGAGGCCTTTTCAGCCTCTGAAAAAACTTTTCAATACTCATCTGGATTGTGGGAGCAAACGTCGAAAAGAATTAACGTTGTCCACTTACAGTCAGATTAGCAGCTCATGTACAGCGTGCTAACCTCGACAACCCAGCTAGTATTAGCTGAAGTTATAGGCTAGCTTACTAGCTAGCTCCTTATGCTTGCTAATAACGTAGCGTTACTTTGCCGCCGGGTTGTCGAGATTGACAAACGTTGTGTGGGAATTATAACGTTACACTACACTTACTTATCAGAGTCAGCATGCATTTGTGGACAAAATTGTGCAGCGTTTTAATGATACTAACCGTTAGGTCCGTGAGGTCCGATACAACGCAATGTATTCTGCGGAGAAAAGTAGTCCAGCGGGTTGTAGGGGAGTCCAGAGAGAAAAGCAAAGTTGGCTGCATGGAACAAAGATCTTCCCCGCCTTGTGGCTTGACCCGCGCTACTCTTCCTCTTATTGGCTCTGATATTTTGCGTTAACCAATAATCACGCCTCATGCCTAAACCAACCAATCACACACAAACAGAGACGGGATAGTGTGTGTGTGTGTGTGTGTGTGTGTGTGTGAGAGAGAGAGAGAGAGAGAGACAACGAGCCAATGTGGAGTTTTGCGAGGGAGGGAAAAAAAAAAAAACTCCGTCAACATTTTATTGTGGCGGTCAAGATTTAATTGTGGCGGTGCGCCACAAATTCCTTTATGTATGGGAAACACTGGGATGAAAGGCACACAGCCTGCAGCGGCACTGCAGCCTGCAGTCGGCACTGCTGACTGAAGTGAATACAGTGAGTAATACATGTTTCAGGTGCAATGTTATAATTAGGGATGGGAATCGAGAACCGGTTCTTGTTGAGAACCGGGTCCCAGTGGATCAATTCCTTGGAATCGTTAACCAAAATCCTTAACAATTCCACTTGGGGGGCTGGGAGAGGTTAGCTCCAGCCGGTCCCCCGGGTTAGGGTTCTTTCGCAATGGCGAGACAGATCTCCATTCCGACAATTTTGTCGGAATGCCGGTATTTCGAAGTGCCGACATTTCGGAATGCCGGGGTGTCCCCGAGGCAGTGCCAGGCGGGTCTTATTCCTTATTTGTTATTAGTGAGGAGTTTACAGTTTATAGCCTATAGCAGGGGCCGGCAACCTTCACTATCAAATTACAATTTATGAATATGTTTTTTGTCATATGTAGGCTACAGCTCCCTCCCAAAAAATGACTTGTTTTTTTCAATATTTGTTTCCAAAACCAATATATAGAGTACCGCAGGGATGACGTATTTTTGTAGTCAGAACGCGGAAGTCCCGGACTTCCTGGTTCTTCACTGTTTCTGTCTATGGGATTTTTGAATGGGTTTTTGCCGCGATGCTTCAAATACGGTCTCTGGGCAATGCAAGATTAATCAAACGCGAACCAGAGTTCAGTCGGATAATCTTCACACATGAGGACCACTTTCATGAGTTTTGTAGCGTAAATGCGAGCCCTAGAAGTAAAAAAGCTCAAGCTAAGCTAATCCAGAACTACACACTGTCGCATAGGCTTCCACGTCACGTCAACACTCAACCTGGACTGTTGTGTGCACTGATTACCCCGGGCTGAACGGGGCTGAACCAGGTGAGGGAAAGAGAATTTCCGTGTTCGTTCTTTGAAGTGGTGACGTTATTGACGTATCGACTCAACAGTGTAGTCTCATTTAGCCGTTTGCTAGCTAGCCGCCCTTTTAACGGCACGTAAAAGCTTCAAAACTCATAAAAGTGGTCCTCGTGTGTGAAGATGATATTACTAAACACTGGTTCGTGTTTGATTAAGCCAGCGTTGCCCAGAGAGATTATTAGAAGCATCGTGCCAAAAACCCATTCAAAACTCCCATAGGCAAAAACAGTGAAGAACCAGGACTGTTAGCATCGATGATTTCCGGACTCGTTTCTGCGGCTCTCTATAGCACTGTTGGAAGGTTTAGATGATTAGCAGCAGCAACGTTTCTCTATGTAGGTGACAGCAAGATGAGGTATTTTGTTAATTAAAAAACAAAACAAAAACAGAGCAGAATTATTTTCTTCCATGAAAACCTTTCTCCTAAATTCACATCTAAGCATCTCGTTCATTCAGAAAAGCATGCCACATTTCTCTCAAATGATTGCAATTGTCATCGTAGTGTTGCACTGGCAAGGTTTTCCAACAGCACCAGAACAGCTGTCATAACGCGCGACCATTACGCACAGCGGTACAGCTCTTTCAAGGTTACATACTAGTAACATACTCTGTACTATATATAAAATATAATATAGCCTATGTGTATATAATTAGATACGTAAAAAATAAGGTAAAACGTTATAAGAGGTAGCAGCATTACATGTAGCATCCACGGGAGCGTACCTATGTTCCCCGGGTCCTATATTCCCCGGGTCCTATGTTCCCCGTTTTTGTGGGACCGGGGAACATAGAACCCTTCCTAACCTCCCCCAGACCCTAACCCAAAACCTAACCTCTCCCACCCCTCACGCCTAAACCTAAGGTCGGCATTGCGGGTGGTCGGCATAGCGGATAGACACCCCAAATGTTACGGAGAGTGTTAAAAACGGGGAACATAGGACCCGGGGAACATAGGGATGACCCCGCATCCACATCATTAATTCATCACACGGACTGTAAACCACATTCAGCAGTGATATCTCAGAAATGCCCAGACGGTCTGACAGACCATTTGTGTTTTTATAATGCCAATAACTCTGTTTAAGTTAAACTATAAGCCTCTAGTCTATGACTTTTCCTAAAAACTTATTTTTTTTTTACGTTTTCTGAAGTTTAGAAGGTACTCAAATGAAACACAAAAGATTTCTGAGTAATTATAGCATACCTCTGACCGTGACTGCTGTCATACAGACCGCAGATGGAATATGATACATTATTACCATATACGGTAAGGTTTTCCATTTCGCGGGCTTGTTTTCCTGCGTCTATGATTATTTATTTATTATTGGTAATATTCCATTGTCATAAACTATATAGGTATATATATTTTATATATTATATATTATCTATGGAGAGAGAGGGGGGGCAGAGAAAGACAGACATACAGAGATAGAAACCGAGAATTTATGAACGGAATCAAAACTTGGAAAACACAAACAGAAGATGGAGAGAAGAAAAACATATTCTGGAAGAGGTGGCTGTGCTTCAGGAGATGAGCAAGGGGGCGTCTGATGGTGGAGAAGTATCAGACTTTAGTGATGTGGATTGGAGCAAGGAGGAGGAGAGTTCAGACTCCGAGCCTGAATCTCCGCGCAAAAAAACCTAAAAGGCTTGCGCCAGCCGCCCCCATCTGTTGGTGTGTCCAGTCTAGGTAGACATGGTTATTTTGTTCATTTCTTTCTGAAGAGAAAGAAAACCGCTGATCTTGGGTAGAGGCCTTTTAGGGCTCTCCCTCTCTCAGCGCTGCGGGGTAGCGTGCAGAGCCTAGACATGTGTGTGCGCGGGGGAGCGTACCTATGTTCCCCGGGTCCTATGTTCCCCGTTTTTGTGGGACCGGGGAACATAGAACCCTTCCTAACCTCCCCCAGACCCTAACCTCTCCCACCCCTCACGCCTAAACCTAAGGTCAGCATTGCGGGTGGTCGGCATAGCGGATAGACACCCCAAATGTTACAGGGAGTGTTAAAAACGGGGAACATAGGACCCGGGGAACATAGGACCCGGGGAACATAGGGATGACCCCGTGCGCGGCCCACAGCGCAAATCATGTTCATTTTGCCACCCGTTGCTATGTGGATATCTAGCGGAAAGCTCTTGTTTTAATTCCTATGTGGAGGAAACGAGCAGCAGGGGCCAGATTTATAAACCATGCGTACGCATGGAAAGTATACTTACACCACTATTCACGCAAGTTTCCGAATGTAGGCTATAAACATCCACGAGCGGTGAGATTGTGTGCACCAGTACGCATCTTTCATACCATGCGTACCAGCGTAGGCTGTTTTTGGCATTTCGGGAGACACATCGGACCAGGGAACATAGCGGGGAACATAGGACCCTTTTTCATAGAAAGGGTTCTATGTTCCCCGGTCCCACAAAAACGGGGAACATAGGACCTGGGGAACATAGGTACGCTCCCCAAGTCGAACACCCCCGCAGCACACTCACTGCTGCTTTTCTTCTTCTGCAGTTTTGTTTAACAGCGGTTTGTAAACAAATTAAAACATGCATTAGCCCCACCCACACAAACTGCTCAAATGACCCAGCCCTTCAAATTACTTATTTTATTGTTAATATTGTTAGCCTATTAGCCTACTATCTTGCACATTGTGGAGTTAGAGGGAGCACCAACAACATCTTTGAACAACACGTCTTTATTTTAATTTTGTTGGGCTCCACAATCATTTCGAGGATTCGAGGCAACCCATTTAGCAGCATCTGAGAGAGGTGCCTGTCTGAACGAGGTTCAGCTGCCTGAACGTGAACTGGAAGTGAAATCAAGTTCGGAGTGGCGGACCTTATGATTTCTTGTATATTCACGGATGGATACACAGGCTTACATCTCTTGGCCAAGATCTATGTTCAATACATCATATCAGACGACTTCTTCTGACTCCTGGCTCCATCATTTCATTTCAACTGGTTTCCTTCAAGTGGTTCACTGTTTACCTTTTGGCTGTGGAATTTCATTCTCTATCAATTGGCGTCACAAACAGGATAATAACAATAAAATAACAATGGCTTTGAATTCTCCTGAGCTGGATCTCACACTCTCTCGCCTCTATTTCCCCCTCTGTCTGCTCTGTGCAAGACTCAAATATTAAGTACAGGATCAATCCAGCCAGGACTGCTTCAAAGGACAGGCAAACACAATATTTGTATGCTGCTGATTGTTTGTCCAAATCACAAATTACACTGTATGATGTCATGTTTGTATGTGTGTTCATAAAAAAAAAAATCTTGTGTGCCAACTATTTGTGGTACAACAGCTCTCTAATGGTGACAATAAAAATGAATCAACACATTGATTTTACCAAAATCATGCCCAAAAAAGGCGGAGCAACAGGAAACGGAGGAGAACGTGACATTCTGGAATTGAAAGAGAACGTAACTTGCGACAAGATTGCTGTTTGCTGCAGTCGAGAAAAGACCTGGGTCTGTCCAATTCTCAAGTGAGCTTTTCAAAAGAAAAGAAAACTAGCGGTGAGTAACAGCAGATCATATTTACCGTGTTTAAACAGAGCAAGAAAGAACATAAACTTGAGCTGTCAGCCGATCCAGATAGGCCTAATGGAATGGAATTCGGTTTCTACTGTATCTTAGAGATTTCAACTGAAGTGTATAGTGTACATCCAAAAATTAAGAGACTCCACTTGCTTTCAGACACTCATAAAGTGAAAAAGAGGAGATAGTGGACAGCTGCTGCTCCGTCTCTTGTAATGTCCTCTTACTTCTTACTTGCAGTTGGCCTGGGCAGTGCCAATCACATTGTTCACCAGAGAGGCGAATTTCAATAAGTTGAGACTTTCTCCAAGGCTGTCGGGCTCTGGAGCAGTGTTGACAAACATCAAAGTTTTGCTTTTTCCTCCCAAGCAGCTCTGCAGGAGGTTGGTGAGCTTGGAGTTCCGGTATGGGATGTAGCTCTCCTTGTTGGCCAGGGCGGTCATGACGGTGCTCAGGTGGGTGAGCGAGGTGTTGATGGCGTTCATCTCTTTCAAACGCTCACCCTGTGTTGTAGAATGGAATGACTGACTCTTCTCCATGCGCTCTGTACCGGCCAGGTCCACCAGGCAGAGAGTGGACTTGCAGGCCACCACGCCCCTGCCGGTGTTGGCTCCTTCTATGTCGAGCTGGAAGACCGAGTGAGAGCGAGAGGAGCACTCGTTTTGGTTGGTCTGAGCTGTGGAGCGATTGTGATTGGCCAAGTCGATGAAGCCGAGAACCTGATCGACGGAGATGACCTTCTCGTAGGTGAGGTTGGTGACAGTCATTTTGTTGTTGGCCAACTTGCGGATCTCGTGCTCCGGCCTTTCGTTGGCCTTGCCGGTGTACAGGAGGTCCCGCAGGGTCTCATTGTAGATCTCCACAAAGCTCGCTGTGAAGGTGAACTGCCAGCCCTGCTCTCCAAGTTTCTCTGAGGCCTTGAAGATCTGCTTCATGGCTCTGGGAATGACCCCTCTGGCCTCCTCCACATCGCCTCCTTCCATAGTGAAGGTTTTGCCGCTTCCTGTCTGGCCATAAGCGAAGCAGCAGACGTTGTAGCCGTCCAGTGCCGACTGCACCAGCAGGGAGATCTCCTGGAAGACCTCCTCCTGGGACGCATGAGGGCCGAACACGTGGTCAAAACTGAAGTTGTAGTTCGTCTGTGTGTCTCCATGTAGGCCAACGTGAGACTCCTCTGTCTTAGTCTCTCCCCAGACTCAAATATTACGTTGAATCGCTGTGCTCCGCATACTACATATATGAGTCTGTGCCGCTTCACAGCCACTGCGGGGGTTTGAGGGCGCGTCTAGGGGGGTGAAATTGAATGAGTGACAGGTCGTAGCACCAATGAGAGAGTCGTTCGAAAAATGGGCTGCGCCTCCCGTGTCATCACTATTTACATATGCTCCACAACAAAAATGGCTGAGGTAGCATTAGCAACGTTAGCAACAGTGAGGACACCGTCAAAGTTTGTTGATATATGCCGAGTATGTGGTGACTGTACGAATAAGGAAATAAGCGTAACTTATTTCAGGGCAAACATCTCTTGAAGCCAAATTATACAATTGCCCTCGAATAAATATGTGGACCTGTTCGCTACGAAGACAAGAAGCCGCGCTCCATTTGTAGACCATGTTGCTCAATCTTGGTAAAGTATTATAAGCTATATTGTGAGCTTGCTAGACTTCGTAGCTTAATCAGCGAAAAAAGCAATGCGAATGCAAGTTTAACAGGAAGACATAAAAGGTGTGCGCCTTCAATCCCGACTCAAGAATCAAAGAGAAGAACTGCCTCACATAATGATGGTAACGATAATGGAGGGAGAACGGCAACGTGTGATAAAGGAACTCAAATGGACATGCCGCCGGCTAATCGTAATCCGAGACGTGGTTTTTTCCCAATTAAACCTGGGCCAGTTTCTACAGTCTCCGTGCCAGCAGTGGATCTCCCAGTGCCAGCAGTTACTGCTCAATCAAAAGTAGTTAAGGTAAGGCAATTCTCACTTATTAACGTTAGGTCTTTTCACTCCAGTAGTTCATATTTTCGTTTTATAATAAAAAATAATGCCAGGTGGTTGTCAAAACTGTTTCTAGACTACACACATGTCCATTTTGGCTAGCCATGCTGTCAGAATTGAACTTTTAAATATTGTTATATGCAAGATCACTGCACCTAAAATTATGTCCAATAAAAGTGTTATGAGACTTTGGAAAGGGCTAGTAGCCAGCAACTATAGTAATAGCCTACTTCACTGATTATAAGGGAAACATTTACATTGAAATAAAAAAAACGATTCTATCCTCTCTCTCTCTCTCTCAGCTTGCGAGCCATGAAAGTGGGATCCTGGAAGATAACTGCACCAACCAGTCCACAAAGCATCCATGTTTACCTGTGGTTATGCAGACCTGCAGCAACACATGTATGTCAAATTTTTCCCTGTATCTTATCTTACTTTTTTCAAAGAGTCACAATGTAGTTTGATTTTAAATTGTATTAAAACAAATCTCTCTCTCTCTCTCTCTCTCTCTGTCTGCTTCAGCTTGTGGGCCATGAAAGTGGGGTCCTAGAAGATAACCGCACCAACCAGCCCACAAAGCCAGTCCATGCGCCATGTTTACCTGTGGTTATGCAGAGACCTGCAGCAACACAGGTATGTCACATTTCTCTCTGTATTTTATCTACTTTTTTCAAAGAGCCACAATGTAGTTTGATTTAAAATTGTATTAAAAACATTATTATATTTTTTCTCTCTGTCTGTTTCAGCTTGCGGGCCATGAAAGTGGGATCCTAGAAGATAACTGCACCAACCAGTCCACAAAGCCAGTCCATGCGCCATGTTTACCTGTGATTATGCAGAGCCCTGCAGCAACACAGGTATGTCACATTTCTCCCTGTATCTTATCTACAATTTGTCAAAGAATCAAAATTTAGATTGACAATAAAAAAAATAGATCTATTCTATCCTCTCTCCCCCCTCTCTCTCTCTCAGCTTGCGAGCCATGAAAGTGGGATCCTGGAAGATAACTGCACCAACCAGTCCGCAAAGCCTCCATGTTTACCTGTGGTTATGCAGAGACCTGCAGTAACACATGTATGTCTAATTATATTGCATCACGGCAGACTGATGCTGGGGCTATCTAAGCAGATGAGGGAGTATATCACAAATGTAGACATGTGCAGGAGAGTTCAACTTTTTCATCTTTTTGATAAAGAAAAGACCGATCCTGTTCTGCCAGGCCATGATTGCTGTGACCTGTGGGGAAGCATGTAACGGCCAAGCTAGCCCGCTCGAGACACGCGTCAGAGGTCGTTCCACAGAGGGAACGAATGTCTACCCAGGAACAAAAACACACACTGAAAGAAAAGATGAATGCATTAGGCAATGAGTGGAAGTCTGAAGAAGCATATTCCTTTATGTCTGTTTATTCAGCAGAGTCATCACATGAATCAAATCACATCATTTCAGAAGAAGTGCTGGAGGAATGCAATAGACTTCACATTAGAGGACATTCTGTGCAAAATACAGGTTAGAAATATACAGCAAGCAAGATTGATTTTGTTAGTCATCCAAGAGGTATTTGGGGACATGTATACTGTGTCAGATGATAATAATTAATACTTTGATGCACTTGAGCTTTTTGAAACCTTAGAACTTGAGGAAAGACGTTTACACTGTTTTCTCCTGTGAATTTGTGCTTCCTGCAGAGCATGTGAAGTGTAAAATAATTGTATTCATACTTTGATGCACTTGAGCATTTTGAAACCTTAGAACTTGAGGAAAGACGTTTACACTGTTTTCTCCTGTGAATTTGTGCTTCCTCATGCCTAATGCAGATGTTGCTATAACAACTCGAAGCACAGTTGTTTTTTGATGTGATCGGGGGTTTCAGAATGAAACATTTCAAAAAGTCTGTTCTCAGTGGTGTCTGGAGCTCCAACAGGGCACACAGACTTTTCTTTCAATGTTGCCTTGAACACTTCATAATAAAGGAGTGAGCAGTCTGCAATAATTTTGCAATAGATAACAGTCCTTTCTGTATTCTTCCCTTTAGTATCAAGTTATTTGATTAGCCATGAAAATGTGTTGACAGGGTCAACGGACACCTTTTTAACAGCAAGGCGTATATTATTGCGATTAGTGCGTTTTATTACTTCGATGCAGTCATTCATTCCTAGGGACTTCTTAATACTTTCTCTTGTAGATTTGCAGGCTGTCGCAGTGGTGGCTAGGACAGGAACCTTCACAGGCAGCAAAGAACGTAGTTCACCAATGAGACTACACCACTTCCGGAATGGGTCACATTTCCCCTTGGCTGAACCCCTATAAAGACAATGAGAAAAAGCAGTCAGTGAAGTCTATTTTATTTGGGAAAGATGCCATAATTTTTCAATTGGGTTAGGGTTAGTTTGTGAAGCTACTACTTGTTAGATGTGGACATCACTGTAGTCCACATCTAACAAATTTAAATATTTTATGGCACTGTGTTGCCTGTTTTTGCTATTTTAATATTGTGAAGCACTTTGTGATCTTGTATCTGTGAAATATGTTATACAATACAAATAAACAACTAACAAAGGGAAGATATGTTCCTCTTGCTCCCATCATACCTCTCTTACACACACCCATTTTTTGTGAGGAACGTTTTGGCTCAAATGTAATGACATAGTTCCTTATTATCAGGGGTGTAGTGGAAAATACACAGGTGAGTAAACTATGTGAGTAGTTTAACTACCTTGTTTCCCCTCATTGATAGCCTATATGAAAATAGTGGAATTGGTTGGCTATTAAAACTGCCTCATTTCAAAGGTGTGTAAACTGCATTTACCCTCCACTATGCCCATATTATGCCTAATCAGCTGTCATATTTACAAGATACGGTAAAATTGATTATTTATAGATGAAGGCATTCACGTTATACACTTACCACAGGATCATGGTGTGACCATCTACAGCCAGTCCAATGACACGTCTGCAGCGTTTGGAGAGCAGCTCTCCACGTCTCGTTTCCAAGGAATGTCTCCGGTGAACCGAAAACCACGTTGAATTGGCCGCTCATGATCAACTCATCAACTTCGGGACTTTTGCCGGCATAGGCCGCTTTGATGCCTCTCTCGTTTAGGAAAGCGACCTGCTCCTCCATGATGGAAATTAGTGGGCACACCACCAGCACTATATTGCAATCTTCTGACCATAGTCGCGGGTAGTCCTTTGCCAAAACTTGGCATAACGTCGGCCATGCTTGGTAAATAAGCCTTTTGTCATAACCTGTTGGCAGACAGGCAAGGACGTCGCGATGGGATACCAGGTATTTCAAACACAGATGCTGTAGATCTTTCAGTTCTACGATAGAATGCAAACTGCAAACTTCTAGCAGTGCACGTTGCAAAATATTGTCTTCCACTTGCATGATATAGAATGGGTTATGGGTTATGTTAAGTAGTTAGCGAATCCACGATATTTGTTTTGTTTTTTTAAGAGCATGCTGCAGGCTTCCTGGTGGGATGGGCGCTGGGCGGTCTCAGGGTGGGTTGACCTCGCGTCACCGTAAAGTCATTGCTGATTGGACAGGACTGTAGCCATCACTGGCATATGACTGGTCAAGTGAACGGTTCCCTCCCATAACCAGCCAGCGGGGGTGAAGCGTTCCAGACCCAGAGAGAGCTCTGCAGCATGCAGTAACGTAGTGTATCAGCGTAAGAACTCTCATGGGTCTGGCGTCGAGACTACCTCTGTCTTGACAAGGGTCAGCGCCTTGTTATCAATAGCGGAGAGCTGGAGGTGATCGCTGGTGCCTCCACCCACCAGGGGGCGCACTCTACAGAAGACCACGATGTTTCCTTTGAGCTCCTGGATTTTATTGTGGAGGCGGCGACACTCCATCTCGCCGGCATGAAGGTCATCTTTGAGCTTCTTTGTGGTCTCCGTCAGAGAGAGCTGGATGTGATCATCGCTGATGACCATGATGTTTCCTTTCAGCTCCTGGATGGTATTGTGGAGTTGGCTGCGCTCCAGCTCGCCAGCATCAAGCCCGTGTTGAAGCTTCTCCACGGTCGCCTCAGAGGCCTTCAGGGCGGTCTGATCTTGGGCCAGAGTCGCCTCCAGCCGCAAGACGGACACATGTTAAGGGAACGAGTGCCGTGAGAGGTTGGAGCTCCCTCTGCAGGTTCTTTCTGAGCCTCTCTGTGCGGTTGTGCTTGTGTTTGAGGTTGGTCATGTTCCTCTTGAGGACATTGTTTTCACTGGTCAGCTGCTCCCTGACTCCCTTCAGCACCTGCAGCTCCTCCGTGAGGTTCGTCAGGTTCCTCTTGAGGACATTGTTTTCACTGGTCAGCTGCTCCCTGACTCCCTTCAGCACCTGCAGCTCCTCCGTGAGGTTCGTCAGGTTCCTCTTGAGGACATTGTTTTCACATGTCAGCTGCTCCCTGACTCCCTTCAGCACCTGCAGCTCCTCCCTGTCCTCTCTGTTCTGTGCCCTCTCCCTCGCCAGCTCGCTCTCCAAATCTGCAGTTTTTATTTCTGTTTGGGCCAGCGATGCCTTCAGCACTAAGATCTTCTGGTTGGACGATTGGAGCTGCGTCAGGCGGGCAGGCCGCCGGGAAGCCCCGCCTCCACATCAGATTACATGTCTTGACGCACATTAGATTACATGTCTTGATGCACACTGGAAGGCCATTCTGTAGACTCAACCTATCTGTTATTCTGGCCCTGTAGAGAGCACCGTGGCACGGTGACAGGGCACAGTGTGCGATAGAGAGGAGCTGCAAATGTATGCTACAAGTTATCTAAATACGTCTGTCTGTGTATGTACACAGGTCATCTAAATATGAAGTATGTCTGTGTCATAAGTAACTAAAATGGAAATGTATATGAATATATGAATAACTAGTGATTGTCCAAATAAAGGCTAATGTGATGTAAATTTTCTCTATCAATGAAAAAGGGTCTAGTCCTATGTTCCCCGCTTTTCCCAAATAGGGTCCTATGTTCCCCGCTATGTTCCCTGGTCCGATGTTTCTCCCGAAATGCCAAAAACAGCCTACCTCATATGATCGCATGATTCAATCAATGCATATGGGCGCAGACAACACTCTCCGTAACATTTGGAAAGGGCCTGCCGACTAGGTCATCTTTTTTTCCCACCATCATTTCTGAGTTCTGTCTGTACAATTTACTGCCGTCAAAAAAACGTTTTCTCCTGCAGCGCAGGGAGAGACAAAAGATCCAGACACCTGAGTCGGGGCGGACATTAAATCATATGTTACCCTGCTGCAAGTAAACATTATTATTCTAAGAAATAGTATTTTTCTCCTCTTAGCCTACATGTGTTAATGCTTGTAAGCCCCGCTGTTGCGGGCATGTAGGCTATGTTAAAGCATACAATGTCAAGCTTTATTGGGTTTAAAGGCCCGCTCATGTGCTCCGCCCCATAGAGGCATGTCGTAATAGGGATGAAGGCGCAGACAACACTCACATAATATTTAAAAAAGGCCTGGTAATCCCCGAGACAGAACTCAAAAATTATGGTGGGAAAAAAAATGGCCTAGTCGGCAGGCCCTTTCCAAATGTTACGGAGAGTGTTGTCTTTTGATTGAATCATGCGATCATATGAGGTAGGCTGTTTTTGGCATTTTGGGAGACACATCGGACCAGGGAACATAGCGGGGAACATAGGACCCTATTTGGGAAAAGCGGAGAACATAGAAAGGGTTCTATGTTCCCCGGTCCCACAAAAACGGGGAACATAGGACCCGGGGAACATAGGACCCGGGGAACATAGGGATGACCCCCTTGAAACAAGCGATTGAGACATGAAGTGAGAAGTAGAGTCATTTTCCCATTCACTTCTATACAATCAGACTTCTTTTGCAACCATACACTGACTTTTTTGTACCAGGCTGTAAACATGTTTATATCTCTGCTATAAAGTTGGACATTATAACATGCAGGGATGAACTCGCTTTTGGAGCCAGCCTCAAGTGGCCATTCGAGGAATTGACGAATGACCATTTTTAACGCAGCTTTTCAAAGATGGTTTCATGGACTTAGCATGAACTGACACCGGGCCGAGGAGGAGATGACTGAAGAAGAGCTTTTTCCACTCCTCTTCTCATTGATGAAATGTTTCCTCTTCCTCGTCAATTATTCAGGCCGTTTTCATTGGAGAAGTTCCAGTGGCACCCGGTGAGATTTGCATCCTGATTTATTTGTCATATATCCTTTATATCTTTAAATTCTTTATACCTCTCCAGTGGCCCCATGAATCTTTCATGGGCTCCTCGGCAGTGTTTCACGCCTGCGCAGGCCAGATCCCAATACGTTTTACACGTCACGCTGCAGCCGGAGCTCGCTTATTTCACCTTGGGTGGTGTGGGGCACATGAAAAATTGATCGTTGGTGTCGTGAATTTTTTTCCTCCTCACTCCACCCAGCTTTTGCTGTTGTCTTGTCTGTGTCAAGAGTCGCCAGCGCACACGTTGTTTTTCTTCCTTGCGTTCTCTCTCTCTCTGTCTCTCTCATGAACTTTGAAAGTTGCAAGAGAAGCATCCGCCTGACCTGGAAAAACGGTTTTGTTGAGGATGAGTGACTGACGCAACTGGGTGACTATGGATGGATGGATTAGGTGTTTGACAATGAGGTGTTTGACGGCGCTACCCACAGGGCAACGTCAAGTCAAGACAAATGTATTTCACAAAACAAGTTCATCAGATGGGGGGATTTCAAGAATGTTGGTCAAGAAAATACAGCATATATGCGGAAATATTTTTTTCTCACATATGGACGGTCGTTTCGCCTTTTGGTGACCGCTGACGCCACGGTGCCATGGCACGAGTCCGATACCTCACGAGTCCGACACCTCACGAGTCCGAAAAAAGAGGCTAACTTCCCCCAGACCCTAACCCAAAACCTAACCTCTCCCACCCCCACGCCTAAACCTAACCTCCCCCAGACCCTAACCCAAAACCTAACCTCTCCCACCCCCACGCCTAAACCTAACCTCCCCCAGACCCTAACCCAAAACCATGAGGTGTCGGACTCGTGAGGTATCGGACTAGGGGGCAGTCCCCGACGCCACCTAGTTCACTTACTTGTTTATGGGCAGTAACCGGAGCGACACCTCGCATCTGAGCCCCCAGCCTCTCTCCTTAGGCTATGTGCACCATTGACAGACAATGCCAAACCCCCCCCCCCCCCCCCCCCAGGGAGATAAGTTAGTGACACGGTTAAATGTGACAAAGCTTTGAACTGGCGTCACACAGACTTTAACCCCACACATCGCCCAATGCGGGGATAAAGATAAACACGTTTGTAATGGTGTGTATTTAATTCTCTGTCTGGCCCCCGCACTGCGGTTATTCTCACCCACGCAGAAACGCATTCCCAACTGATTCATTCCCCAAAAATTATTCCCCTATCTGCCTCTGTCTGTCTCTGTTGACATGCTGCCACTCCGAGCCGTTCCGGCGATTTCTATTTCCCCCTAAGAGAGGGGGCATGAGCGCCACATATGTGGCGCGCACTGTGGGTGAAACGCGGGCCTTGCCCCCCAGATTTGAGCACACACACGCGATAGAGACAGATTGCGATGCTGGAATGCGCCATCGAGCCTTACAATCTCCATCTAAATTCAATGTCAAGAATAGAAGGTTTCAAATATACGTTTGACTCAATCTCGCTATGGAAACGGATGGCCTCTCGTCTGGAAACTGCAGCACACAGGGAACAGAAAGCATACTTTCACTTTCAAACAGCGGATACATTTTTGTATCACAAGCTGTGCATGGACGGGGAACGATGGAGGATAGAGACAGAGAGAGAGAGAGAGACAGAAGTTGGGTTTCTATCCAAGTGTATCGCAAATTTCAACCGAATGTACAGAAAATCGGCAAAGGAAAATGCGAAAAAGTGCACGTTTCCATCCACTGCTGTTATGCGAACTATAGAGCTGTCAATCACCGGGGGCCAGTTTTTCAAAAGTTTTAATCTGGATCAAACTGATCCAGATTTGGAAATCTCTTTTTTTGCTATCCAGGATCACGTAATCCATTCTATTGTTATGCTGGTTTTTCAAAGCAATGTGGGATTGGATTACTCTGATCCGGATTCAAACTTTTCAGGACTACCAAATCGGTATTACTTGTGGTCTAAATTAGACTATCACAATGTAGCTATGTAAATAACAACAGGTAGAATAGTGTGGGATCACTCCAATATGCTTTATTTTAACAGAAAATAGGACTGAACGGAACAGCAAACAAACAATATAAACATCCCCCTCCATTGTCCATTTCTTGGAAACAGGCAGTCCGCTCATCTGAGACCTACAACAAATAAATAAATACATACTTTACTCACAAATACATTATGGATGTTTCAAACAAGTTTCAAACAAAGATGTATTGATTTGACCTGAATGAAAAGGGCTTAAATATCCAATACTCACGAGTATTTCTTCTTCTTCTTCTTCTTCTTCTTCTTCTTCTTCTTCTTCTTCTTCTTCTTCTTCTTCTTCTTCATCATCATCATCTGCTTCGTCTGCTGTGGAGAGACCAGCTTGTCCAAGCTTGGCCTTTAGGAGGCGGATCTCAAGTCTGGCCTTGGTTTGCTGCAGTCGGGCAAGAATAAGCTGTTCCTCTGCAAGATGAATCTGTACTTTTGCCCTTTCAGTCTCTCTTTTTTTTTTTTAAACCAGGGGGCGGCTGTAGCTCAGGAGGTAGAGCGGGTCGTCCACTAATCGCTTTGGATAAAAGAGGTCGGTGGTTCGATTCCCGCCTCCTCCAGTCTGCATGTCGAAGTGTCCTTGGGCAAGATACTGAACCCTAAATTGCTCCTGATGGTGTGCCAGCACCCTGCGTGGTAACCTGCCGCCATCGGTGTATGAATGGGTGAATGTACCTACTGATTGTAAAGCGCTTTGGATAAAAGCGCTATATAAATGCAGGCCATTTACCATTTACCAGGTGCCACTCTTCAACTCAGCACGCATGACGTTATAATCCACGGAGCGATTCTAGAAGTGAGATGCATTAACATGAATCCCTGTTTAAACACACGGCTCCGGTGTAAAACGTGCGCTGCTCATTTAGCTTACAAGTGTAGCCCTATTTAGTGTAGCTACGCCGACGTGTCAACATGAAGCTGCGTGGATTTTGAATGTGACGGAATATTCACTGAGGGCCTGTGTCCACCTAGCGTCTTTTTCCGACTGTTAAACGGGTGGGTGCAGCGCACTTTCTCAAGACGTCCGTGTGCGCCCGCATACGCTCTCCCCCCATTGGAAACAACTGAAAAAAGACGCTGGACCTGAGGAAAAGATGCTAGGTGGACACAGGCCCTTAATCTGTTTCCACTGCATTTATCGCATTAACCTTTTATCGATACAGCTTAACTTTTCCACCTCCCCCAAGCGTGAAAACTTTTCTGAGATATTTTGAGGTTTTTAGACTTTTGTAACGTTTCCACTCGGGTTTTTTATGAAAATTCGCATCAAAACAGGTGGATGGAAACCCAACTAGAGAGAGAGAGAGAGAGGCAGAATGATGGAGTGGCTATTACATATCCAGCAGGCAGTGAGGAGCATGCAGGGTGTTGTTGCTCCTGCATTATGATGGCGCCATGCTGTGTGCCATCAGTCTATGCTACCTATAACAACATGTGTGCTACCTAGTGGTTCTGTGCACGCTCAGTCAGCACATCTCGATACATACAGTGGTAGTGCAGTAACCTTTACAGAGACCCCGCTATGACATGTTAAAATGGCTGCTGTGGAAAAGGTCTTTTGAGTCAGTCATGTAGACATCCCAGTCTCAAACATGATGCCTCCTCATGCTTGTTTTTTATTTTTGTTTTGTAAGTCTACAATACCGTTTCAGTTTTTTTCCTAACGGTTACTTTTTATATCTGTTAACTAAAATACCCCACCCCACACACACACACCTAGTTTTCACCTTAGTTCACTATAACGCCTACATTCCACTAGGTCCGTGTTCGGTCCGTCTGCGCTGCGGTACGGCATCGGAGCCGATACGTTTCCACTCTAATCATTGTGTCAACTCCCACCTACTCCGCTGCGTTGCGTGTCTACTCCGTCCCAGCTCCGACGATCCAGAGCTCTCCGAAAAAGATACGCAAGGGTTCTATTTTTCATGGATGACGGAGCAAAGCCGCAGCAAGTTGGGCGGAGCCAGGCATGAAATCAACAGGGCAGAGGTGTTTACAGCATTCAATATCAAGCCAGAGGCCAAACATGGATGAGGAAAAGTTCATCATTGAAGTGGAAAACCACAAAATAATATATGACACGACACATCCTTTTTACAAGGACAACACCAAGCAAGCCCACCCCTCCTCTGCTTCTCCAGTTGGGAACAATGATCTTCTGCCTGTTTGTTGTTGTATTTATCCAACATACAAATTGTCTTGCGCGATTTCACCGTGAGAACTTGTCGGTCTCGTCACTCTAGCTGTCTGGCGGAGGGGAGCCGGGACGGGCTCTGCACGCAGCCGGTTAGTGTTGGCGGAGCACAGAGCACGGAGCAAAACCAGAGAACAGCCGCAACGCAACGCAAATGCAACCAGTGCAATCCCGGCGTAATACCCCTGCTCTGAACGGGGTCATCCCTATGTTCCCCGGGTCCTATGTTCCCCGTTTTTAACACTCTCCATAACATTTGGGGTGTCTATCCGCTATGCCGACCACCCGCAAAGCCGACCTTAGGTTTAGGCGTGAGGGGTGGGAGAGGTTAGGTTTTGGGTTAGGGTCTGGGGGAGGTTAGGAAGGGTTCTATGTTCCCCGGTCCCACAAAAACGGGGAACATAGGACCCGGGGAATATAGGACCCGGGGAACATAGGTACGCTCCCCTCTAAACGTGTATAAAAGGGCTTCCTGCTGCTGCACGTCGGAGTGGCAGCATGTAACCGTTGTGGCCAGTAAGGGTGTTGTGGCCAGTAAGGGTGTTGTGGCCGGGGTGGATGGAGGACGTAAACACTTGCCTTTCACACCGGAGAGCCGTGTTGGATCCCATTTAACAATTTTCTTATTTAAGCCTAACCCAAACCCATAATCCTAACCAAGTTGTTTTAGTTGTGTAATTTTTTCAAAATAACTGGAAACTCGGACGTTCTCAAATTATCACATTTATTACACTTTCACATTTACGTTGGAAAATGTTGCTTAATTTGAAATGTTGATACTGTATGCAACGTTTTGTTTTGTTTTTAGCCGTGGTTTACAGAGACCTAAACTGCCCACATTTTATTCTGGCGGCTGGGTTGGTTGAAATGATTCCTGTAGGTTTTCCCTTTATGCTAACTATACCCTGCTTTAATATACATGCATTTCCTTTATGCTAACTATGACATGCTTTAATCTAAATTTAATTATGTTCTTATCACCATTCAATCAAAGAGTACAACTTGAAGTGTAAATGTCGCATTTTGGCACTCACATCCCATCGCAATCGTGTCCAGCACCAACATGTTAGCCTATTGTAGCCTAGATTTTTTCTTTTCATTCCATTAACATTATTATGCAGTTTTGAGGATAAAGCAGCATTTCCATATAGGCTAAGTCCAAGAACACAGGAAAGGTACAATGAAAACAATATAGCCTGACTTGACTCGCTCTCACACGGCAGCCAATCAGCGTTGAGCGGCGAGCGACTGATGCCAGCGTATTTTCGCTCGAGTTGGGATATTTCATCTCGAGCGACGAGCGAATTTCCTCCCTATCGCTCTGTCTCTGCCGCTCGGACGCCCAGCGATTTTTCTCCCAGGCGAATATACGCTCAATCGCTCGTTTGCATTGACTTTGTATGTAAACTCGACGCCAGCGAAAAACTTTAATAGGTCGGTGTGAACGCACCTTTACTTTAGAGACAACAAGTCACCTGGCCTCTCTGTCTAGCTGGGACGTTTTCCACAATTTATCCTGGGAATGGTAACTTTGTAGCTTCAAAATTGTTCCACTCAAATCGAAAAATGATAGCTAGTGAAATATTCTGCACCTAAATTGAAGACATTCCTTCTAAATACACAAGTAAAGCCAGTCAGTGGCTGCCTGATTCTTACATATTCCATTTGGAACTTTTCTCCTAAGGTCTTACTGTACAGCATGGGAATGCACATGGGTTCATACTCACACTTGCAGACCACGTCCCTTCTGGTGTTCTCTCCCTCTATGTCAAGCTGGAAGACTGAGTGAGAGCGAGAGGAGCGGTCGTTCTGTTTGGTCTGAGCTGTGGAACGTTGCCGATTCTTGCCTTCTTGACTTAATGGAGGGTCGACATTATGAGACTACAATGATAAAACTCGCTGTAGACATCAATGGTCAGATTAGCGGGTGGTCGGAGTTATGTGTAGTCTGACCTATGGGGTGTCGTACTAACGCGTGGACCCCACATCTCCCTACAAGTCTGAGAATACAGGAAAGGTAGAACAATGAAAGGAATATCGCCTTCTCTTATGCCTCTTATTGATCCTATACGAGGGATCAGCTGAGCAGCATTTTGGTAAACAAACCACTTCACTGGGTGGCAACGGCAATGGAACCCTATGGAGCACAAGTGGCACGAGGCGCGAGTGTCTGACTCTAGCCGGCTTGACTCTTTACATTTTTAAAACTGCGACAGTTCACACAACTTTAACATGACATGCATATATTATACATCAAACTCTTGAGCTACTTCTGCTCTCACTCAGAATGTATAATATATGCATGTCGTGTTAAAGTTGCGTAAACTGTCGTAGTTTTTAAAATGTAAACAGAGTTAGCCAGCTAGAGTCTTGACACTCACTTGTGCTCCATAGGGTTCCATTGCCGTTGCCACCCAGTGATGCGGTTTGTATACCAAAATGCTGCTCGGCTGATCCCTCGTATATATTTATGTATGTATATAATATAAACATTTTATCTTTTAATATTTCCTCTTATTATAGATAATAATTAGGCCTACAACTTTCACCTAATCATTTTCACTTTGATAGGCTATGGCATATTAGCATGTGTTGTCTATTGGGCTAATTTTAAAGCCCCAATAAGCATTTTTTTCACCTTAATATAACAGCTTTTTAGTCATTGGAGATGGTACAGTGACTTATAACAGAGAGAGAGAATGTCGCCTCTGGTGAAAATGGTGAAATAGAGAATCCTTTGTCCTGAAGATCTGTCTGTGCTACCTTGTGCCTTAGGTGCAATTATCAGAATGTCGCCTCTATTGGTCACACACCGCCCTCCAAAGGCCTCTCCTGGGACTCTCCAAGGGCCGAGCTTGGTATAAAAATAAATGGTACTAACAGCAACCATTCGTGGGTTCACGCACACACAATTGCAAGAGTTAAAGTGCACAGTGAATCACAGCAATAGGTTTCACACTCAAGTCAGCATGCAGTGAAAAAGAAGAGGCTATCGGCGTAGTAGGACCCGGCCTAGGCTGCCACGAACCTTGGAAGGTCTTTAAGACCCAGCCTACAACAAGAAATAAAAACAGGCAGATGGTTGTTAAAAACACTAAAGCCAAATAAAGTCACCAGGGCAAAAGAGCAGTTTGTGCTCAACTTAAATGCAAGGTCACAAAGGTCAAGACAATGCTCCTTGGAGAATCTGTTACTCTGGGACAGGAACTTAGCTTACATCACCAGAGTCACAACACTCTTTGCAACTGGTACTCTGGGCAGGGGGGAGCGTGCCTATGTTCCCACAGCCCTATGTTCCCATATTTCTAAGATTTTTTTCAAAATTAGGCCCTATGTTCCCACGGTTACATGCTGCCACTCCGACGTGCTGCCACTCCGACGTCCACTCCGAAATATCGGCACTCAGAAAGGGATCATGTCAAGGCATGACCCCGCCATAGCCTATCAAAGTGAAAATGATTAGGTGAAAGTTGTAGACCTAATTATGATCTACAATAAGAACAAATGTAAAAAATTAAATACGATACAAATATATAAATTAAATTAAATCATACTGCATAATAATGTCAATGGAATGAAAATAAAAAATCTAGGCTACAATACGCTACCATAAGATGTTGGTGCTATGGACATGATTGCGATGGGATGTGAGTGCCAAAATGCGACATTTACACTTCCAAGTTGTACTCTTTTGATTGAATGGTGATAAGAACATAATTGACACACATAATTAGCAAGCAGATGACAGAGATTACAGAGAATTTTTAATGGCAGAAATCGGTTAGAATTAAGTAGATAATCCATGGTGACAGGCTGCCTGTGTGTGTTTGTGCATTTGGCACAACGGCGAGATGAGCGGATCATGAAAGGCACACAGCCTGCAGCGGTGTGCCTCGGCACTGCTGACTGAAGTGAATACAGTGAGTAATACATGTTTCAGGTGCAATGTTATAATTAGGGATGGGAATCGAGAACCGGTTCTTGTTGAGAACCGGGTCCCAGTGGATCAATTCCTTGGAATCGTTAACCAAAATCCTTAACAATTCCACTTGGGGGGCTGGGAGAGGTTAGCTCCAGCCGGTCCCCCGGGTTAGGGTTCTTTCGCAATGGCGAGACAGATCTCCATTCCGACAATTTTGTCGGAATGCCGGTATTTCGAAGTGCCGACATTTCGGAATGCCGGGGTGTCCCCGAGGCAGTGCCAGGCGGGTCTTATTCCTTATTTGTTATTAGTGAGGAGTTTACAGTTTATAGCCTATAGCAGGGGCCGGCAACCTTCACTATCAAATTACAATTTATGAATATGTTTTTTGTCATATGTAGGCTACAGCTCCCTCCCAAAAAATGACTTGTTTTTTTCAATATTTGTTTCCAAAACCAATATATAGAGTACCGCAGGGATGACGTATTTTTGTAGTCAGAACGCGGAAGTCCCGGACTTCCTGGTTCTTCACTGTTTCTGTCTATGGGATTTTTGAATGGGTTTTTGCCGCGATGCTTCAAATACGGTCTCTGGGCAATGCAAGATTAATCAAACGCGAACCAGAGTTCAGTCGGATAATCTTCACACATGAGGACCACTTTCATGAGTTTTGTAGCGTAAATGCGAGCCCTAGAAGTAAAAAAGCTCAAGCTAAGCTAATCCAGAACTACACACTGTCGCATAGGCTTCCACGTCACGTCAGCACTCAACCTGGACTGTTGTGTGCACTGATTACCCCGGACTGAACGGGGCTGAACCAGGTGAGGGAAAGAGAATTTCCGTGTTCGTTCTTTGAAGTGGTGACGTTATTGACGTATCGACTCAACAGTGTAGTCTCATTTAGCCGTTTGCTAGCTAGCCGCCCTTTTAACGGCACGTAAAAGCTTCAAAACTCATAAAAGTGGTCCTCGTGTGTGAAGATGATATTACTAAACACTGGTTCGTGTTTGATTAAGCCAGCGTTGCCCAGAGAGATTATTAGAAGCATCGTGCCAAAAACCCATTCAAAACTCCCATAGGCGAAAACAGTGAAGAACCAGGACTGTTAGCATCGATGATTTCCGGACTCGTTTCTGCGGCTCTCTATAGCACTGTTGGAAGGTTTAGATGATTAGCAGCAGCAACGTTTCTCTATGTAGGTGACAGCAAGATGAGGTATTTTGTTAATTAAAAAACAAAACAAAAACAGAGCAGAATTATTTTCTTCCATGAAAACCTTTCTCCTAAATTCACATCTAAGCATCTCGTTCATTCAGAAAAGCATGCCACATTTCTCTCAAATGATTGCAATTGTCATCGTAGTGTTGCACTGGCGAGGTTTTCCAACAGCACCAGAACAGCTGTCATAACGCGCGACCATTACGCACAGCGGTACAGCTCTTTCAAGGTTACATACTAGTAACATACTCTGTACTATATATAAAATATAATATAGCCTATGTGTATATAATTAGATACGTAAAAAATAAGGTAAAACGTTATAAGAGGTAGCAGCATTACATGTAGCATCCACGGGAGCGTACCTATGTTCCCCGGGTCCTATATTCCCCGGGTCCTATGTTCCCCGTTTTTGTGGGACCGGGGAACATAGAACCCTTCCTAACCTCCCCCAGACCCTAACCCAAAACCTAACCTCTCCCACCCCTCACGCCTAAACCTAAGGTCGGCATTGCGGGTGGTCGGCATAGCGGATAGACACCCCAAATGTTACGGAGAGTGTTAAAAACGGGGAACATAGGACCCGGGGAACATAGGACCCGGGGAACATAGGGATGACCCCGCATCCACATCATTAATTCATCACACGGACTGTAAACCACATTCAGCAGTGATATCTCAGAAATGCCCAGACGGTCTGACAGACCATTTGTGTTTTTATAATGCCAATAACTCTGTTTAAGTTAAACTATAAGCCTCTAGTCTATGACTTTTCCTAAAAACTTTTTTTTTTTTTTTACGTTTTCTGAAGTTTAGAAGGTACTCAAATGAAACACAAAAGATTTCTGAGTAATTATAGCATACCTCTGACCGTGACTGCTGTCATACAGACCGCAGATGGAATATGATACATTATTACCATATACGGTAAGGTTTTCCATTTCGCGGGCTTGTTTTCCTGCGTCTATGATTATTTATTTATTATTGGTAATATTCCATTGTCATAAACTATATAGGTATATATATTTTATATATTATCTATGGAGAGAGAGGGGGGGCAGAGAAAGACAGACATACAGAGATAGAAACCGAGAATTTATGAACGGAATCAAAACTTGGAAAACACAAACAGAAGATGGAGAGAAGAAAAACATATTCTGGAAGAGGTGGCTGTGCTTCAGGAGATGAGCAAGGGGGCGTCTGATGGTGGAGAAGTATCAGACTTTAGTGATGTGGATTGGAGCAAGGAGGAGGAGAGTTCAGACTCCGAGCCTGAATCTCCACGCAAAAAAACCTAAAAGGCTTGCGCCAGGTTTGGGGGAACTGCATGAGATTTTCTTGAGTCAAAACAAACCAGGAAGAGAGTTTTTCCATGTCCTTCTGCCAAACCATAAAAGAATAGCATAGTTTAACCCAGTTGACCACAACAACATTCAAAATGTGGACAGTGAGGGAAGGATCGAAGTGATTTCTCTCTGAAGCTTTTATGTTCCCACGCCGGCCGGCAGCCAATCGTTACGGTCTGACGTCATGGCTGCTTTGCATAAAAGTCCCAGGATTCCTTTGGGCACCTACACCTACACCGTTTGATAAGCCCTTGCCCGTTGCATCTGTATGAGTTTTATCCACTCGTCAAACAACCCAAAAAATGTGAAAACCGCCATCTTACATGTGACATTTTTCAGGGAATAAAAAAAGACATTGATATAAGGCCTTTCTTTAAAAAAAAACAATTGTATTATTCATATTCACACAGACACACATACATACAAAACATTTTCAAACAACATACATATCCACACTGTCACTGTTCTGTTTCTTGTCCTTCTTTCTGAAGATCCGGCTGCGCAGCTTGCAGAGTTTATTCATTACACTGGTGGTCTTCTTCACCCTTTTCTGTCAGATTGAGACAGGCAGACATATTGCCAACGTTATAGCAAGCATGTCAAATACAAGAGAAACTGCATCTCTGACCTTCTAATTGTGTATATTATATTATGTATGTGTGATTGCATGCATTTAGTGTTCAGACAGTGTGTGTGTGTGTGTGTGTGTGTGTGTGTGTGTGTGTGTGTGTGTGTGTGTGTGTGTGTGTGTGCGTGCGTGCGTGCGTGCGTGCGTGCGTGTGTGTAAGTCTCCTATACTAACCTCAGGAGACTCCAGGATGTAGGTGCTGCTCCTCAGTGGGGAAAGGTTGGCCTTGTTTCTGGCACCCCCAGAGGCCAGGCCGAGGGAGTGCTGCGGTTCATCCACCTTTGAGATGCCACTCGCCACTGCCTCCTGTGCAACCTCCATCTGTGAAGGAAAAACCATTTCCATTTCCATCCTCTGAAGGTCTGCTTTGAGCTGGTTCTTCTCTTGCCTCAGGCCCTTCTGTGCCATCTTCAGGTGTTTGATCTGCTCCTTCTTCTCGCAGTTCTTCTCCTTGGCAGTCCTGAGCTCCATTTGAATATCACCAATCTGTTAAAAATAATAAGAATTTAATTTATATTAAAAGGAAGGGAAATGAACAAAACGTGTCAAAAGCAATTTCACATTTGGATAATCTATGCAGTCACTCACTGTTTGTGACGCCACGTCCATATTCCACTGCCAGTCTGTATTGAGCTGGCCTCTCTCCTCCGTGAGAGAAGTCAGTTGAGAACGCAGCTCTTCCATCTCCTTTGCAGACGTCTGCACGGCCGACAGGACGGCGTCTTTCTCAGCTCGTACTCTCTGAAGCTCCTCGGTTCTCTGGTTGAGCTGGAAAGGAGAGAACAATTTAGAAATGGCTTGTTTCCATTGATGACAAATAAATTACTCCGAATTATTCTGTTAAAAGGGCTATGTTAACAGCAAAGGCTCAAAACAGTTGACGGAAATGAACAAAAGTGCTGTCAAAAGCATTTTCACATTTGGATCATCTAATGCAGTCACTCACCACCATCTCTCCTTTCCTCTGCCAGTGTGTCTTGAGCAGGTCTCTCTCCTCAGTGAGAGAAGTCAGTTCAGAGAGCAGCTCGCCCATCAACTCTGCAGAACGCTGATCATCAGCAGACCTCTCAGTCAGGAGAGCATCTTTGTCAGCTCGCGCTCTCTCAAGCTCCTCAGTCACCCGGTTGAGCTGGAAAATAAACCCCATTTCAACTTGTGTACACTGATGACAAATGTGACTTTTGAGAAGACTATAATCGTGATATGACATGATATACTAAATCTGACGGGGGTTATCATTTCTAAAATACTTTTGATCAAGTGTGGTAATGCTGTGTTGGATGGCGCTTTTACCTGCTCCATGACACCGATCATCTCTTCTGGAAGCGAGTACAGCTCTTCCAGCTGGTCTTGGAGGGCTCCCTCTGCGTCAAGAGATGCAGCCAGCTCCTTGCTGAGGTTAGCCACTGTTCTCTCCAGCTCCACGCTGTCTATGAGATCTGACAGCAGTAAACACCGTGTTAGTATCAGCCTTTACAGACTGCATAAGTCCACATCAAAATGTCCTTGTACATTGCTTTCTTCAAATGAGACTATGCCACGTGCCAACCTGCTACCCCCAAGTCCACTTGACACTAATGTGCATCACTTATATAAAGCCAATTCTATTTAGCCTAAAGTGCTTCAAAACATAAAACGGATTAAATTCAACAACAAGCAAAACCTTGATATGTTATGGTACCCACACCACCCGACTTTAGACCTACTTTTCTGGACTTTGGCATCCAGGAGAGTGGTGAGCTTGGTTTTCTCTTCCACCACAACCGTCAGCTCTTCCTGGAGGGCCATCTGCATCTTTCTAAAACCGGATTTCTCCGCCTTAAGTTACAGCAAACCAAGGCCAGACTTGAGATCCGCCTCCTAAAGGCCAAGCTTGGACAAGCTGGTCTCTCCACAGCAGACGAAGCAGATGATGAAGAAGAAGAAGAAGAACTAACTAACTTAAATTATGACTAATTTAAAAGGAATGGAAGTCCTCTTCACCTTCTTTTCAGGTGTGGCTGATGGACATGATCTCTGTTATATAGATGGAGAGACAGAGGTTAGGAGCGCTAACTAGAAGGTTCTCAAATATCTGGGACCTCTTTTTGGCTTACTTTGACAAGGTGAAGATAAGAATGACTAGTGACTGAGGTTGGGGATGATGGACGGCTTGCCTGGCTGGTTTCCCATGGACCCCTGGCGTGCAGATCCCGTGCACAATATTGTCTTCTGCAAGCACGTGGCACCTTATGCGGTTGGTAGCACCACATTACAATGCTGTTTGTTTGTCTCGTTTGTTAATTGTTCTGTAAAAATTTGAAAAAAAAATAAACAAGTAGAAAAAAACACTAAGTGCAGCACAGTTGGAGCAGTGGAGATGATGCACAGCAGGCAGAAGATCTCTGACTGTGACATTTAGTTATGGCACCAAGAGGCTGCATAAAGACTTTATTGACACCGAGTCTATATATATACATAAATATATATATATAAATATATATATATGCATATATATATATATATAAATATATATATATGCATATATATATATATATACATATATATATATACATATATATATACACACACATATATATACACATTGTAGGTATTATTTTATCATACATGTTGTTTAGGCTCCATCTGGGCCCTTCCTGGACGGCACGGTGGCTCAGTGGTTAACACTGTTGCCTCACAGCAAGAAGGTCCCGGGTTCGAACCCCGGTCCGTCCCAGGTCCTTTCTGTGTGGAGTTTGCATGTTCTCCCCGTGTCCGTGTGGGTTTTCTCCGGGTGCTCCGGTTTCCTCCCACCATTAATTAAGAAAGACATGTATGTTAGGTTAATACTCCTGTCAGTGCCCCTGACCAAGGTACTGGCAAAAGAACTGGAGTTGGTCCCCGGGCGCTGCACTGTGGCTGCCCACTGCTCCTAGTTCTAGGAAGGTTCCTAGTAGAGGATGGGTCAAATGCAGAGGATGAATTTCCCCAAGGGGATAAATAAAGGATAACTTACTTACTTCTTGAACTAACTTCTTTCTCTCTTAAAAAAAAAAAAAAAACCTACTAACCTAAACTAAACTTGTACCACTGTTCCTTCAAAAGTTGTAGTTGTCATAGACTGTGTTGCATAGTTAGTAGTGAACCACCGGTACGAATGGTGTGAACAAATAATCATCCTGTGTCAGCGCTTTGAGCCTTGGAAAGGCGCTATATAAATCCAATGATTATTATTATTAAGTTGATTGCTCTATTGCTGACAAAAATGTGATATTGTAAGTCGCTTTGGATAAAAGCGTCTGCCAAATGACGTAATGTAATGTAATGTATGAGCATGTTTAGCAGGTGTTCTAGGCATGTATGCAGGGTTAAGTGATCCACAGCCATATTCAACAAGTTATTCATGCATTTATTTTACAATTATTTACAATTAGAGAAATACTAGTGACTACAAATAACAGGAATAGAAAATATATTTACATCATGTTAGCATAAACAACATAATATACAATATATATACATGCACACACATTGAAAAGTGCAATCTGGTATTCTATTCAAATGCCCCAAAGAGACTCAGCATCGTTACATGAAAACAACTAAGCTTGATGAACGGAGGAATGAAATCAGGGCCAAGTTAGACCAGGTCATCATCACAAGTTAGACCAGGTCATCATCACAAGTTAGACCAGGTCATCATCACTAGCAAAACATATGATGGATTCAGTGTATCATGAGAGTATACTGTCAGTTCAACACAATTTATTATTATTATTATTTATTACTCCTGTGTATGGGAGATTTGAATCTATCAAATATCACCTTTTTAATTAGTAATCCAAGTTTTTTAACTGGTTAGATCCTTTTATGTTATATTTATCTATAGTTGTGGGAGAATATCTTTGGTATATTCCTTTTTAAATCCTGAAGAAGCCAGTTTTTGGAGATGGAGTCCATGATGGAGTCTACAAAGTCCATCAAGTACTCGCCTGGACTACTCAAGACATTAAGGAGAAGGACTTTCTCCTTGACAACTGACATTAAAGCGATGCTGGAGGAAAATCAGATCCTGAAATCACACAATGGGACGAGGGGATGCAGAGCTGGTCGAGGTAAACAAAGACAAATTCATACAGTGGTAGGCCGCAGACCTATCAGGAAAAGAAGCTGCACACAATCAACTCAGGTCACCAGGAGTAAAACATCCCCAAGTGCGAGGCTCGTCATGAAGAGGTTCAGGGACGTTGCGGATGGATCTCGCAGAACAAAACGTCTTGATGAGAGTGATGTTGCCGATGAGCCCAAAGGCACTGATGACAAAGTAAAGTGAAGCGATGACCACACCGTGGAACACCATCGTCTCGTCTGTGTCGAGTTGTGGGGCTGCGCGACGCATTTGGGCAGCTTACAAATGCTCCATCTCTGCGAGCCTCAAGCCAACTGGCTCCTGAAGAAGAGATGCGTTGAACTTCATATTTTATTTTGTATGTGGATTCTAAAGTCTCTGTATAGGCCCTCGTGAGGGTTCAGTTTTATGAGAAAGAACTCTATATTTTAATTTTTGTGCCATAGACTGGATTATGTTGTGCGTGCGTCGAATCGACTCGGATCTCGTTTTGGGCTCAGCGACCCTCCCATCACCATACATGAACCGACGGGGGTGGCTCAGCAGGTGTTAGTGCTGCTTCATGCCAGCATTGCATTTGACCAGGAGAGGGCAGTCATGAGCCATGGATTTTCACTCCTCCCTAACTTCACCTGGTGTCGTTTTGAGTTGGAATGAAACCCTTCATCCCTCGGCCCTCCATGGTTTTCAATCCCCCTCATCTCATCTTCATGTTATTGGCTTGCAGTGTGAGAAGACAAGTTTACATCTTTCTTGCCATGATTGCCCCTTTTAACTGCCCAGTGAAGTAGGCTACTGATCTCTGATTCAGAATTATTGTATTTTCTTTTACAAAGATACTAGTCTGCTGGGTTGAATAATAGAATATAAGGTAGACGTTATTGTGTAATACATGATGCATTTCAATGCACCATTGATTTCAGTTGCGCAATTCACACAGACACACAGGAGAGTTGTTTTTACTCTGTAGCACTTTGAGATTTATCTTAAATGAAAAGTGCATGACAAATAAAATGTATTATTATTATAACCTATGTAACCTGGGACTGCAGTGCAGTTGTCAGGCAGACAGACAGAAGGCCTGTAGTGCAACAGCGTTGTTGGCCAATCACTGCAACCGTAATACCTGGACCATTTGATCATATGCCACCATGCCAGTCATTTAAAATGTAGGCTACCAAGCAATCACAGAGGGATTAGGCCTACTGTGGATTTCTGTAATCAGATTACAATAACAGATTCCTTTAGGGCCATTCTTCACAGTAGGTTTAGGCAGTAATGAGTGTGGGGTTACAGAAAAAACAGAATAAATTGCATCTTTGCCATATAGCCCATTGACTGCATATATAATATAGCCCATTGACTGCATATATAATATAGCCCATTGACTGTCACTGTATATATAATATAGCCACATAGTCTTTCAGCTTGACGTGTGCATTAGGGTTTGACTGATGTGTTTTTGAATGCCCATAGTAAACATATTTTTAGACTGGAAGTGATAGTGAGCCGATATTTTATGACTATATTCGAATATAGAATTTCAACATTTTGATGGAAAAAATTTCAAGTAGCCTATTCACAGTTTCCCCCAGTTTTCTTCTAGACAAGAAACATCTCTGAATCAGCATTTTTAGGCCATCATCAGACACAAAAGTCTCCACTGAAACCCAGACTAATTCCATTCTTTTCAGGTTAGCAGCAACTTTCTAGCAAGCTCTTATAATTTCCATTGTTTTCAACTTTTCAATGTCAAAAGTTCGGCACTGGCAGCAGTTTGCCATCATTCTGAGCCACCCCTGCTGGCCCCTTGGAGCATGGCAGCCTCAGCCGGTGGAGCGGACGCACAGCGGCAGGTTTGGGGAACTGAAAAGATAATTTTTCCACTTCTTCTGCCAAACCATAAAAGAAGTGTAGTTTGACCCAGTTTACCACAACAACGTTCAAAATGTGGACTCTTTCATCTACTCTGATAGTTCTTTGTGGTCTGGTGTTTCTTCAGGTAGGAGGTCTCCTCCTGTTTCTTCTCTTTCTCCACATGAGGCTGGCTGGCCAGACAGCTGGCTGCCTCCGTCATCTAGGACTGGGCAGCAAACCTGCTGCAAAGTCTCAATCTCTCCTCTTTCAACTCGCGCTCCAAACGCTCCAGCTCAGACATCAGGGAGGAGCATCTCACAAACTCGGGGCTGTCGTCAGACATCTCCATCTCCATCGATGATGACGATGACGACTTCTCCATGGCACCCAGCTCTGTGATGAGGAGTGCAGGGAGGAAGAGGGGGGGGTGTGAGAGAATGTGAGTCAGTTCCTGCTGAGGCTATAAGGGTCATCTAAGCATTAAGTTCATAACGTTCACGTTATGAACAATCATTAAATCAACATGAGATGGCAGATGGCAGCATATAGAATTAAAAGGTTATGTGTGAGATCATACTTTATTATATTAAACGTTACAATTGCAAACCGTATAACTGAGTTATAGCGTTATAAACCATAGATAAGACTATATTAAAAACATAAACACACAGTGGTGTCTTTCATGCATTTCTGTCTGTCCAAACTCACTAGAAAGGGCTACCACCACCAGTACAGTACTACTACATCAACCACAACAACAAAGCTAGCAAAGTGTGTAGAGTAGGAGTATTTTGGTACCTTCTATAATAAGCGTGGGCTTCTTGCCAAAGGGGACTTTGTACTCATTGACAGAGTTGGTTGTGGTCTGGAGTTTCTTCAGGTAGGAGGTCTCCTCCTGCTTCTTCACTTTCTCCACATGAGGCTGGCTGGCCCGACAGCTGGCTGCCTCCATCACCTGGGACCACTGCTCCAAAGTCTCCGCCTCCTCTTCCAACTCGCGCTCCAAACGCTTCCTTCCTTCCATCTTACTTACAGAATCTTGTCCTGTGTTGTTGGACAGCAGTGAGGCAGTGAGTGAGCTGGCCACTCCCAAAGACATCCCAACGTGGTTCTGTGGCTCATCCAGGAAGCTGTCGTCCTCGTCATCGAGATACCAGATACCAGACATCAGGGAGGAGCATCTCAAAAACTTGGGGCCGTCGTCAGCCATCTCCATCGACGATGACTTCTCCATGGCACCCAGCTCTGTGATGAGGAGTGCAGGGAGGAAGAGGGAGGGGTGTAAGCTTTCAAATTCAAACTTGGAGCTTTCATGATAAACTCACTAGAAAGGGCTACCACCACCACTACAGTACTACTACAACAACCACAACAACCACAACAACAACAACAACAATGCTAGCAAAGTGTGTAGAGTAGGAGTATTTTGGTACCTTCTATAATAAGCGTGGGCTTCTTGCGAAAGGGGACTTTGTATCTCTTGATAGAGTTCTTTATGGTCTGGAGTTTCTTCAGGAAGGAGGTCTTCTCCCATTTCTTCACCTTCTTCTTGGCCAGACAGCTGGCTGCCTCCGTCATCTGGGACTGCTCAAAAGTCTCCGTCTCATCTTCCAACTCGCGCTCCAAACGCTCCAGCTCGGCCAGAAGACAAACATGAATTTAAACTAAGAGATTCAGCAGCCTATGATGCAATTTAGACGTCAAACATTAAAACTAATACGAGTCAAATAATAAGAGTATTACCCTAAGTATGGAGTGTACTCTGTTTTAAAATGAGCTACTGTAGAGCCAACAAGCCTATAGCTGTATTTTGTATTACCAGCTGTTAAACAGAAGTTTTATGTGATTAGCCGCGGGGCTGGGGATGACGGTTTACATTTGTTTTAAATGTTAAAGCTACCTGTCCAACATAATTTACAGTAATATTTTTGAGGCAAATATATTCACATTTTGTCCTACAGTACAGACCGCCTGCCACCAGCTCTCTTTTCTTGACTTAGTAGGGAGATGCAACAGTGTGGCAAAGTGCTAGTGAGGAGAACAGGGCGTTGGGGCCTCACCTCTCCTTTGGGGGGGATCTTCTGCTTGTCCACTTTGAAGGTGGTCCTGATTTCCCTCCTCACTGTTTGTGGCTCCTGGAGTGTTCCTGTCAGCTCCTGGAGAAGAAGATAGGAGACAGATCAAGAAATACAGCTTACCTAGAAAAGGAAGAGTGAGAGACTAAAGTAGTCACTATGTATATAGTATTCATATGTGTGCCCGCCTATCTGTCTGTGCATATTGCCTTACTTCTGTTACTTGCTTCTGTTCTAGAGTTTTCTTGAGAGCTTCCTTCCTGGATGAGCTTTTGGACTGGAAGATGGATGTGTAGAAGATGATGAGGGCCTCTACGATGCGGCCCTGGTCGAGGTAATCCATTGGCGAGGACACGGGATGCTGACGCATCAGTGACGGCCCAAACACAATCCCCAGGTTACCGGGACTCATGTTGTTCTCCTGCTCCAGCTCGGCTACCCTGGAAGGAAAGAGGAAGAAGGGATGCATTTGACGGTTCAGTGAGGAAGCCATTCATCAGAGTCACCTCTTGTTGTTGTTTTTACCTAGCTGCATGAATAGAATTGGCTGTCAAACAATGCCTCTAAAGCAGATAGCTACTGACCTACGGAGATGGCGTATGAGGTAGCGCAGCGTAACCATGTTGGCCTTGGGCAGATCCTTTAGGAGTTCTTTCAGCCTGTCCACCAGGACCAGGGTGGCCGGGTTGGTGTTGGAGCCCAGGTCCACCTTGTCCCGGTTCACCTTGGCCAGCGCCATCACACGGTCGTACATGCAAAACGGCATGATGGGCTCCGGCAACTGGGAGTGAAGTGGAAAAATATATGATTAAATATATGATTATATCGAGAGAAGATCAACCCTACAACAATCCAATGTGTCTGTGTGTGTGTGTGTGTGTGTGTGTGTGTGTGTGTGTATATATCAGAGTCCTGCATCGGGTCAGGGTTCCGCAGTGCCCCGCCGGGTACCCGCAAAAAAATGCGGGGGGGCGGGTGGTATTTTGTCTTCATTTTATTTGCGGGTTCGGATCTGGGTAAAATAAACAACATGTGAGCCGGGTCGCGGGTGTTGGATAATATATGTATTTTTATTTACTTTTTATATAACGATAATAGTTCAGTCGGTGTGTAACGTTCATGTTTTGTCTGAGTCTGACGTCTTTGACCTCAATCATTTCCGCTGGTCCTTTCCTTCCGGGTCAGCTCTCCCTCGCTCCGGTCAGGTATAAACAGAAATGGCGGAAGACGTGAAAGCTAAGCTTGCAGACCTATGCTAGCTAGCTTGTTGCATTGCATGACAGCCAGCGCCAGCAAGTCCAGCATGTTTCCTTCAGCTGCTGCCTGGCCCTGGCCTGCTTGCACTGGCACCAGTGACAAAACACCGTCAATGTGCTTAATTGTAAATAATGTTATGCAATGCCTGCCGAGTCCGACTGCGCGGACCACCGTTGTTGGCTCTCGTCAGTGACTCGGCCAGAAAAGGCCGCTATTCACTTCCTGTGTGAATTGTGAAACAATCGCAGTTACTTTGGTTATGTTCACTTCAAATAAATGTATATATGCGGAAGCGGGGCGGGGCGCGGATCTTGTGTCAGCGGGGCCAGGTGGGTTGCGGAACTGATTGATCATATGTGCGGGTTCGCGGAGCGGGATTGGTATTGCATGTCGCGGGGCCGGGTCTTGAAAATCAGACCCGCGCAGGACTCTGGTGTGTATATATTTATATATATATATATATATATATATTTGCTGTCCGGCGGAAACCTTGTAACTCCAAATGTTGCCACATTTTCCATGGATTTAGTGGCTACACAAAAATAACCTGTGTAAAGGACTGTATGAAGGACTGTGTGAAGGTTGAGGTAGATGGCTGAATCCGATAGTTTGACTATCTACTGTGGAGTGTCGATAAGGACACGGTAGGCAGGTATACGTTTAACAACGTTTATTTAGGTTCCAGGTAGGCACAGAGTATGTACATTGTACATTGTATGGTTGCTGAAATAAAATAACAACAGAATAGAATATCAGTACTTTGTAACGAACCTGATACCGTAAACCATGGTGAAAGAAATGAAAGGAAGTGAACTACCACTTAGACCAAATACTCTAAATATCACAGAAATATTAACAGAGCATCACAGTAATACTATAGAAATACTAGGCATATTACCGAAACATCACAGAAATAACATAAATATAGTAGACACTTGCCAGCATACAGGTCTATGCATGTAACACACAGCCAACCCATCACCAGAGTCTAATAAATGCAAATCTTCGATGTTAGGCTAACTTAGCTCGTAATGCTAAGCTAACATGCTAATGAAAATAGGAAATGACCAAATCCGACAAGTGTAGCTTATTTCCCATTGTATTCCAAGTAAATTAAGCTGCTAGCCAAAATCAGCTAACATGCTAACCTGCTAATATGCTAATTAGCATGCAAGGTTAATTGACAAACTAAAGGTGAATAAATCTTATTCTCTGTCAAAAACCCAATAATTAAGGTGACACTCGATATAACTTGGACAAATATAATTCACAACATGACAAATATACAAATTATCCATCAAATGGAAGAACTTCAACTTACATTCTCCATGAACGCATACAGGCTGTTACTCTGTCAGGTGAAAAGGCAAACTGACTTCTACAGAGCACATGTGGGATAAGGCCCCTCTATAGGCAACCGAACTATGCCTGAGTAAAATAAACAATAATCAATTAAAGAGACAGTACCACTGGCGGCCTCCAGAGGGCACTGAAAGGATACTTTGTAGTGACCTAGTCACACTTTCTTACAGCCGCCCCCAAATTTAGGATAAATTTGTCCATGAAAAAGAGTGACTAATCAGGGGGGTTACTTTTCCGGTAGGGGAGGCAGTTCAACAAGACGTGTGACAGGCCGAGTGTATGTTCTGTCTTTCGTCCTCACATCTGCCACTCGAATCCGTCCATCGCTGCCAGGGTAGACTCGATCCACCTTACCAACCGGCCACAGAGCCCTGGGCAGTTGGGGGTCCACAATCATCACAGTGCTGTCAACTGCTAGGTTTGGAGTGTCCCTCTGCCATTTCTGCCTGGATTGTAAGGATGGCAGGTAGTCCTTCGTGAACCGGGTCCAGAATTGGTCAGCGAGGACCTGACTGTGTCGCCATTGACGCCGACCAAGTAGCTCTGTATCTGCATACACCACTTGGGGTAAGGAAGGGTCCGGCCGCCCCATTAGGAGAATGTTCGGAGTGATGGGGTCTGGGTCAGAGATGTCAGCAGAGGTGTACCCGAGTGGCTTCGAATTCAGGATACCCTCAATCTCCACCAGTACTGTCCTTAGTACCTCCTCAGTTACTGACTGGGCACCCAGGGTCACATGTAGGGCATTCTTGAGGGTCCGGATTTCTCTCTCCCAAACACCACCGAAGTGGGGTGCGTTTGGCGGATTCAATCGGAAATGGATCTGCTGCTTTGCAAGTTTGGCTTGTAGGTCACGGGCCAGGTTGGAAAAGGCTTCCCATAACTCCCTTTCACCTCCTTTAAAATTTGTGCCTTGGTCAGAGATGATCTCGAACGGCTTTCCTCTTCTGGCAATGAATCGCCGTAGCGACATCAGGAAGGCGTCTGTATCCATGTGGCCAAGGAGATCCAGATACACTGCTCTGGTGGTGAGGCATTTGAAAATAATACCCCACCTCTTCTCTGTTCGGCCGAGTTTCACTGCGTAGGGGCCAAAACAATCTACTCCTGACAAATAGAATGCTGGCTTGTGAAGGCGAAGTCGAGCAGATGGCAAGTCTGCCATTTTAGGTGTCTTGACCTTGGCCCGCCATAGCTGGCATTCAACGCATCCATGTTGGTATTGACGAACAGCTTGCCTTCCCCTTAGCACCCAGTACTTCCTCCGCAATTCAGAGAAGACCCTCTCGGAGCCTGGATGACGCAACTTCTCATCAACATCCTGAATGAGGAGCTTTGTAACTGGATGTTTGGGGTCCAAAACTATGGGATGTAGGGAGTCTGCATCAAGCTGGTCAGCCTGTCGTAAGCGTCCTCCTACTCTGATCAGCTGAGAAGTGCTGTCCAGTTCAGGGGCAAGACAAATAAGCCTGCTGTTAGGGGGCACGGGCTTGCCTGCCTTTAAGCAGGTAATCTCCTCCTTGAAGCTGTGCACCTGCGCTTTCTGCAGAATGATCCTCTCGGCTTCCCGAAAATCCTCTGCAGTAGGAGAACTAGGTGGATCTGCCGCCCCGTGAATGACCTGTGCCGTTGCTTCTAGCAAGATTTGGAAGGAAGTGAACTGGCTGGCTTCTGGATACGCTGGAGTCGTAGTGGTCTGGAACAGTCCACAAAAGACTGATTTACGTAGTTCCTCCTTTGTATCCGCTTCTTCCCCGGTAGGTTTCTGGGGCCACTGAGCAAGGGGCTGTTGCAGGAATGGTGGTCCATCATGCCACCTGTTCGGGGGACTCAAGTCTAGGAGAGATTTGCCTCTGGTTAGGTCATCTGCCGGGTTGGTAGCTGAATCGACATAACCCCAGGTGCACTGCGAGGTGAGCTCCTGGATCTCTGCTATTCTGGTTCCTACAAATACCTTATACCTGCAGGAGTCAGAGTTGATCCAAAGCAAGACAGCGGTGGAGTCTGACCAGAGAAAGGTGTTCTCTATCAGCAAGGTAAGTTCTCCGTGCAGCATGTGAGCCAACTGAGCTCCACTAAGGGCTGCACTGAGCTCTAGCCTGGGCATGGATAGTTGGCGTTTTGGAGCCACTTTGGAACGTGCCATCAGGAATGAGACTGAAACCTTACCACTCGCATCTTGGCAGCGGAGGTAAGCGACAGAACCGTAGGCACGTTCCGAAGCATCACAGAAAACATGGAGTTGTCGACTGCTTTCCTCCAATCCATGATGTCGAGCCAGAGTGATCTTCGATAGATCCTGCAGTTCTGCTTCCCAGCGGTTCCATTCTTGCAACAAGGTGTCGGGAATAAGGGGGTCATCCCATCCCCGGTCTTTGTCCCATAAGCGCTGGACCAGTATTTTAGCCCGGGTGGTATAGGGGGTAATATAACCCAGTGGGTCATACTGGCTAGCTAGCACCCGGTAAATGTTGCGCATGGTGGGTTGGTCATAACTGACAGGACGATGGCGGTAGGTCAGGGTGTCCGATTCACAGTGCCAGCAGAGACCAAGTGTCAGCTCTTGTGGATCGGTCTTGTTCTGCGAGAGCCACAGTTCACTACTGTCAGACCTTGCTTCCTTTGGGAGGTGGCTGATCACTGTGGGTATGTTGCTGGCCCATTGTCGAAGGTCGAAACCTCCTGTAGCAAGTATCGCCCTCAGCTTGTCAAGGAGGTGGCGTGCGGCATCGGCAGTCGGGAAGCTCTGTAAGCAATTATCGACGTAAAAACACTTCTCTACGGAGAAGCGGACGTCCTCGTCTGGTTCACTGTTGTCTAAGACATGTTTCTGTACCGCATAGGTAGCACAACATGGGCTGCAAGTTGTTCCGAAAGGGACTACCCGCCACTCATATGTGCTTGGGGGCTGTTCCTTCTTGAGGTCTCGCCAGAGGAAACGCAGGAGGGGTTTGTCCTCTGGCAACAGGCGGACCTGGTGAAACATCCCCTTGATGTCACCACTGATGCCAACGGGATGCTCACGGAACCGTAACAGAACCCCTAGGAGAGAGGAGCTTAAGGTAGGTCCGGGTAGCAATAGTGCATTCAAACACTGGCCCTTCCACTGGAACGAACAGTCGAATACCACACGGTTCTTGCCATTGTGCTGTACCATGTGATGTGGTATATACCATGTCTCTTTGGTATCTTCTTCAGCCCCTGGTGGTAACTTGCAGGCATAACCGGAGGTTTCTAGCTTCTGAATCTCGGCGATGTAAGCAGCAGCCTGCTCAGGGTTCTTGGCTAGTTTAGCTTCGGTGCTGCGGAGCCTTGCCATTACTGCTTCTTTAGGGGCCTTCAGGGGGGGACCATTTTTTACGCGAAGCAGAGGGGTAGCGTAGCGTGCTACTCCATCCACTGTCACCCTGCAGGTCTTGGCATCAAGGAGGGAAATAGCCTCATGATCCTGCTTGGACCTGGTGATGGTCTTCTCATGGCGATGTGGAAGTGCATCAAGCTGCCACAACCTCTCTACGTTGCGCAACAACTCAGTGGAGGGAGAACTGAAACTTAGGTGGTAGCAGTGCATTGTTGCTTGGTTGTCTCCTATATCACTAGCTGGGCCTTGCAGAGTCCATCCCAGTCTTGTCTTAATCGCTGCAGGACCGCCCGGAGGCCCTCTGCGAATGGGCTCAACAGGAGTGATAAGGTGAGTATTGTCAGCCCCAATAAGGAGAAGAGGCTGAGCGCTCTCGAGGTGTCGGAGGGGAAGATCTCTGAGGTGTCTATATCTCTTCTGAAGCGCAGCTATTGGGTGAGAATGATGAGACAAAGTCAATCCATCTGCAGTGAAGGCATTGTTTATCTTATACTTCTGGCGGGGTTTCTCAGCAGAAGAGATCTGGAAGGACACAGAGGATCCAAGTAGGACAGAAACATCCTGCCGGACGGTTCTTAGCTTCAGCTCCTCATGCTTACCCTGGAGGTCGAGCCCATTAGCAGCTGCTGGGAGGAGGATTGGCCTCTCCGATCCGTCATCCAAGACCGCATATGTCTCAAGCGAGTGATCTCCATTGTGCAGGATGACCTTACTGACCTTTAGGAGGACTCGACCACCAGTGGTTGCTTTATCTAAGTAGTACAGTCTAGTAGCGGCTTCATCTTGTGGAGGGGTCATAGCTGAGGACTGAGCTAGCTCTGAGGTAGGTGTTGCCTTGGATGCCGGTGAGGTGGTCCCGGTTTGGCGTTGGTTGACCTCATGTAGGGCTCTGAGGTGCTTACCATTGCAGAGTGAACAGGGCTTCTTCAGGTCACATTGCACTGCTAGATGAGATCTGCAGCACCTCCAGCAACGGTTGTTGGCCTTAATCCACTGCACCACTTGCTCCTTGGTGAGTTTCTGAAACTCACTGCACTGAGTTAGGAAGTGATCTGTCTTCTGACAGTAAGGGCAGTAACTTTTACGAGGTGGCTTGGGATCTGACTTGGAGTCAGCACTAAACTCGAGCTTGGCCTGGGTAGGTTTCTCCTCCCTACCATGTAACACAGTAGTAGTACTAGCTGTGTGCCTGGGGTTTCTGGGTTTTTCTCTCTGGCTGGGCAATGGGCGCTCTCTCCTTGGCTCACATCGGACCTCCTGTTGCAGCCAGGTGGAGAAGTCAAGGAGGTTATAAGACAAGGCTTGCGGCTTTAACATCATTATATACCTCTTGAATTGGCGGTAGTGTTCAGCAGGGAGCTTCTCGAGCAAGCGTTCAACATGGGACCCACAAGCGAGCTCAGCGGCACCTTCCTGGCCGAGTGTTTGCAGCAGTCCAACCAGGGAGTGAACCCGGAGAGCGAAATTATCAAAAGCGACACCATCTCCATGGCGAACGTTGGGTAGATCCATGATATCCTTAATCTCTTTCTGGGCTAGCTGACGAGGCTGTCCATATCTCTCATCGAGTGCTTGGATTGCACAGGTGAAAGGATTAAGGGCATTGGAGTACGCTAGAGCCAGGCGTCGAGCAGTGTCTACTTTAAGATGATCTAGCAGCAGGTGGTACTTGTAGTGCTCTGATTCATCTGGGTGTATCAAATTTGCCAAGGCCATCTTCAGCATCATGTACTGTGTCTCATCTTCCTTTGTCAGGTTAGGGAAGGAGGGACCCTCTACCTTCCCATGTCGGTAAGGTCTGGCTGGTGGATATGAATAGACGGCTGGAGGGGGACCGATATTAGACAGTTGTGGCTGGCTATACTGCTGTTGAGCTGCCCCATAAGGAAGGGAGGGTGGAGGAGGCCACTGTGGAGATAGAGACGCATAGTGGGAGCTACACCCAGGGGATATGGATCGTTGAACTGGAGGCGGAGAGCTGAAACTGAGGAGGCGTTCAAATCGGTGACTCAAATCATCTACAGGCGGACCGTTATAAGTAGGTTCAGGGGGTGGAAACTGCAGTGGAGCATTCAAGGCTGTGCGGCTAGGATATACAGGGGGAACACCAATGACTGATGGTTTACGCTGTTCTTGTACTTGGCGCTGTGTGGCAACGTTAGGAGCTGCCGGTAGGTAAGGTTGTAGTCCATCATTCTGAGGTGCTGGTGTACTCGCTGAAATCCTAGGTCCAAGGTGAAGGGGGGTAGCTGAACTCATCAGCGCTTTCTGTTGCTCCAACTGCTCCATCTGTTTTCTTGCAGTTTCGGCCAGCATCTGATTTGTATCACTCTGCCGTTTCACAGTCTCTAGTAGAGATTGAATCATGTCATCCCTACTATCTCCCCTGGAGGAGCTTGTATGAGCAGGATTCGTAGGTAAGGAGGCATGAATGAGTGAACGGGTAGAATACATGATGTCTTCCTCCCGTGAGTCTGGCCTGAGTTGCCTAATAGGGAGATTGGTCAAGTAGTCATCCAAATAAACTGGCTGATTTCTCGAACGCTGGGAACGTCTGGGGGATGCTGGAGCTGATACTGAAGCCATGATCCACAGGAAATAGTCACCATCCGGCTCGGAGGACCATGTAAAGGACTGTATGAAGGACTGTGTGAAGGTTGAGGTAGATGGCTGAATCCGATAGTTTGACTATCTACTGTGGAGTGTCGATAAGGACACGGTAGGCAGGTATACGTTTAACAACGTTTATTTAGGTTCCAGGTAGGCACAGAGTATGTACATTGTACATTGTATGGTTGCTGAAATAAAATAACAACAGAATAGAATATCAGTACTTTGTAACGAACCTGATACCGTAAACCATGGTGAAAGAAATGAAAGGAAGTGAACTACCACTTAGACCAAATACTCTAAATATCACAGAAATATTAACAGAGCATCACAGTAATACTATAGAAATACTAGGCATATTACCGAAACATCACAGAAATAACATAAATATAGTAGACACTTGCCAGCATACAGGTCTATGCATGTAACACACAGCCAACCCATCACCAGAGTCTAATAAATGCAAATCTTCGATGTTAGGCTAACTTAGCTCGTAATGCTAAGCTAACATGCTAATGAAAATAGGAAATGACCAAATCCGACAAGTGTAGCTTATTTCCCATTGTATTCCAAGTAAATTAAGCTGCTAGCCAAAATCAGCTAACATGCTAACCTGCTAATATGCTAATTAGCATGCAAGGTTAATTGACAAACTAAAGGTGAATAAATCTTATTCTCTGTCAAAAACCCAATAATTAAGGTGACACTCGATATAACTTGGACAAATATAATTCACAACATGACAAATATACAAATTATCCATCAAATGGAAGAACTTCAACTTACATTCTCCATGAACGCATACAGGCTGTTACTCTGTCAGGTGAAAAGGCAAACTGACTTCTACAGAGCACATGTGGGATAAGGCCCCTCTATAGGCAACCGAACTATGCCTGAGTAAAATAAACAATAATCAATTAAAGAGACAGTACCACTGGCGGCCTCCAGAGGGCACTGAAAGGATACTTTGTAGTGACCTAGTCACACTTTCTTACAACCTGTGTAAGTTTCAGGTGCTTTGGCCCAGCAAAATATGTTGTATTACTGGTTAATGGAGATTTTTTTTTTGAAGAGGATGTCAATTAAATGTGTAGATAGCCTACACACAATACACAGCACGTCGCCCGCATGACTCATTTAAGAAAGAGATTGTAGGCTATAGTTTATTTTTCTTTTACCGTGCAACACTTTTTTTTTTAAACTTGGGGTAAAGTAATTTACGTTTTTCTTATGTTTTCTTTTAAAATTATAAGAAGATTTTGTCAGCTACTGTTGCTCATGGCAGAGAAACCTAATGTTCAGATTAAAATATTTAGCAGATTCAAGTTTTGAGTCACTGTGAATCTTTACATCAAAGCGAAATTAGGGTATGCAAATTAGCAACTATTTATCAGCATGCAAGGTCATTGATTAATACCATTAATACCATACTGTACAAAAAGAAATAAGAAATAACAGTATGACCAAAATCTGTGCTCCCGGTGGAAAAGTGAGTGTGCAGCTGTTGACTAGGGATGGGCATCGAATTTCGAATTATCGTTGTTATTATCAAGGTCGACTTTTATTATTGAAAATCGAAATTCGAAAAAATAAATAAAAAATAATAATAATATTTTTGTGTGAGTGAAATGTTGCATTGTCTCCCTTGATTCTAAGTATAGTCGAATCGCTTGGTTTGAGCAAGTAAAACAATTTTTATAAGCATTTTAAGCAAGGTTTATGGAAAAATGAATGGCGGATGAAATCCCATGAAGAGGGAGAGGGGGTGACTTTGGCACCTTTGGCACTCAGACCTGAGCTTACTAAATATTTAATGAACCACTCATGATTGTCAAAACTGTTTTTTATATTCGAAAATGTCAATGTCATGTAACATGTTCTTTACTTCAGTGGTGCAATGCTTGTTTGAGCTAAAAATCCACAGCAGAAGCTTTTTCTCTTAATTAATAAAGCCTTAGACTTAGAATCAGGGGAGACAATGCAACATTTCACTCACAATTTTTTTTTTTTTTTCCCCCCCCCCGAATTTCGATTAAAAGTCGACTTTGGCCAGCGAATTTCGAATAGTGTTTTTGCTAGAAATGCCCATCTCTACTGTTGACTAGTGTGTGCGTGTGGTGGCATGGCTGGGTCGTGCGTGTGGTGGCATGGCTGGGTCGTGCGTGTGGTGGCATGGCTGGGTCGTGCGTGTGGTGGCATGGCTGGGTCGTGCGTGTGGTGGCATGGCTGGGTCGTGCGTGTGGTGGCATGGCTGGGTCGTGCGTGTGGTGGCATGGCTGGGTCGTGCGTGTGGTGGCATGGCTGGGTCGTGCGTGTGGTGGCATGGCTGGGTCGTGTGTGTGGTGGCATGGCTGGGTCGTGCGTGTGGTGGCGTGGCTGGGTCGTGCGTGTGGTGGCGTGGCTGGGTCGTGCGTGTGGTGGCGTGGCTGGGTCGTGCGTGTGGTGGCATGGCTGGGTCGTGCGTGTGGTGGCATGGCTGGGTCGTGCGTGTGGTGGCATGGCTGGGTCGTGCGTGTGGTGGCATGGCTGGGTCGTGCGTGTGGTGGCGTGGCTGGGTCGTGCGTGTGGTGGCATGGCTGGGTTGTGCGTGTGGTGGCGTGGCTGGGTCGTGCGTGTGGTGGCGTGGCTGGGTCGTGCGTGTGGTGGCATGGCTGGGTCGTGCGTGTGGTGGCATGGCTGGGTCGTGCGTGTGGTGGCATGGCTGGGTTGTGCGTGTGGTGGCGTGGCTGGGTCGTGCGTGTGGTGGCATGGCTGGGTTGTGCGTGTGGTGGCGTGGCTGGGTCGTGCGTGTGGTGGCGTGGCTGGGTCGTGCGTGTGGTGGCATGGCTGGGTCGTGTGTGTGGTGGCATGGCTGGGGGTGCGTGTGGTGGCATGGCTGGGTCGTGCGTGTGGTGGCATGGCTGGGTCGTGCGTGTGGTGGCATGGCTGGGTCGTGCGTGTGGTGGCATGGCTGGGTCGTGCGTGTGGTGGCATGGCTGGGTCCTGCGTGTGGTGGCATGGCTGGGTCCTGCGTGTGGTGGCATGGCTGGGTCGTGCGTGTGGTGGCATGGCTGGGTCGTGCGTGTGGTGACATGGCTGGGTCGTGCGTGTGGTGGCGTGGCTGGGTCGTGCGTGTGGTGGCGTGGCTGGGTCGTGCGTGTGGTGGCGTGGCTGGGTCGTGCGTGTGGTGGCGTGGCTGGGTCGTGCGTGTGGTGGCATGGCTGGGTCCTGCGTGTGGTGGCATGGCTGGGTCCTGCGTGTGGTGGCATGGCTGGGTCCTGCGTGTGGTGGCATGGCTGGGTCGTGCGTGTGGTGGCGTGGCTGGGTCGTGCGTGTGGTGGCATGGCTGGGTCCTGCGTGTGGTGGCATGGCTGGGTCCTGCGTGTGGTGGCATGGCTGGGTCCTGCGTGTGGTGGCATGGCTGGGTCGTGCGTGTGGTGGCGTGGCTGGGTTGCAGCTGTACCTGTTTAAGGAAGAGCTTGAGGAAGCTGCCGATGTCATGTGGTGAAAACTGGGACAGGTCCACCAGCTCCTGGCCATTCTCAAAGGCTCGACGCAGCTTCTTCGCCATGCGATTCAGTCCATTCACCCTGTAAATACCCTGGAAACAGATAGAGGGGTTGACCTAATTGTAAAACACTTCAAGACACTGTGTGTGTGTGTGTGTGTGTGTGTGTGTGTGTGTGTGTGTGTGTGTGTGTGTGTGTGTGTGTGTGTGTGTGTGTGTGTGTGTGTGTGTGTGTGTGTGTGTGTGTGTGTGTGTGTGTGTGTGCGTGTGTGTGTGTGTGCGTGCGAGAGAGAGAGAGCGCTCCCTCACCTCCAGATTGAGTGCCCGTCTCTCTATCTCAGAGATGCACTTGGTGATGATGAAGGGGATGCCGTCAGTAGTGCAGCTGGCCAGCTCAGAGAAATCCCTGTGGAACAGCTGCTGACGACCCTGAAGCTTCTTATGGCCACATTGGATGGCCAGTGTTTTGAGGCAGTGCTTGTGGCACGAGAGGGAACACTGTGAACACACGAAGAAGACACGACAGGTTTTTAGCCAATCACCGGAAAGTATTTTGAAAGTTTTCATGAAATAATGATCTCTTGGAGCAGTCTTCTCTTCCAAGAGATTGGTGGTACGAGACATGATGAAAAGTCCTCTCACCTCCGTACACTTGGCTCCGTGGAACAAACGTATCTTGTGGTCACACGCCCGGCACTTAGCAGGGGTCCAGCACAGCTTCTTCAGCCGATGGGTCCGGGCTGCTTTGGAGTCCAAAGCAGACGGCTCCATGACGTTGATATCTAGAAAAGACAACGACCATTATAGTATTAGTCTAATTTTTAAGTTAAAACAGGGATGCAATTCTCTGTGGGTAGAACACCTGTGCTGATTGAAACGCCTTACACGACCACTTACACCCAAACCCGACCAGCGTTAGTTTGGACCGAGTGACGCACTTCCTCCTTCTTTGCAGGCTATTCAAGGTTTTAATTGTCAGCTTTCGCAAGTCGCTTTTATTTGCAGATATCCAACAGTCTATGTGTAAAGTTTCATATTAAAATGTGAAAGATAAAAGATCCAAATACCTTATGAAAGTGCCTTTGATAAGAGAAAGCAGCAGTGAGCCGTTTGGGCGACGGTACAGTACCACAGAAGAATATACCATGAAGAAGAAAGGCCCTGTAAAACTACAACTACTACTATGGTTTTCCACAACGTTGCATTGTTGGAGCAAGAGCGTGTGTGTTTCTAATGCACTTCTAAATGTTTCCTGTATTGTTTACTGTACTGTATGTCTCTTTATGGACCCAATTGTGTCTGAAATAAAAGTTGATTGATTGATAGCTCAGGCTACTGCAAAACTGCGCTAGCAGCATAGACATTCAGAGAGGACTGGTCTGTTTGGGTGAATTAGCTGGCAGATTTTTCACCAGCAATAAGGTCACTTCCCAGACTCTGGTAAGGAAACAGCTATAGTGAATGATGAAAGCCAGATGTCTCCAGAAAGAGAAGAAGTTTGACTTGTGGTTTCAGCCATTAAACCGAGTGGAAACAGCACGTGACCAATTGTCGCAGCAGTTGAAACAGAATTTTGATCGAATATTGGCAAAAAAGTGGTCGGTATGGCGCCGGTGATGCTAGCTGCTTGGTGTTCCAACTTAAAACACACAATACATATAAAACAGGTAAACAACACAATAAGAGCAACTCAACAATTCTACAATAAGACACTGTACCAGTGTTTCCAGATGGAAGACATGTATCTAGTGTCACTGAGATTGGGTTGAGAGAGCAACATAATCAGCATATTCTGAGACACATTCAGACGACAGATAAACTTATACATCAGGTTTCTCAGCAGGGCATGAAAGGTGCTCACTCCTGCTCCACAAAACATTTCACTGGCGCTGCAACACCTTGGCTTCCTAAGAAGGATCCTCAGGCAGTCATTATAAGCAACCTGGAGCTTTTGAATGCTAGCCTGCTTAAACTTGACTCACAGGGGGGCAGTATACAGAGGAGTACAGTAGGCTCTAAACAGGTTTACCTTTACATCATCAGAGCAAAAATAAAACTTCTTCCTCAGCATGTTAGCTTGAGCATACAGTACAGAGCTGCTCCTCTCCTCCGCGCACACCTTCACCCGGCCGAGCAAGCGGGCGCTGTGGCACGGCTCCCCGGGGGAAGAGGGGGCAGCAAGCGGGCGCTGTGGCACGGCTCCCCGGGGAGAGGGGGGGCAGCAAGCCGGCGCTGTGGCACGGCTCCCCGGGGAGAGAGGGGCAGCAAGCCGGTGTAACGCGCTGTGGCACGGCTCCCCGGGGGGAGAGGGGGCAGCAAGCCGGTGCTGTGGCACGGCTCCCCGGGGAGAGAGGGGGCAGAGCGCGGCCAGTTAGGTGGAGACAGCCGATGCCTCTCCTCCGCTCACAGACTGGACTCTCGCTCGGCCACGTCTCTGTCTCTCTGTTATTTTTAAACGTGCGACAATTTCGAAAAATACGGACTTGGTGTGCAAAATCCACGAAGTAACGTCAACAACTGATGTACAGTAGGATGCAAGCAAAGATGGCCTACTTGTTCTAACACTGTAATCAAACTTACGTCGGGGCATTTCAGGCGGCGGCGGCGACGACAACATCCATGGCGGCTGATTGGCTCGACGTTTGGTTTCCATCTTCTTGGCAAACGGCAGCTGAAAAAATGACGAGTTTATAGCTAGCTAACTAACTTAGCCTAACTGAGAAAACCAGAGTTTATCTGAAAAGGCAAGTAGCTACTGGCGTTAGTTTTGAAGCGTCCCCTACGAAATCGCTCAATACTGGCTTTTGCGACTTATCTCTTCGACTCCCTGGTGGTCATAGAGTGCATCAAGCGTCGGGCTCTAGACGTAACGGCCCACACAGAAGCCAATCAGAGGCGGCGAAAATTCAAACGCACTTGACCCCGGGAAAATCCAGCAGGGTTGCCAGATGGGCGGGTTTTTCCGCCAAATTAGTGCATTGTGCGGGGGGAATGAGCTAAGCCTTGGGCGGGTTTACACAAACTTTACATGGCAACTTGCTCCCATAGATTTGCATTTGTTTCTGCGGTTGTGTGCGTTTTGGTAGTTTTTGAACTAGCGTTAGTTTTCAAAAGCCAAACCACACTGAGCGAGAGGAAGCAGCTGATGGTCCTCTGAAGACTCCATCGTGTCCATACTGTTCAAGTTTAGACAGACAGACAGACAGACTACTACCACACACAGACACACACCCCACCACCACCACCAGGTCGACAACTATCACTAGTGGTTGGTTGCTGTTTTTGAAGTCTGTTACAGTATATTTTATGAGTTTGTATGTTTAAAACTGTATTTTCCCATGTTTGTAGTTCTTGTAGCCTACTATGTGCTTTGGCAACACTGTAATTCACTATGGTCGTGCCAATAAAGCCTCTTTGAATTGAAAATTGGGAGAGTGACAGAGAGAGCGCACAGGGGCGTAGATGTAGACAGTGCACCCCTGGCCCTGAGGTAGAACTGGGGCCCTTGAGAGCAGACTCTCCATCAACATATTGGGTAGAGAACCTGCCCTTGCAAATGACTCAAATTGCCACGCCAGAAACATGCCTGTGTTCAAAGGCAAAAACCATTTCTGCCATGGTTTTATTTTTTGTAAAATAGTCAGTAGCAATCTATAATAAAATGATATGCTTATTCAACATCAAATCAACAATCATCAACATTAAACATGTTAAAGTCAGCAGTCATTTCAAAACCAGTGAAACAGCTGCTCTCAGGTGCTGCTTAATTTGACTGTTACCGGATGTCAGAGCGCTGTCCATGTTCTGATATCTTGCTCCATGACCTCTCTATTTTCCCCATAGAAGAGCATAAACTCATTCAACTGTAAAATTATGGACACATGTTGGGGGAAAATATATAGTCTATGCCACATGCATGTTAGTTACATTCTGATGCCATGACAAAGCACTTGCTTGTATTAGCAATTGTTTTTTTTTCTAAATTCTGAAACTCATGATTTAGAAAAAAAATAGTCACAATAATAGTCTGGAAACAAATATTTTCCCATACTTTCCCAGATCTGGAAAATACTAAAATCAAATTCCATACATTTCCATACTTGCATAGGAATCCTGTGATCTAGGTATACTATAGATGGTTTCAATTAATACAACATAAACATTCTAAATTGCCCCCAGCTTACTTCCTGTTGCAGGGTTTGCTAGTACAATAACTGACAGGACATAAGCTAGGTTTCAAACGTTCCCTAGCAACACAATTCCGAGAAAACAATCTATAGGATTCAAATGTTGCACTTATTCAAAGTCATTTTCGATAAGGTAACCATCTTTTCACTCAAACCACAGAGGCTGATTCATCCAATAATTCACCGGGCACATTTCTTTGCAAATAAGTGTATATTTAGACGTGTGTTTGAACCTCAAAATGAGTTCATTACTTGGCAAACTGGCTGGTAGAGTTGACAAACGCACAGGCTAAACTAAAATACACCTGCATTTAGATCATACATGGGCAAACTACGGCCCGCGGGCGCCACCTGTGTGGCCCGCGATGGAATTGCAAAAAAAAATATATATATATATATATTTTGGCAGGTGGTCAAAAAAGTTAATTTCAAGCCCTGAGAGCAGGTGGTGACATAGGAGTGAGTGAGAAAAGGATGAAATATTGGTGGTTAAGACTGAATAATGACATCACAACTGTTAATTTAAAATGAGTTATTCCTCTAAACGTGGCTTCAAATGCACCAAATTTTTCACGCTGGCGCCGTTCGGCCCTCAGCAAAACCTGGTAGCGAGGACATTTTTTGTGGCCCTCTCTATCATCAAAGTTACCCATCCATGGGTTACGGCATGACAATATTTGTTCAGCCCCCGGCAACAATCTGGGTTTCTCATGTGGCCCCCCATGAAAAATAATTGCCCACCCCTGGTTTAGATAAACAGCCAACTTACGAAGACAATTTCGGGCTCGGGCCCATAAATGCAGCCAATGGGACAGAACGGGCCGGGCCGGGCTCAGACAGAACAGGTTTGGGCTCGGGTCGGGCCTGTTTTTTTGCGCCCAATCTAAGCTCTAGGCATGGTGGCATATGATCAAATAGTCCGGGTACAGTTCCAGTGATTAGCCAACACTGTTGCAGTACAGGCCTTCTGTCTGACAGACAACTGCACTGCAGTCTATGCAACTCCCCTGTGTGTGTGTGTGTGTGTGTGTGTGAATTGTGCAACTGAAATCAATGGTACATTGAAATGCATCATGTATTGCAAATATTACGCACATCCCTTATATTCTATTATTCAAGCCAGCAGAGTCACTTGGTAAAAGACAATAATACTGAATCAGGGATCACTATGCAGTTAAAAAGGTCAACTCACACTGCAACCCAATGACATGAAGATGTGATAGAAACAAGGTGTTTGTTGTGGAGAGCCTGCCAACTGACAGCCTGCCAACTGACATGGCTGCCAACTGACATGGCTGCAGCAGATTGTGTCTGATTATACTGCTGAAAAACCAGCTGTATTTGCAGCATGAGGGAATGGAACCATTCTAGTCAAATTCAGTTTAAGTGTCTTACTCCCACCAGTTTGTGCACTTCTTTTTGAAAAGGCGGCTATTTTTGTCTGGTAATTATTTGAACAGTGTCCACATCTCAAAACTCCCCAACCAAATGACCAGATTGAGTATGAGAGCACAAGGCACAGTAACACTTTGTAGACAACCACAACCCCCCCTACTATGCATCTCAGTATCACACAAAACATTTCAACATTTCAAAGCCATGGACTGTACCAAATCTGCAGGTTTTCAGTTGGATTTTATTGAAAACATTATAAAAGAATATGTGGTACAGCAGCATTTCAGTTCACTTTTTGTTTATGATCCTTAGCTAATATGTTCACATTTACTCAAACCTAGTTGAGAATGGCTTATACAACAAAGTTGTCCACGATGGTCGTCAGGGAGACGGTCGGACTGCACAGGAAGAGGCAGAAACGGAACATCTACCGCCCCTGTGTGGCTGCAAGGTGGAACTACACTGAACCCTCCAACACAGGATTCCGGCAGGTGGATTCCAATTGGTGTTCAACAGTGACATTAGTAGGTTCAATTCCTGAATTTACTATTCTGTGATTCCTGGACTCTTGATTGGCAAATTCATGACTTGAGCTTGTTTTTATCCCTCAAATTCAGTGATGTGAAACAAAAGGGCTTCCACCAATCCAAGGCATGGATATGGGCACACACATCGACGGAATCCCCAGCCCGCGTTTACAAATCTTAAGAAAACAAACAGATAAAAAAACAAAAACAATAGAACTTCTACCAGGTTCTCAATAGACCAAATGATACAGCGCAGGATAACGAGTAGTAGAGCAGAAACTGCTAAACCACATTTTTAGGGTTTCAAATGATGTTCATTGCAGTCTGGCTAGAGTAGCAGGGCGTTATATTCTTTCAGGAAAAGGAAAATGAGCCTTACATGTGCATTGCAAATGACAAGAAAACTAATCCGATTCGTGTTTCTGACAAATATACTGTGTACACGTGTATATATATATATATATGTGTATATATATATATATGTGTGTGTATATATATATATATATATAACATACACACGCACATTTTATATATATATATATATATATATATATATATATATATATATATATACTGTATATATATAAGCCTTTCCTTTGAACAGGAGGATCCGCTGAATTACATTCACAAGATTACAATGGCATCATCAAACCTATAATTTGGATTCGTTTGAATTATAATTTGGAAGCTAGATTCATGGATGTCGTCTACTTTTGTCATCACTGGTGTGCCAGCCTTCCACTGAGACACAACGAGACAACTTTACAAGCAACTATGGGGGGGGGGGGGGGGGGGGGGTTCCCTTCCCAATCCAAAACACAGCTCAACACCAGTTTTTCCTTTACCACATTATGGCTGGCGTTCCTCCCATTTCAGCTCATTCAGAACCCGTCTCGATAGAATTCAAGAATTTGTCGATGTTCTGGCATCAAAGGCTTCAAATGTTCAACTCAGATGTCGGTGAGTTCTGCCTCGACTCAATCATGTGACAACGGCTGAACGGGTCACGTTTCCCACTACAGTGGAGAAATGCGGAGACCTCCGGCACGCCTCCTTCAGAAGGGAACAGAGCATAGCTTATCCGTGAGTGTGATTGTCCTGGATCTACTGTCTCATGACCACCCATCACGAAAAAAGCTACTCGCGTACAATCTAGTGTTCGTGATCTCTTCTCCTTAAACAACAGTCATTACAAAACTACAAAAGACACCCAAACTATACTCCTTACAGCGTGTATATCAGCGGTTAGATGCCTAGAATATGGTACATCTTTTTTTTTTTGTAATGAACTTGCAGAGAACAGAGCGTAAATGGACAGAGTGACTTTGGCCAGTTTTGCTGTCTGTGGGAGGACACTCATCTCCATGCTTTGAAGGACTATGAAAGCCTTCTACTGGGGGACGCGATCACTGCAGGCTCAACGTCGCCAACCGTCCAGCGATGTGTAAATGAACAGCTGATATTGTCTCCCACATGTAAACAAAAGTATCATGGACCTGGGAGCAAACTTTAAAATACATGGGCACCAATGGAAAACAAACTAGTTCTTCCTCCAAATCTGGACATTCTGCAGGAATATTCCAATAGACGCTCGTCGATATTTAATCGAACGCAACTGGTGCTTGGTGTTGAGGTGCCCACGCCAAATCAAGTCCCAGGTTGATCCTGACAATTGCATAGCTGTGGACAAAATTTAAACGGACACGAGTCATTTAAACAGACTCGTGATCCAAACCTGATCGATCATTTAAACAAGACTCCTAAACCAAAGCTGATCGAACGCTGCACACTCTCCCCCCCTCTGGCCAGGACGAAGCATATTTACAGCGGCTGGCGGCCGTACACCTACTGACGCTCACCCCCTCCTGTAATGCTGCTCACCACTTCCTGTGGTGCTGCTCACCACTTCCTGTAGTGCTGCAGCCTGGAAAGAGGGGGCAGCACTACATTATGATTGGTCTCTACCTTCTTTAAGATCAACAGAACTGTCCGTCCCTTTCCTGCGGTCACAAGGTCATCCCTCCTTCCGCTAACTTAGCTCCCTTATATTCAGCCTTTTGATTTTCCTCTAAACCCTCAAACTCATCACCCCAAAATCATATAAACAACAGACATCTTCTCCCTCGTAGAATTCCCCAAATAACAAATATCCTTAATAACAAATAAAAAGAGGTAAATCCCTGTAGTATAACTAGACAATGTACTGCCCTCCCTCTGTTTTGTGTTGAGTGACTAGTGTTAACAGTCTGCCCTCCCTCCCTCTGTTGTTTTGTGTTGAGTGACTAGTGTTAACAGTCTGCCCTCCCTCCCTCTGTTGTTTTGTGATGAGTGACTAGTGTTAACAGTCTGCCCTCCCTCCCTCTGTTGTTTTGTGTTGAGTGACTAGTGTTAACAGTCTGCCCTCCCTCCCTCTGTTGTTTTGTGTTGAGTGACTAGTGTTAACAGTCTGCCCTCCCTCCCTCCCTCTGTTGTTTTGTGATGAGTGACTAGTGTTAACAGTCTGCCCTCCCTCCCTCTGTTGTTTTGTGTTGAGTGACTAGTGTTAACAGTCTGCCCTCCCTCCCTCTGTTGTTTTGTGTTGAGTGACTAGTGTTAACAGTCTGCCCTCCCTCCCTCCCTCTGTTGTTTTGTGTTGAGTGACTAGTGTTAACAGTCTGCCCTCCCTCCCTCTCTCTGTTGTTTTGTGTTGAGTGACTAGTGTTAACAGTCTGCCCTCCCTCCCTCCCTCTGTTGTTTTGTGTTGAGTGACTAGTGTTAACAGTCTGCCCTCCCCCCCTCTGTTGTTTTGTGTTGAGTGACTAGTGTTAACAGTCTGCCCTCCCTCCCTCTGTTTTGTGTTGAGTGACTAGTGTTAACAGTCTGCCCTCCCTCCCTCTGTTGTTTTGTGTTGAGTGACTAGTGTTAACAGTCTGCCCTCCCTCCCTCTGTTGTTTTGTGTTGAGTGACTAGTGTTAACAGTCTGCCCTCCCTCCCTCTGTTGTTTTGTGTTGAGTGACTAGTGTTAACAGTCTGCCCTCCCTCCCTCTGTTGTTTTGTGTTGAGTGACTAGTGTTAACAGTCTGCCCTCCCTCCCTCCCTCTGTTGTTTTGTGTTGAGTGACTAGTGTTAACAGTCTGCCCTCCCTCCCTCTGTTGTTTTGTGTTGAGTGACTAGTGTTAACAGTCTGCCCTCCCTCCCTCTGTTGTTTTGTGTTGAGTGACTAGTGTTAACAGTCTGCCCTCCCCCCCTCTGTTGTTTTGTGTTGAGTGACTAGTGTTAACAGTCTGCCCTCCCTCCCTCTGTTTTGTGTTGAGTGACTAGTGTTAACAGTCTGCCCTCCCTCCCTCTGTTTTGTGTTGAGTGACTAGTGTTAACAGTCTGCCCTCCCTCCCTCTGTTGTTTTGTGTTGAGTGACTAGTGTTAACAGTCTGCCCTCCCTCCCTCCCTCTGTTGTTTTGTGTTGAGTGACTAGTGTTAACAGTCTGCCCTCCCTCCCTCTGTTGTTTTGTGTTGAGTGACTAGTGTTAACAGTCTGCCCTCCCTCCCTCTGTTGTTTTGTGTTGAGTGACTAGTGTTAACAGTCTGCCCTCCCTCCCTCCCTCTGTTGTTTTGTGTTGAGTGACTAGTGTTAACAGTCTGCCCTCCCTCCCTCTGTTGTTTTGTGTTGAGTGACTAGTGTTAACAGTCTGCCCTCCCTCCCTCTGTTGTTTTGTGTTGAGTGACTAGTGTTAACAGTCTGCCCTCCCTCCCTCCCTCTGTTGTTTTGTGTTGAGTGACTAGTGTTAACAGTCTGCCCTCCCCCTCTCTGTTGTTTTGTGTTGAGTGACTAGTGTTAACAGTCTGCCCTCCCTCCCTCTGTTTTGTGTTGAGTGACTAGTGTTAACAGTCTGCCCTCCCTCCCTCTGTTTTGTGTTGAGTGACTAGTGTTAACAGTCTGCCCTCCCTCCCTCTGTTGTTTTGTGTTGAGTGACTAGTGTTAACAGTCTGCCCTCCCTCCCTCCCTCTGTTGTTTTGTGTTGAGTGACTAGTGTTAACAGTCTGCCCTCCCTCCCTCCCTCTGTTGTTTTGTGTTGAGTGACTAGTGTTAACAGTCTGCCCTCCCCCCCTCTGTTGTTTTGTGTTGAGTGACTAGTGTTAACAGTCTGCCCTCCCTCCCTCTGTTTTGTGTTGAGTGACTAGTGTTAACAGTCTGCCCTCCCTCCCTCTGTTGTTTTGTGTTGAGTGACTAGTGTTAACAGTCTGCCCTCCCTCCCTCCCTCTGTTGTTTTGTGTTGAGTGACTAGTGTTAACAGTCTGCCCTCCCTCCCTCTGTTGTTTTGTGTTGAGTGACTAGTGTTAACAGTCTGCCCTCCCTCCCTCTGTTGTTTTGTGTTGAGTGACTAGTGTTAACAGTCTGCCCTCCCTCCCTCTGTTTTGTGTTGAGTGACTAGTGTTAACAGTCTGCCCTCCCTCCCTCCCTCTGTTGTTTTGTGTTGAGTGACTAGTGTTAACAGTCTGCCCTCCCTCCCTCCCTCCCTCTGTTGTTTTGTGTTGAGTGACTAGTGTTAAGTCTGCCCTCCCTCCCTCTGTTGTTTTGTGTTGAGTGACTAGTGTTAACAGTCTGCCCTCCCTCCCTCCCTCTGTTGTTTTGTGTTGAGTGACTAGTGTTAACAGTCTGCCCTCCCTCCCTCCCTCTGTTGTTTTGTGTTGAGTGACTAGTGTTAACAGTCTGCCCTCCCTCCCTCCCTCTGTTGTTTTGTGTTGAGTGACTAGTGTTAACAGTCTGCCCTCCCTCCCTCCCTCTGTTGTTTTGTGTTGAGTGACTAGTGTTAAGTCTGCCCTCCCTCCCTCTGTTGTTTTGTGTTGAGTGACTAGTGTTAACAGTCTGCCCTCCCTCCCTCTGTTGTTTTGTGTTGAGTGACTAGTGTTAACAGTCTGCCCTCCCTCCCTCTGTTTTGTGTTGAGTGACTAGTGTTAACACTCTGCCCTCCCTCCCTCCCTCTGTTGTTTTGTGTTGAGTGACTAGTGTTAACAGTCTGCCCTCCCTCCCTCTGTTGTTTTGTGTTGAGTGACTAGTGTTAACAGTCTGCCCTCCCTCCCTCTGTTGTTTTGTGTTGAGTGACTAGTGTTAACAGTCTCCCCTCCCTCCCTCTGTTGTTTTGTGTTGAGTGACTAGTGTTAACAGTCTGCCCTCCCTCCCTCTGTTGTTTTGTGTTGAGTGACTAGTGTTAACAGTCTGCCCTCCCTCCCTCCCTCTGTTGTTTTGTGTTGAGTGACTAGTGTTAAGTCTGCCCTCCCTCCCTCTGTTGTTTTGTGTTGAGTGACTAGTGTTAACAGTCTGCCTTCCCTCCCTCCCTCTGTTTTGTGTTGAGTGACTAGTGTTAACAGTCTGCCCTCCCTCCCTCCCTCTGTTGTTTTGTGTTGAGTGACTAGTGTTAAGTCTGCCCTCCCTCCCTCTGTTGTTTTGTGTTGAGTGACTAGTGTTAACAGTCTGCCCTCCCTCCCTCCCTCTGTTTTGTGTTGAGTGACTAGTGTTAACACTCTGCCCTCCCTCCCTCCCTCTGTTGTTTTGTGTTGAGTGACTAGTGTTAACACTCTGCCCTCCCTCCCTCCGTTGTTTTGTGTTGAGTGCCTAGTGTTAAGTCTGCCCTCCCTCCCTCTGTTGTTTTGTGTTGAGTGACTAGTGTTAACAGTCTGCCCTCCCTCCCTCTGTTGTTTTGTGTTGAGTGACTAGTGTTAACAGTCTGCCCTCCCTCCCTCTGTTGTTTTGTGTTGAGTGACTAGTGTTAACAGTCTGCCTTCCCTCCCTCCCTCTGTTGTTTTGTGTTGAGTGACTAGTGTTAACAGTCTGCCCTCCCTCCCTCCCTCTGTTGTTTTGTGTTGAGTGACTAGTGTTAACAGTCTGCCCTCCCTCTCTCTGTTGTTTTGTGTTGAGTGACTAGTGTTAACAGTCTGCCCTCCCTCCCTCTGTTGTTTTGTGTTGAGTGACTAGTGTTAACAGTCTGCCTTCCCTCCCTCCCTCTGTTGTTTTGTGTTGAGTGACTAGTGTTAACAGTCTGCCCTCCCTCCCTCCCTCTGTTGTTTTGTGTTGAGTGACTAGTGTTAACAGTCTGCCCTCCCTCCCTCCCTCTGTTGTTTTGTGTTGAGTGACTAGTGTTAACAGTCTGTCCTCCCTCCCTCTGTTGTTTTGTGTTGAGTGACTAGTGTTAAGTCTGCCCTCCCTCCCTCTGTTGTTTTGTGTTGAGTGACTAGTGTTAACAGTCTGCCCTCCCTCCCTCTGTTGTTTTGTGTTGAGTGACTAGTGTTAACAGTCTGCCCTCCCTCCCTCTGTTGTTTTGTGTTGAGTGACTAGTGTTAACAGTCTGCCTTCCCTCCCTCCCTCTGTTGTTTTGTGTTGAGTGACTAGTGTTAACAGTCTGCCCTCCCTCCCTCCCTCTGTTGTTTTGTGTTGAGTGACTAGTGTTAACAGTCTGCCCTCCCTCTCTCTGTTGTTTTGTGTTGAGTGACTAGTGTTAACAGTCTGCCCTCCCTCCCTCTGTTGTTTTGTGTTGAGTGACTAGTGTTAACAGTCTGCCCTCCCTCCCTCCCTCTGTTGTTTTGTGTTGAGTGACTAGTGTTAACAGTCTGCCCTCCCTCCCTCCCTCTGTTGTTTTGTGTTGAGTGACTAGTGTTAACAGTCTGCCCTCCCTCCCTCCCTCTGTTGTTTTGTGTTGAGTGACTAGTGTTAACAGTCTGCCCTCCCTCCCTCCCTCTGTTGTTTTGTGTTGAGTGACTAGTGTTAACAGTGAATAAGCCAGCATTGGAATGACTCTAGTTGGTCCATGTAGGCACAAGAACAGTTGACACCACACAAAAACACAGGTTCCATCTGCGATCCGTTTGCCTCTAGGGGGCGCTGTTGTGTCCTGTTTCATTGTTGTTCTTTTGCTTTTCTTTTTTTTTTACCCCCCATCGTTTTACTTTGTCCTTCCTCTTTGCACCGCCGCTGACGTGTGACCAACAGGCTCCGCCCCCTGCTCGCTCTGCCCCCCGCCCCCCCCCTCAGGACTTCCTCTGTCGCGCCGTCTCCGAGTTGCCGTTGAGTCTGCTCCGCCCGGAGGGGGTCGCCGGCGCGCTGCTGCCGTTGCCCAGAGGGGGGCGCTCCCGCTCCCACTCAGGCGGGACTTCCTGTTTGCGCCGACGGGTCTCTTTGTAGCGGAGTGTTATATCACTGAGGGAGGAGAGAGGAGAGAGAGGACACATGGTTACACAAGCTCTCAGACGTCACAACGTTTCCCAACAGAGGTCCATGTGCCAGACACACACACAAACACACACACGCACGCACGCACGCACGCACGCACGCACGCACGCACACACACACACACACACACACACACACACACACACACACACACACACACACACACACACACACACACACACACACACACACACACGATACTTCCATATAGGCCAGAGAACACTACAGACTGGAAGTATCAGACGTGCACTTTTTACAATTCTATTGTTCTTTCCATTTGAAATGGATCCATATTTCATCAGCGTGTGTTGCTTTCATTTCGAGCGGGTGAGCAAGCTGTTTAACTGCCACTCTAAATCAACTCTTAAATACTTTGTGACGGTCAAAAAAAATGCTTTTGTTTTTTTTATTGTTATTAGGGGTTCAAGCCCCGAAGGGGCTGAAACCCTATTGTTTTTGTGCTGGTTTATTATTCTTGTTATTATTATTATTCTTGTTCATCTGCCCCACCGCAAATTCCCATGAGTTGGTAAATGGCAGAGACCTGAAATTTGGCCCAATGACAGATATTGTTGGCTGGTAGGTGCTCAAGAAAGATTTTTCGAATCGGCCTGAAGGTGGCGCTATAATTGAAGGTTTTACGTTAAAGGCCATAACTTCCGATTTTCAAACTTTTTTTTCTCCAGATGTTCAGGTGAACCTGCTCTACAAGTTTGCCATAAGGAACCTCAATGTCCGTCTGGAAAATTTTTGAGATATTTGGAAAAGTTTGGAAAACACATTTTTGACATCTCCTCCTAGACCGTTGAACCGATTTGCGCCAGAATCGCCAGGAAGCATCTATGGAGCAAGCTCTACAATCTACGATTTGTGGATTTTTGAAATCTATTGTGAGAGGGCGTGGCCTCACAGCTAAATTGTCATAACTTCATGACCGATTAAGGAATCTTCACGAAACTTGCAGGAGGTCTTCGGAGACCATCCTAGACCATGTGTGTCAAATTTTGTGCAATTCGACCAAAAGGGGGCGCCATAAACGCCAGAAATGGGCGTGGCTTGACATAAAAAAGGCTGTAACTCCACACCTGTTTGTCCAATGATCGCGAAACTTGTCAGATATATCAAGGAGGATGTCCTAGTCAGAATCAGAAGCTTTGTCATCTGCGCAAGGCTTGAACCCCGCCCATCGCCGCTTGCGGCTATATTTATTATTATTATTATCTTTGACTATTACTAGTGCAGTGCCCGTTCCCCCCATGCACCACCCCATGGGCAGAGAGAGAGACAGACACTACCGGCATTATAGTGTACAAGATATGAGGCTAGAACAACTTAATTTGAATCATATAGCCCTGTAAGTAGGGGGGTTCCCCTAGGCCTGGGCGATATGGCATTTTTTTTTTATCACGATATGGTTTCTTATATCGATCGATGTCGATATTTATCACGATATAAATTTATCAATAATACTAATTGCACATAAAAAGCACATGAAGAATTTTAGGGGCACAATTAAAATTCGATGCAGAGCGATATAGAATGTATAAGATACGACTCTATTAATCTCTGACCGGTTACAATTAAGTTGAATTCAATTCAAAGTATTCTCATGAGAGAGGCTCAATGCAGCTCAATGGCTATTGTTGTCATTAAATGATAACCCTTTATTTAGTCATCTGTTTGTCCATACTATTCACTTATGGCTTTTTAATGTACGGTAACTTGATCCATTTGCATTTTCATCTTATTATAATTGTTCTATGCTTGTTACTTGTTTTCCCTTATACCACTGGTCTTTGGTGTGCTTATTCTGTTGTGTGTATTGCATTATGTTGTTTTAATCATTAAAACAACATAATGCAACGTTACGTTCATTGCATTAAATTAATGCAATGAACGTCTTGGTCCAAGGCTAGGTGTTGATTATGCAGCTATAGTTAGCTGCTGTTGGTTTGATAAAGGAAGCAAAGACTGTTTAAACCATAGATGTGTAATGTTATTCGGATAGCTGCTATAGATGGTCTAACAGATAGCATAACGTTAGCAAGATTGTCAAGTATGAAGATATTAACGTTAGCGCGTAAGCTAACGTTAGCGTTAGCTAACGCGATGTAGATGCTAATTTGATAGCATTCATGACAGCCAGCTACCGCTACCCATAACCAGAACTACTGTCTGCTGCAGCTTTATCTCCCGTGTACAAATCAATTCCATCTGTTTATGTTACTCTTGCCAGGCCAGGCTCTAACTGGTTAGTAACAGCAACTCAACTCAGCTAGCCGACTGCGAGGCTCTGAGCAGAAGGGATTCTTCCGCAAACGCGTGCATCACATGGTTTATTTTCCATTGATGCCATTGGTTCCACTCAGTGTTGCCTTCAAATACCCCCCAAAAACGACACGTTATTCACAATAAGCATTGCTGTGCTAAGCTGCGGTCATGTTTCTGAGGGGTTGTGAACGCAACACTGAAAATATTTTTTATCGAAATTACAGCTCATAAATTTATCATCGTTATCGTGGCCGGTTTTTTCGTGAAAATTTTCGACATCGTTTTATCGCCCAGCCCTAGGTTCCCCACATTTTTGAGTAGCGAGCCAGATAGGAAAGTATAGCTGGTTAAGGGATGGGGCTTGGACCTTCCCCCGAAGATTTTGTACATTTTAAAGTAAAATGCATCAATCTAGTGCACTTTTAGAGCAACATTAAGAGGCTATATCTATGAAGAATTACACACATCTCTTTACTGTGCTGTGGCTTCGCAATAATGAAAAAATAAGTGTCTCCCTACAGTATATATTCTACATACAGGTCACTCGATCCGACCGACGGTTCTCGAGATACGCGAAGGACAGAGAGACGGACTTGCTCAAATTATAGTGTAGATGTCACTATGGTGTTTCACATTTTGAAAAAATTAAGTAATAAAAAAAAAAAATGCTTTTGTGAATGATCCTACAATATCTACAATATGTGGCAAAGCCCACCTATCTGGTGTAGGCTAAAACAAACCATGAAATGTATTTGCAAATACAATTTGACGCAGGTTTGGTAAAACAGGCTTTAGTGTTGTCTTTTGTAATGTTTTTAAATAACCAGGCAAACTATGTATGTTTTTATGTTGCCCTCTTGGCCAGTTTTTTTTTTACCTGGTTAAATGTTTTAAAAAAATAATAATAATAAGAATATATATTTTTATAATAATAATACATTTGAATATTAATTTTCATATTCGTATATAATTTTAATTGTTATATTCGAATATAGAATATTCTTTGACAGCCCTAGTGTGTGTGTGTGTGTGTGTGTGTGACTGGTAGGAGGTGCACCATGAGGTGAGCTGATCTGATCACTGGATGAAAGGCAGTTCAGTCGACATGCTGCTGATGTAGACTGTGTGTGTGTGTGTGTGTGTGTGTGTGTGTGTGTGTGTGGGGGGGGGGGGGGGTGCAGACAACTACCCTATTCTTCAATTAACAACCTCTATTGTCTCTTGTCTATCACAACTAGAATGTCCACACAGGCTGGCTGTCTTCTTTATGACTAAACTGACTGCTGTCGTAGATGTAATAATAACACAAAGGAGATTGAAGGGGATGGCTAAAAATGCAGATGACAATATTCACCACGGCAAAAAGAAATAGAGGAAAACAAACAAACAGAAAGGTGCCATGCAGGAAATGCAATCTGAGCTGTAGAGGAGCCCAAACGCCCCTCTGGATATGATTCTGGATCCAAACAGTGACGAGAGTGCTGCTCACAAACCAAACGGCACACTGCTGCCTCTCTCCTATACCTACCTCACTGCACATGGACATGACGGCATGACTGCTGAGCACGGGGGAGAGGAGGAGAGGGACAGAGGGGAGGAGAGAGGGAGGGAGGGAGAGAGGATGGAGGGGGTCCGGGAGGGGAAGAGAACAGAGGAGAAGCTTAACATGCTGGGGGGGCGGGACTAGGGATGTTCATCAGTTATCGATAATTGATTTTTTTTTTTTTTTTTTTTGCGGAGTAGGTTTGGGTGGAATTCGTTCCTCCTCGCCCCACACAATTGCACAGCCGACTAACGTGAGGTGGAGCTTCATATAGTCTAGTTTTCTGGCTGGGCACGGGCCTTTGTGCCAACAAAACCGTTTTAAACATGGGGAATTCACACCGGCATGCGCCGGGGACAGCAGTGTTGGAGAGGAGACACATTGAAATAAAGAGTTCATTGAGGAGAACACGTTGTCTTTCGTATTAAAAATAAAAAAATAAAAAAAATAAAAAATATTATTATTAATATGATCGATAATCGATAATTGATCGTTAATTTTCCCGATTTTCGATTTTGGACATTTTTCAAAATGAACATCCCTAGGCGGGACTTCACCTGACAGGAGCACAACTCAATAGAAGCCAAATCAAACCAAAGACAAGCTAAAGGAGTGTAGTATGACGTCATGATGAGGAAAATTAAAATCAAATACAGAGCCTGCTGCTCCAAATCACATTGGACGGGATCACTCACACAAAGCCACAGTGATGCAGTTCAACTGACCACTGTGTCTAGATCAGCGGTGGGCAACAGTTTTGTTCCTGAGGGCCATACTGACTTACATCAAGTAAGCGAAGGGCCACACATTGGAGATTATATACCTGCCAACACTCGTGACTTTTGCGGGAGTCTCCCTATTTTTAACCCTCTCTCCTGTTGTGATTGGTAATTTCTTGTTAATCTCCTGATATAATAGTGATACAAATCCAATGGCTGTATAGCAGATGAGATTTATTAACATAATTCTGCCTTTTATTGAGTTTTTGGGGGTCGTTTTGTTTTTCTTTGAGTCCGGCCTGCATGGGGCCGCATTTTGCCCCAGGCCCCAGCCTTTTAGTCATAAAGATGATTGAAAGATGGCCTATTCCATATTCCAAACTGAAATGTTATAACAGAAGTAGAGTATTGGCCAGAATGACATGAACATTTGGACACTTATTCAGCGGGTATCTTGCATGTTGCGTTCAGGTGCACTGTAAAAAAATAAAAATAAATTGCAATTCCATCGCGGGCCACATGCAGCCCGTATTTTGCCCATGTGTGGTCTAGAATGGTACTTCATACTGTACAATAGATGTTTCATCAAACACTTGTTGAATACTTGATTATTTTGCTTATTTGCAAAATGCAGAGGAAAACGCCCTGTACAGACAAAATATCATGTTCAGTATTAATAAATGTGCCAATACTTGTTACCACTGAACTTGATGGCACTAAAGCAGCCCAATCACAGTTGTTGTGGTCCTATGTGCAGTTCAGTTTTTGGAGAGATGCACGCAGCAGGACTGCAACAACAGCGATTGGCCGGCTTCGTATCTCCTCCAACCTGTCAGATTGATGTCCACCGATAGGGAAGACAACAGAGCAGATCCAAGCTGGGGAGGTTTGCAATTGCAAATATATGAATTTGTACGACACCTCATCTCCAAATTATAAAGACTACCAGATGTCACTGACTTTGTGGTGAGAAATATCCAGAACATGAGCTTCAGAAAATGTCAACACTACTACTACTTCTTCTGTTATTAGTTCCCTGTTAACAAAGCACGCCAAGAGCATTCTGGTGGTCCACTCATAGAATCCCAACTCGTTATTATAAGGACTAGTGCAGTGCCCGTTCCCCCATGCACCACCCCGTGGGCGCTTCCCCCCCCTCGCACACACACTGCACTCTGTCAGGTCCCCCTAAGCGCAAGTCTGAAGTCGATCCGACAAACGGTTCTCGAGATACGCGAAGGACAGACATACAGACAGTCCTGGAATGAGTCCAAATTGCATGAAATGCGGACCCCCATTTGAGAACCACTGTCCTAGAGGATATTATTTCTGAATGCGTGACTCATTATAGCCTACCATTATAGCCACTTAAAAATCTCTTAGAAATCTCACTTAACTAAGATCACTGAGCTCTACTGATTATTTCCCCTTGATTTTATTCATGACAGACTTGTAAATGCATATTTGGACAGGCACATGCATAGCAGGAGATTTCTTCACCCTCTGCTCTTAATTGGAACCTGAGGAGGGATGCTGCCCCCCCTAAACACAGGGTTGTTCCCGTGTTGACTTTCCCCTGTTAGTGTCAACGATATTCAAATATCGAACGTGTTTCGCGTCCGAATCGCACGGAAACAGGGCACTGCACTCCGTCGGGTCTCGAGATACGCGAAGGACAGAGCGACAGACGCCATCGTCATTATAGTATAGATTTTTCTAAATGTCTATGGAGAAATGAATGGGGAACGTGACTGTTCAGCTCTATAACCCACCACCCCTCTGCATCTATTGTCAAGCTTACCGGATGAAGAATCGCCACAGGGTCCAGGTGAGGATGAGGAGGATTCCGAGGACCCAGCACTGCATGACGGAGAAGGGGATGGGCAGCATGATGGTTTTGGGGTCGTACTTGAGGACTATGAGGAACTCCGTCACTGTGATGGCCGCCACCAGCCACGCCTGCTGGCCCAGTTTCCTGTGGAACTTCCTGAGGGGAGCAGAGGATTTCAAAGAGTATGGGTTTACCATGATGGTATAGCAGCAATACAGCGGAGCGTGTTTTGCAGTGTTTATGTGATGTGGGGGAAACGCAAATATCAATAATCACAGGAGATAAAGTACCCAAGGGCAACATGACCCATACAACAACTGGATGATGCAAAGCTTTCTACAAAGAAAGTTCAACTTCAAGTTTTATTATTACCCACGTGGCAGAGGACACTGAAATTCATGGGCATTACAACAATGAAGAACTAACAAGCAATAATCGCACGCATCTTAACACATTCACTGCCAGCTGTTTTTTTTTACTGTAGGTAGCTTCTGCCAGAGTTTTTCTTTGAGGATTCTGGCTCATCTTTCAAGACCTGAGGATTCTTTTCTGCTAAGATTTTGTGAACACAAAATATCTAAAAAGAACTAATAGAATGTGTGCTTTCTCTGTCTAAAAGAGTTAGTTTGTAGAGTTAGTAGTTATGTAGGCATTAGCACTTGAATACAGCATGGTTTCAGCATCTGAAAATTTAAGCTGAGATAAATAGCTTTTTGTGAAATTCGATAGAACAGTCACTTTAACCATTCATTTTTGGCATCAGTAAGACGTCAGACATCTAAACAATAGTTTTGAACAGTAATTTCCTCCATAACAGCAGGAAACACCCCTCTCCTTCAAACTCCTCCCTCCGTGTGTGTTCTTCTTGGCTGCAGCGGGCGTGTCACAAGCTCGTTTCTGTTGCTGCTGCTGCTGTGCCTGTCTGCTGGCGGCCGCTGGGCAAGTCTGGATGGGCTCGCTCGTTTCTTGGAGTTTCGGTTGAGAGCTTTGATGAAGCTTTTGCGATTCTGGTCTTATTTATGCTGCGTGTTTCAAAGTGTGTTCCACCCGTAATCTATTATGCAAATTTGCAATCCCTCACCGCCAGCAATCAGCGCGAAAGCGAAAGCGTTTTCGCCAATCCATTCTACAGTATGAGAATGGTTTCATCGCGCGTTCCCCTGCAGTTTTGGCTCTGCTTTTTCTAGTCTGGGAGAGCACTGTCGCCACTTAGTGGGTCGGTGGAATGGGTTGTACACGTTCGGTGGCTCCAATATTTATATAAGAGATGTAAAAGGGTTAGATGCACATCCCACGATCAAAAAAAAAATAATCTTTTTTTTGACGTATTAACACATTCACTGCCAGCCGTTTTTTTTTTACTGTAGGTAGGTTCTGCCAGAGGGTTTTTTTGAGGATTCTGGCTCATCTTTCAAGACCCGAGGATTCTTTTCTGCTAAGATTTTGTGAACACACAATATCTCAAAAGAACTAATAGAATGTGTGCTTTCTCTGTCTAAAAGAGTTAGTTTGTAGAGTTAGTAGTTATGTAAGCATTAGCAGTTGAATACAGCATGGTTTCAGCGTCAGAAAAATTATTCTGAGATAAACGGCTTTTTGTGAAATTCGATAGAACAGTCACTTTAACCATTCATTTTTGGCATCAGTAAGACGTCAGACATCTAAACAATAGTTTTGAACAGTAATTTCCTCCATAACAGCAGGAAACCCCCCTCTGCTTCCAACTCCTCCCTCCGTGTGTGTCTTCTTGGCTGCAGCGGCCGTGTCACAAGCTCGTTGCTGCTGCTGTAACCTCGCGTCACCAGGCTCATTGCTTTGCTGCTGCTGTGCCTGTCTGCGCGGCCGCTCTTTGAGAAAGTCTGGATCGGCTCGCTCGTTTCTTGGAGTTTTGGTTGAGAGCTTTGATTAAGCTTTTGCGATTCTGGTCATATTTATGCTGCGTGTTTCAAAGTGTGTTCCACCCGTAATCTATTATGCAAATTTGCAATCCCGCACCGCCAGCAATCAGCGTGAAAACGAAAGCGTTTTCGCCAATCCATTTTCATGAGAATGGCTTCGAGGAAACTGCTTTTTGCTTGCCTTCCTCTAGTCTGGGAGAGCACTGTCGCCACTTAGTGGGTCGGTGGAATGGGTTGTAAACGTTCGGTGGCTTCAATAATTATATAAGAGATGTAAAAGGGTTAGATGCACATCCCACGGTCAAAAATTTTTTTTTCATTTTTTTGACGGAGTAATACGTCATTGGCAGTGAACCGTTGGATTTTTTTTGATGGAGTAATACGTCGTTGGCAGTGAACGTGTTAACACGTCATTGGCAGTCAACCGTTGGATTTTTTTTGACGTATTAACACGTCATTGGCAGTGAACGTGTTAAGAGTCTAAATACATGTAAATAAGGCATATTAAAGGTGCATTCAGCAATGTTTTTGTGTTAAAATACCGGTAAGTGTTAAATGGCTCTATATTCTGACAGCAATCACTGAAATAGAGTGTTTGGTCAGTAACTTGGAACCCCCCCACTGTTCTCTCTCCTGTATCTCCGCAACCGTAACTCGTAGAGACTCAGGGATGGCGGCGTTGGATTCAGGGTGAAAAAATACATATAGTTCTTTACATGCATCGCTATATGACCTTCCGTTCCCCAGAAAATGCCAACTTTTCTTTGATTGGATAGTTTGAGGTCGCCACCATTTAAAAAAAAAATATATATATATATATATAGGCCCAAAATATCCAAACCTATGCTTTCAGTGTTACTCATTATACCTGCACATCTAGCCCGGCTATGCACCCAACCAGCCCTCCACCCACCCCATCACTCACGGGTCTTCCATGAAGTCGTAGATCTCCCTCATGGCCACGCCGCCCACGTTCACGAAGAAGACCAGGCGCAGCAACACCAGGTAGTGCTCCGGAGGCATCCACAGCACAAACTTCAGGTAGAAGGTGTTCAGCTCCGCCAAGAGGAACTGCCGATGAGGAGGTTAGGAGATGCGGGAGATGATTGCACAGGTTCAGAGGGACAGAATTCAACCAAAGCCTTTTCACAGGAGACAAAAACATCTTATTACGCTTGACTATTGCAGTGCCCGTTTACCCGTTGTTCTGCCATAAAGTGTCGCAAAGTGCAGTGCCCGTTCACCCACTCACTGTGTGTTGGACTTTTAGGGGGGGTTTCTGGGTAGTGTATGTAGTCCTGGAGCAGGGGGGTAGTCACTACTACCAGAGAGATGCACTACCCGGTAGTGCCATCACCAAATCCACCTTCTACCACCTCGAAAGCATCTCCAGAGTCCAGCCATCACCCTCAGACTCTGTAGCCGAGACCCGCCTCATCCACGCCTTTAGTCCTGGCAGCACATCAACCCCACCCTCATCCATCTCCACTGGCTCCTGCATCACCTACAAACCCCTGCTCCTCACTTACAAATCCCTCCAAGCACTTTCCCCCCCAAGTACCTATCATCAATATCATAACCTAACATCGGCACAACACATGGGCGGTGGCAGGCATATGACGCGCGTCATGTGATCAGCGGCACAACACATGGGCGGTGGCAGGCATATGACGCGCGTCATGTGATGCCCTTAGCACTAGTGTTAATTTTGTCGGCTATTTTGTTATTTAGTCTTAGTCTTATGGCTCAATTCCACCACATTTTACAGCCCTGCACAGCCCGTCACCACTCGGCTCTACTTGCTTCAACCCGATGGACGTTCTGCTTCGACCGCCCTTCATCTGCCCCCGCCCACACCTGGTCGTCACAGCGACCGCATATCTGCCCTCCACCCATGTTCTGAAATAGGCTATAACATAACGTTACAATTAAATCCATACACAGAACTTTTAAACTGTTTATGAAATACTGGTGCCTCTAAATTACCTACAGTGTGTGTGTGTGTGTGTGTGTGTGTGTGTGTGTGTGTGTGAGAGAGAGAGAGAGAGAGAGAGCAGTGCTGGCATGATCACAGTCCTTGATCCTGGCCTGAGCAGCCAGCTCATAGCATCACAGCATGTTGGGCGGGTGTTACAGTGTACATGGGCAAAAGTGACAATCGACCAGGAGAATGGATATCACTTTGTTGTTAGTCAAAACTCACAAGCGCTGCACGAGGGACGGGCGCGAGGGACGGGGGTTGCGCTAGAGTGAAGCCTCTACCCCCGCGGCCTCTCACCAGGCAAAACCGCGGCTTCACCAGGCGCCTGCGGCCTAGCGGAGCCGACGCAGCACTAACTACACAAGCGCTTCAGAGCAGCGGACTTTTGGACAATTGAAACCACCGCGGTAAACTGGTATGCAGCGCTGCATTGACAGTCAGTAGGATATAGAGAGTAAACACGATTCTGCCTGACCAATCAGTCGCCTACAATGTTTTCACGTCACGGTATGGACCCGGGTTGGCAGAATAGAACCCCGACGAGGCAGGTACTAAAAGTAGCCCAGCTCAGCCCCAAATCAAACCGAGCTGGGCCGGTTTATACCGGTGGGATGAGACCAAAAGTCGAGTCGAGCGGAGCGGGACCGCGCTACTAGCTGCGGTGGGATTGGGCCATAAGTCCCGTGTTAAATGTCCTTGTTAGTCTTTATCATATTTAGTCAACCTCATCCTGTTTTTATTTAGTCAAGTTTTAGTCGACTAAAAGTTTGAGCATTTTAGTCTCAGCTTAGTCAAATAAAACCATAAGTATTTTAGTCTAGTTTTAGTCAACGAAAACTGTTCACATTTGAGTCTAGTTTTAGTCAATGAAAACTGTTGAATCTGCTGATGCGCTTGCACTAGTAATTGTAATTCGAAGCAGTGTTGGCAACTCTTTCCCAGGGAAAGTAGCTAATGGTGACCCTGCCCACCCGGGCCAGTGTTGGCGTGCGGCGGTAGCAACGACAAGTGGGCCGTATTTACAGTCCCTGCTCAGCCCGCAGCTGAGGGGAGAATGGAGGGAGACTGGCTGTGCGGAAATCACTCAGACTTCTCTGGATATAATGTAGACAAGCAAGTAGCTGTACATTTTGGGAACACAATGCCTCATACACACATAGATAAGACCCTTAGCTAAGACTGGGTGGGTTCTGTTGTAACTACTGTAAATGTTTTTAAGACAGCTACATGTCAGCTACATCTATGATGCTGCAGCACAGGAACCTGAACTGCTGCATTGAGGGGAAACCGTCTATAATTAGTGTTAATTTTGTCATCTATTTTTAAATTGTGTCGACTAACATTTTTCGTCGACGAAATTAACACTACTTAGCACACACAGAAGCACGTCCGTCCGACCGACCACACACAGCATGACACAACGGGGACAAGGCGCCTGTCGGGTTGCACTGTACCGCCGATGTGTTTTGCACGTTACCTCTTCAAGAGAGATTAGGGGGGATCCTTCTTACCATGAAGATGATGCCCAGCACAGCCAGCCAGCGGCGCACGGTGGAGGCAGGCTTCCACTCAAACTTCACCCAGCTGTACGGCGTGAACTGGAAGGCTATCCGCTTGATCTTCCCCCTGGAGAAGACACAGCACGGGGGGCAGAGATGATCAGACGTCTGCTTCTGCACTTTAACAGGCAATAACACTCAGCTTAAAAGTTCACAGATTCACACGCGTTATTCCAAAGGTCTGAAACAATCCAGCTGATATTGGAAAATAACTACACCCTTCACTCAACTCTCACACAATAAAGAAACAAGTAGTAAACATATTGTGTGTGTGTGTGTGTGTGTGTGTGTGTGTGTGTGTGTGTGTGTGTGTGTGTGTGTGTGTGTGTGTGTGAGTGTGTGTGTGTGTGTGTGTGTGTGTGTGTGTGTGTGTGTGTGTGTGTGTATATTAGGGGTGGGGGGAAAAATCGATACACCATAGTATCGCGATATTTTGCCTGACGATATTGTATCGATATTTGGACGCCAAGTATCGATATTAAAAATATATATATATTTTCTTTTTGCAGGCCATGCCATGCCAGGCCACCGGGCACCGAAGCGCTTGATGTTGCAGTCTGCGCCTGCAGTGGCATATTGAGTCCAGAGAAGCTTAATAATGTAGCCTACATTTTGGGCAAAAACAAAACAAAACAAAAAAACACTGCATGTTTTACTTCCGCTGATGTCAAGGAAAAGGTAGGAAAAGGAGTTAGACAATATATCGAAATATCACAAGATTCAATATATCGCAATATTCAATATATCGCAATATCGGCGATATCGCAATACTATCGTATCGTGACTCAAGTATCGTTTTAGTATCGTATCGTAGGCATCTGGTGATTCCCACCCCCTATATATATATATATATATATCACAAAGGAATCCCCACGCACAGCCAGTGTGATCAGGTGCTGGTCGGTTTGCAAGAACATGAAACATAAATTGAAGAAAATAACCACCGCACACTTAAATTGACTTACTGAGATTTATTCAGTGAACAACGCGTTTCGCGTGTATGCGTCATCAGGTTCACTCAAAAAAAATTTTTTTGAGTGAACCTTATAAACCTCAAATGAACAAAAAAGTGCAACAGAAGTGCAACTAGGGCTAAAAACCAATTGAAATAAGGCAGACTTGAATTACAGGCCTATATGTTTTTAAATTTAAACAAGTCAAACTGGTCGTGCTCAGAAAGTCTTATTTGAACTGTATGAAATATGAAATAAAAGGCAGACTTATCTTGAATTACATGCCTATATGTTTTTAAACAAGTTAATAATAATAATAATAATAATAATAATAATAATAATAATAATAATAATAATAATAATAAAATAAGTTAACCTGGTCATGCTAATCCAGTTTCAATAGTCTGAATTTAACTAATATGAAATAAAAAGGCAGACTTTTCTTGAATCACAGGCAGGCTATATGCTTTTTAGTTAAACTGGTCATAACTTTTAATTAAACTGGGGCCATGCTAATCCAGTTTCAATCATCTGAATTGAACTAAAATGAAATATGAAATGAAAAGGCAGACTTCTCTTGAATTACAGGCAGAGCGTATGCTTCAGCTTGTTAAACAAGTAAAACTGGTCAAGCTAATCCAGTTTCAATAATCTGAATTTAACTCAAATGAAATATGTTTTTTTTTTTTTTTTTTTTGGGCCAATGTCAATTAAAACGGCCCCGCGACCCACCTTTGGGTCGCGACCCACCAGTTGAGAAACGCTGAACTACAGTACAAGGCCGGTCCCCGATTGGCCCATGCACAAGCTATATGCGAGCCGTGTGTAGAGCAAAGTGTGTGGAGTCCCAGTGTGTAGAGCAGAGTGTGTAGAGCATGCGTGTGTAGAGCAGAGTGTGTATAGCATGCGTGTGTAGAGCAGAGTGTGTGGAGCACAGTGTGTAGAGCACAGTGTGTAGAGCAGAGTGTGTATAGCATGCGTGTGTGGAGTCGTACTTGTATGTAGGAATGTTCCAGAGGCCCTGCCACTGGTAGGGTTTCATTGACAACCAGCCCAACGTCTTCATACCACAGTAGATCCCCAGACTGTTGCACACCAACACATCCATGATCCACTGCAGGAATGGAGAAAGAAAAGGATGAAATTTTTTATCAAATTGGGTGATTTCTGTCTGTTATTAAGGCATATATATATATATTTGTTTTTATATACGTTTTCAGATGTGCCAAAACCATATCAGTGATAAAGTGCTATCTAATATCTAATCATCTTTATTATGGCTCCCCTGTTTCATATTGTATACATATATTCGATTACATTTTGTTCTACAGTTATTTCTATATGGTACCAATTCGATGTTGTATAAATCAATATTTAAGTAAGTAATGGTGTGTGCTGGTAACATCTGTTTGTAGCCATTTGTACTGTAGTAACTGTCCCGCTACTGTGTGCTGGTAACATAGTTGCGACCTAGTTTGCGTTAACACGTGTTTAAATTGGCGCCACAACACAACGGCTACTGTATATTCTTTTTCTGTGCTCGTACTCTTCTTTCCTTCTCCCCCCTGCTTCATCTCACTACCATCGCTGCTGCAACCACCCAGTTCCTCCATGAAGACCTTCAAGGTTCATTATCATATCAACGAATGGGCATAAGGCAGAAATGTAATGGCTTAAAGTCCCTGGAAACCAGAAATATTTCTTTATTATTTAGCATTTTGAGTTCATCACATCACAGGACCCTATGTTAATAAGCTACCAGCCAAATTTGAACGATGATGAACGTTGCAAAGTATATAAATTTAGGTTTGACAGGTGTGGCAAAACGCATGAGATTTCATTATTTTTTAGAGTGTACTTTCTCCCGCGGAATGTGTGGGCGTGTCCGTCTGCAGCAGGGACATTTATCTCCTCCGAGAGAGAGAGCGCGAGAGAGAGGGGGGGGAGGGAAACGGAGAAAGAGATCAAGTTACACAGCACTTGCGTGTGTGTGTGAGAGCCACCAGCCTGTGTGTCTCTCGCTCTCTCACTGAGAGAGAGAGAGAGAGAGAGAGAGAGAGAGAGAGAGAGAGAGAGAGAGAGAGAGAGAGAGAGAGAGAGAGAGAGAGAGAGCCGACACCTTGCTAATCTCACAAGCATAGCGCTTGGCAGATGCACACAGAGGGAGACGGACAGCAAGGGAGCGCTGTCACTGGGGGCAAAGAACGGACTTGCCATAGGTGGGTGCGGATTGCGCGCGTGTACAAAGGTTATATAGAGCTTATGACGTCATAAGCTCCTGCGTTTTAGCACCTCACGCACTGCTGTCTTCAATGAGGAAGTACTTTGTAGAATCTTGTAGAAAAGTGGCGATTTTAAGGCTTTGGGTTGAAAGTAATGTATAATAATTTCGGAGGCACAAAATTACTAACATAAGACCCTAAATAACATAGTTAGAACGTTTTTGTGGATTTTGGTTTCCAGGGACTTTAAGCTGCACCAGAAGGCTTCGGAGAGCAGGAGAATACAAGATCATAACGCTGTCCATCCTCAGTGCTCCACTTTCTGTCTTCCTCCGACACACTCTACTGCAGAGCAAGGTGACTGAATTACAGCTACCTGCCTTCTAGCCCAGTGAATGAACAAAATTAGGTTGCAACCCCAATATTTTATTGCATCAACTATTGGGGTCGCAACCTAATTTCGTTATACTTGACTGGTATAATGACAATAAAGATATTCTATTCAATTCAATTCAATGACTGAAGGAAAAAGCTGGCCTCAGTGTTGGTTTTCCTCACTAGGAAGTGCTCAATGCCTAGGGGCTCGCTCTTGCCCGCCCTGCAGCTCGCCGAGCTGGCCCTGCAGCTTTTATACGCAGCTCGGCCGCTGCATGGCCCCACCTGCTCTTGTGACATCACTGATGATGTCACACACGTGTGAGCCAACAGAGCCTCGCCTGCTCTGTTGGCATGCGGGTGTGGGTGTGTGTTGCTCACAAAATGTCTACATGCGCGGGTGTGTGTGTGTGTGTGTGTGTGTGTATGCCCCTTAAGTTTACATCAGTGCCTGATGTCATAAGATGATGATGATGTCATCAGTGATGTCACAATGCCTCCTATGACATCATCAGTGGGACAAAAATGGAAACAAACAGAGAACAAACATTGACCACTTGCTCCCGTTTATAATTATAGATAATTATCTTCACATATTAGTAGATGGATTTGCTGACGCGATGTTTATATTTGATCCACTGATTTGAAATGTAGCAGTGTAACTTAGTTATTTGAAGGCACGACTGTTGACAGGTGCTTTCTCTCAGTGCCCCACCCCATCTTCACCCCATAAAGAAAGGCGGCAGGAAGCCTGGTACGTACGTGGTCCCACCCCACCCATCTTCACCCCATAAAGAAAGACGGCAGGAAGCCTGGTACGTACGTGGTCCCACCAGCACTCGGAGAAGTTGGGCAACTGGTGCTCCAGACTGTACTCCAGGAACTCAAACATCACACTGATGATCATGCACATCCACCAATCCCGAATCATCAGCGTCTGAGGGAGAGCAGGGAGGACAGAGGAGGAGAGGAGGGAGGACAGAGGAGGAGAGGAGGGAGGACAGAGGAGGAGAGGAGGGAGGACAGAGGAGGAGAGGAGGGAGGACAGAGGAGGAGAGGAGGGAGGACAGAGGAGGAGAGGAGGGAGGACAGAGGAGGAGAGCAGGGAGGACAGAGGAGGAGAGAAGGGAGGACAGAGGAGGAGAGGAGGGAGGACAGAGGAGGAGAGGAGGGAGGGCAGAGGAGGAGAGGAGGGAGGACAGAGGAGGAGAGCAGGGAGGACAGAGGAGGAGAGCAGGGAGGACAGAGGAGGAGAGGAGGGAGGGCAGAGGAGGAGAGGAGGGAGGACAGAGGAGGAGAGGAGGGAGGACAGAGGAGGAGAGGAGGGAGGACAGAGGAGGAGAGGAGGGAGGACAGAGGAGGAGAGAAGGGAGGACAGAGGAGGAGAGGAGGGAGGACAGAGGAGGAGAGGAGGGAGGGCAGAGGAGGAGAGGAGGGAGGACAGAGGAGGAGAGGAGGGAGGACAGAGGAGGAGAGGAGGGAGGACAGAGGAGGAGAGGAGGGAGGACAGAGGAGGAGAGGACAGAGGAGGAGAGGAGGGAGGACAGAGGAGGAGAGGACAGAGGAGGAGAGGAGGGAGGACAGAGGAGGAGAGGAGGGAGGACAGAGGAGGAGAGGAGGGAGGGCAGAGGAGGAGAGGAGGGAGGACAGAGGAGGAGAGGAGGGAGGACAGAGGAGGAGAGCAGGGAGGACAGAGGAGGAGAGGAGGGAGGACAGAGGAGGAGAGGAGGGAGGGCAGAGGAGGAGAGGAGGGAGGGCAGAGGAGGAGAAGGACCAGGTCAGAAAAACACAGTAGAAAGAAAGTGAATGTAAGGAGCATCATAATCACAGCAAAGTCAAAGCCTGGAGCTGGTGGTACGTGGAGCAGCTGACGTTCTTACCACCCTGCTATATTCCCTGTGGAGAGTCAGTCTCCTCTGACGTTCTTACCACCCTGCTATATTCCCTGTGGAGAGTCAGTCTCCTCTGACGTTCTTACCACCCTGCTATATTCCCTGTGGAGAGTCAGCCTGGAGCTGGTGGTACGTGGAGCAGCTGACGTTCTTGCCACCCTGCTATATTCCCTGTGGAGAGTCAGTCTCCTCTGACGTTCTTACCACCCTGCTATATTCCCTGTGGAGAGTCAGTCTCCTCTGACGTTCTTACCACCCTGCTATATTCCCTGTGGGGAGTCAGCCTGGAGCTGGTGGTACGTGGAGCAGCTGACGTTCTTGCCACCCTGCTAGATTCCCTGTGGAGAGTCAGTCTCCTCTGACGTTCTTACCACCCTGCTATATTCCCTGTGGAGAGTCAGTCTCCTCTGACGTTCTTACCACCCTGCTATATTCCCTGTGGGGAGTCAGTCTCCTCTTGCCTCAGAAACACAGCAGGAAAACAGAAACATGGCAGCTGTGTGCTCCAACAAAACCTTCTGGAAGATCCCAGAGAAGCGATTTGAATCTATTGGGCAACTTTTTCATGACTGTTGATGCTTAAAGCCCCTCACTGTTGATGCTTAAATTGATCTGATCTAATCAATGGTGTTTTTCTGACATGGATGACAAGAATGCACTGACAATTTGCTATATTTCCGTACTTTTGAGATGATGGTAGCTTGTAATATACACCCATTGTACTTCAGGGGTAACATATGCAGCAAAGAGAAACCATCTCCTTCTCACAGTGGTGTGTTGAATGAAGAGACACCTTACCTTGATATACCAACCCAGGAAGTGAGCTGGAACAAAGCCATCCATCTTGTCCTGAAGAGACAAACCAACATGTTCATCTAACATCATGCTCTCCCCACAAGAAACTCAGTCCTACAGTCAACACAGCACGTCCTCATGCCTGTCTGTCCACTCAGTCCTACAGTCAACACAGCACGTCCCCACGCCTGTCTGTCCACTCAGTCCTACAGTCAACCCCACAGCATGTATGTCCCCACCCCTAAACTTGGCTGGGCATCACAAAACACAACAATCTAATATTGAATTAAACCAGACAAAGTTCTGGTTCACAAGTTGTTTTTTTAAACCTACATGTAGACTAAAAACCTATTCACTACTTTGGTTGATCTTTTCTTTTCTTTTTAGTTGTGTTGTTATTGTTGAACATCACAGTTCATCCAAATGAAGTCTGCATTACATTCTAAATACATCATGCTCAGTATTTTAGCACCTAGTTTCCCGTTATTTACAGGTATATTCTTGAGTTCCAACGTCTTATCTGATCTTATCTGAAAGAAAACAGTGTATTAGTAAACACTGCTCACTCAGAGTTTGATACTTTGACAAGACCTTTGAAAAAGATGTGCTGTCATTTTGTGGAGCGAGTGGTGGTTGAGCCACTCAGAGGAAGTGAAAGCAGGCCAACAGTGAAGATGAGGACTGGGTCAGGGTGGCAGACTGCTTCCCTGGAGGGAACAAGGCCTGCTTCTACAGACAGGCTATCATCTGCACCAGACCCAACCCTCTGGAGCCAGCCAGCACACAACCACACATACTGTGTGTGTGTGTGTGTGTGTGTGTGTGTGTGTGTGTGTGTGTGTGTGTGTGTGTGTGTGTGTGTGTGTGTGTGTGTGAGAGTGAGTGTGTGTACGCGTGCGCGCGTGCGTGTGTGTGCACGTGCACGTGAGAGAAATAGTGTCAGACTGGAAATGAATGCACTGTGTGTGTGTGTGTGTGTGTGTGTGTGTGTGTGTGTGTGTGTGTGTGTGTGTGTGTGTGTGTGTGTGTGAGAGTGAGAGTGTGTACGCGTGCATGTGTGTGTGTGTGTGCACGTGCACGTGAGAGAAATAGTGTCAGACTGGAAATGAATGCACTGTGTGTGTGTGTGTGTGTGTGTGAGAGAGTGAGTGTGTGTACGCGTGCATGTGTGTGTGTGTGTGTGCACGTGCACGTGAGAGAAATAGTGTCAGACTGGAAATGAATGCACTGTGTGTGTGTGTGTGTGTGTGTGTGTGTGTGTGTGTGTGTGTGTGTGTGTGTGTGTGTGTGTCTGCGTGCGCACAGCGTGTGTGTGTGCACGTGCGCGTGAGAGAAATAGTGTCAGACTGGAAATGAATGCACTGTGTGTGTGTGTGTGTGTGGGTGTGTGTGTGTGTGTGTGTGTGTGTGTGTGTGTGTGTGTGTGTGTGTGTGTGTGCGCTGTGAGTAGACATTAGGTTGATCTAAGCCATTTCCCTATTCGTGATAAGTGAGAATGGAGCTTGCCTGAAAATAAATAGCTCTAAACTTTCACTGAGTTCCTTCTTCAGTGTCAAGTGAGACATTTCTACTTTATGGAAGGTGACTTTTGTTACAAGTGGTTACATCAGCAGATTCCACACATCTTCTGTTTGCTGCATTTCAATTTGGGCTCTCTCTCAAGTGGGCTCTGTCTGTCTGTGATTTTGGCCCCACATTGTGAGATTTGAGATGATTTTAGTCAGTAATGATGTCACTGATGATGTCACATCATTACTTTTTTTTTTGTGTGTGTCACATCATTACTGACTGATGTCTATGACATCATCAATGTGTGAACTCTACTTTTCTCTCACTACTGATCACTCAGTAACGTCATCAGTGATGCAAAGATGAGCAAATTGTGCGCTGAGTGATGTCACTGTGAGCAATCCATCATGATGTGATCACTGGTGGTCACTCGAGTAATTGTGATGTCATCAGTGAGTGATGTCATCAGTGATGCGAAGTTACATTACATTACATTACATTACGTCCTTTGGCAGACGCTTTTATCCAAAGCGACTTACAATAACACATTTCTGTCAGCAATAGGGCAATCCACTATGCAACACAGTCTATGACACCTACAACTTCTGAAGGAACAGTGGTACAAGTTTAGTTTAGCTTAGGTTCGTTTTTTTTTTTTTTTAAGAGAGAAAGAAGTTAGTTCAAGAAGGGCTCAGATGGAGCATGAAAAGGTGAGTCTTTAGTCTTTTCCGAAAGATCAGCAGTGATTCAGCCGTCGTGACCGAAGGTGGAAGCTCGTTCCACCATTGAGGTGCCAGGGACGAGAAGAGTCGCAAACGGGATGAGCGACTTTTGAGCCCCCGTAGTGAGGGAGGGGCGAGGTGTCCTGCACTGGTGGAGGAGCGGAGGGAACGGTGAGAGATTTGGAGCCTGACCGTAGATTGTAAGTACAGAGGGGCTGTCTGGTGTACAGCCCTGTAGGCCAGAACCAGTGTTTTGAATTGAATGCATGCCGAGATGGGAAGCCAGTGAAGGTCCCGGAAGAGGGGAGTGACATGAGAGAATTTGTTGGGCAAATTGTGCGCTGCGCATGCCAATAGAGCAGGCGAGGCCACGCAGCAGGCGAGTTGCGGGCGAGGCCGCGCGGCGGGCGAGCTGCGTATGCGATCGCGTGCAGCGGGCGAGCGAGCCCGCGCAGCAGGCGAGCCTAGGCATCGAGCGCACACAGTGCACAAGATATTTCTAGTATATTGCATAAGCAAACACGAGCAAGTGTACAGTGATGATTGTGAACTTGAGCGGTGTAACCCTTTTAAAGGTGAAAAGGGCCGGTCTCTTCTCACCCAGATGTTGTGAAAAGGGTCGCTGGTGTTCCCTGGGTCATAGATCAGGCAGTTCCCTCCGTAGTCTCTCTCCGGCAGCGGGACGCCCAGCTTGGGGTCGATGTACTTCATGAACTGTCGTCCATCGTGCACCGTCTGGGGAACGAGAAGAAGCACAACCAACATCAGAACTTTGCAAAATATTCTCCATGACCAGGAGCAGCTGCACTGAGACAACCAGGAAGTGACATCTGACGAGGAACTATTCCATTCAAAATGACTATGTATAAATTGCATGTTGCAATTTTAGTTTTCACAATTGATTTTAAGAGAATAGTGACATATCTGAAACATGGAAATTATATTGAATTTAATTTGGAATGGCTGATGTAGTCACAAATAGTTCCGTTTTTGGTCATACGCCTCTCAACGCTCTGCTCGTTGAACACCTGCTGGTTAACGAGCACATGGAAATGGTCAAATCGAAAATGGCTGTCACTGATAGGCGGTTATGAAGAGTGACAGGTAAGAGGCCCAATGAGAATTTAGGAGCCTTTTCCACAGTGTGTCTGAGACGTGTGTGTGTGTGTATTAAACTTATCGAATGTGTGTTTGTCTGTGCATAGGTTCATGTACGCGTGAGCTTTTGAATATTTGAGCGAGTGGGTATCAGCCCGTCAGTGCTGTTATCTCAGCACACCCACCTGGAACAGGATGAAGATGAGGAACAGCTCGTAGACGACGGTGACGCAGAGCCAGAACCTCCAGTAAGCTACACCGAGGGAGAGAGAGAGAGAGAGAGACAGAGAGAGAGAGAGAGAGAGAGAGAGGGAGAGAGAGAGAGAGAGACACACACACACACACACACCAGAGGGGTAGGTTAGTTACACAACATCTTGGACCTTCCAGTGACACGTCTGTCTCTAACCAGCAGTGTTGGGGGTAACTCATTACAAAAGTAACATATTACATGTAATATATTACTTTTAGCAGTAACTCAGTAATATAACTTATTACTTATAGGATTTCAGTAATATTATACCAGTTACTTTGTCAAGTAACTCAAGTTACAAATTGAGTTACATTTTATTAAATCAAAGCACATAAAGTACCTGTTTTTCTTTTTACATATACTGCCTGTTTTTATGCTTGTGCTTGTTTGAGACAAATAAAAATCAAATCAAATATTTAAAAAAGATACAATCATTTCCTAATCAAACTGTGTGTTTTTATGCAAATAACCACCACTATAGATGACACTAACAAGGGAAAAGGATAACATTTAGAATTTTGGATTGTTTACAGTGACTTTTTTCAGGATGGTTCCGGGGCGGCTATTGTTTTGGTAAAAGTCATGCAAAAGTAGTGTAAAAAGTAACAAGTTACTCTACACAGAAAGTAACATTGTAAAGTAACTTATTACTTTCAAATGAAAGTAACTAGTAATATGTAATATATTACATTTGGAAAGTAACTTGCCCAACACTGCACGTGAATCATTATGAGTACCGTAAATTCCGGACTATAAGCCGCGGCTTTTTTCCCGTTTTTTGGCCTTTTTTGGCCCCTGCGGCTTAAATAACGGTGCGTCTTATCTATGGATTTTTTCAGCAAACGGCCACTCGGGAACCTCCAAAATCTATGGATGTTGGTATGAGGCAGAACGAGAGCAAGACAGACATTACGAGAGCGAGACCCTGATTGGATGATGTTGCAAAAAATGTGTCTCGCGACCTGATTGGAGCACTGTGCCACTACGCTCTCTCAGCCACTACGGTAAAACACCCTCCCTCCTCCCTCGCTCCGGGGGGAAAAAGGCAGCGATTGAGAATTCATTGAAATTGAATGTAACATTCCCAATTCTATGTATTACATTCTAAAAAACTAACAGCAACATTTTGGAAGGCTAAGCCACACAACTAGCTCGTTGTAATCTAACATCATGCTTCAAAAGATGGAGAACTGGCTGTGTTACGACGATGGCGGCGAGAAGAAGAAGGAAAGAAGGAAATCGAGTAGCAGCACGTAACCTTGGCATCAGGGTGTTGACACAGAGAGCAGACGGCCGAGGTGCCGTTCAGATCCGACTGAAGGCTCAAGTTTGCCAGTGGATCCTGACAGCGTGGAGGAGTGTCAAAACATCCACGATCAACAACGGGTTCCGAAAGGCTGGACTGCTGCGTGATGAAGAGGAGGACGCCGCCAGCTGAGGGCCTTCAGAGGCTGTTCGATTCCGACAGTGACGAAGAGGAGTTTGTTGGTTTTGAGAGCGACAACGAAGGAGAGAGGAGAGTGGCTGATGAAGCCACCCTGAGCCTGTTCGTTTCCGACACTGAAGATGAGGACTTTGGTGGTTTTAGTACGCAGGAAGAAGACGAAGATGAGGATTAATGACTTGACTTTTCTGGTTACAGCCGTGTACTGCACCTTAGCCTAAAAGATGAAGACGAGGATTAATGACTTTTCTGGTAGGCTGATTACCGTATATTTTAAGCAGCCGTGTTACTGCAACTTTAGGCTTACGCGCTTACTGTCGTGTTACAGGCACTTTATTTTGCACTTTAAAAAAAAAACATTTAATTTAGCCATTGATATTGCCTCGTCAAGCGCTGTAAGCTTTGTTTTTTGTTATGGTACTACTGTAGGCTATAATGTAGATCAGTGGTTTTCAACCTTTTTCATGCCAAGGACCCCTAAATTTACACAGCACAGTACATGTTCTGTAGCTACTATTGCACTAAATGGTAACACTTGAATACGTTATGCAAATATGCAACTTGTTTTGTTGAAATGTTAATAAATGGGAGCTTCCCCAAACAGCCATCTCTTTTCCGACAATCCCCTCTGTGCACGAAGCCTTACATATGGTAATTAAACATCAAAACACCCGCGGCTTATAGACCGGTGCGGCTTATAGAAGAAAAAAATAGTCACCTTTGAAGGTGCGTCTTATAGACCGGTGCGCCTTATAGTCCGGAATTTACGGTAATACTTATGACTGTGTCTGTCACCAAATGTACTGTATTTGGACTCTTCTCTCAAAAGAAGACTACGACCGTTGCAGGCACACATACCAGTGTTATGATCAGAGGGATTTCAATTCAGTATTCAATATGATGCTCTGTCAGGAGATTTAAAACAACTTCAAACATTGGGGGGGAAGTTGTGAAAGCCTAGACCTATTTTACTATGAAACAGTTTCTGCAGCATCAAAAATAAAAATAAAAATAAAAATAAATAAATAAAAACAGTCGTTGGTTACGTAAGGGTTAATGCACGACGAGGTGTCCATTATCACTTTTTAAGGGACGACGTGGAGGCGTGAACCATCCGAGGCGAAGCCGAGGATGGTTTGCCTCCGCGAAGTCCCTTAAAAAGTGATAATGGACACCTCGAAGTGCATTAACCCGCTTATACCATGGTCACTTGCCAAAGAAACAAAACAAGACCATTCATTTATATTTTCATGCATTTTGCAATCAAAATCTAGTTTTCATAACCTTGAATATGAGTTGAGAACCGGCGAGACAAAATACCGGTAGTCCCCTCGAGATTAGGCTATCATTGGATAAAATGGCTGCTTAGTTTCTACACCTGGCACAATTCTAGAATCAAGCTAACTAATAATTTGGCCAATTGTAGCCTATGTAACAACATACAAAATAAAACGGCAATGTCTAAGAATGCAACGCCATGTAACTGGGTCGTTTAAACTCGCATTCCAGGGAATTGCGTTAACGTCTGCGGGTCTTATAAGACGTAAATGGCGCGAGGCAGGAGTAGAGTGAAAACTATCTGCTTTCAGTATGTTGGAGTCCAGGTATGTTTTGTACAAGGACGTCTCTCAGTGTGCAATCCCGCACCGCATCGTCAATACACGTTCGCTAATAAAACTGCTTGTTTTGCCATCTGCGGGAAGGCTCAAACTGTCAATAGTGTTTGGCAACATGGAAACGACTCTATACATGAGTATTATTCTCCAGGGTTTACTGTGGGACAGAGAAAATGTGCGTATGAAGAGGAGAGAGAGAGAAAGGAGGACAGCACAGCGCTGTTGACAGTGCAAGCTTCCCTGCCTCTCTCTCTCTCTCTCTCTCTCTCTCTCTCTCTCTCTCTCTCTCTCTCTCTCTCTCTCTCTCTCTCTCTCTCTCTCTCTCTCTCTCTCTCTCTCTCTCTCTCTCTCTCTCTCTCTCTCTCTCTCTCTCTCTCTCTCTCTCCTCGGCTGTTCACGCCCATTTTCTCTGTCCGGAGAGTCGTTGCCAAACACTATTGACAGTGGCTCATAATGGCTCAGAGCCGGCTTCTGTCAGGGGAGGGAAATCTCCGAAACGAAAATCAAAATTGTAAATAAGAGTTATTTTTGATAAACTGAGCACACAGGGGTGATTTAAATAGTTACTTTGACCGACTCAATTTTTTTCTCAAGTAACAAAAGTGTCATATTAACCCTTAACGGGGGTATAGAGCTCAAACAGCTCTCTTGATAACATTGATGAAACTATGGCGCATTGATATGAATGGTGAACAGACCATTTAGCTAGGTGTACATTATCACTGTACAATATCACAAAATAATGGACACCTTGCAGCCAATCAGAATCGAGTATTCACCCAGACCATGGTATAATTTGCGTTAGTTCCCAGTGTATACGCTCAGTTTGCCACGCCCTGCGGCACCTCCTGTCGGTCACCCAGTGGGAGTTGCAGGTTGGAAAAAGCTACAATTCCCACCGGCTCTTTTCCCGGGAAACCAAACAGGACAGCTTGAGCAGCGTTAAAGGAACAGCTCACCCTAAAATCCAAAATACATATTTTCCCTCTCACCTGTAGTGCTATTTATCCATCTATTCACCTTATGTTCCAACACAGGACTCAGCCTGTTACTTCCTATTGTGTTGACACTTCCTGTGACAGTACAGTACTATAGTGAGCAGGTAAAACAGACAGGTGTTTTGAACAGGAAGTCATAACACAACTGGGTCAAGTGGGCGGGGCTACAGAAGGTGGATATCGTTTTGTGTTAGTTGCCTGAGTTTTGGAGATATTGGCGCCAGAGTTTCTGCCTTCTCTCCAATACAATGGAACTGGATGGCACTCGGCTTGTGGTGCTCAAAGTGCCAAAGAAATACATTTGATAAACTCAACACAGCAATGTCTCTTTCCAGAAATCATGACCCCGTTACTCAAGATAATCCACAGACCTTGTTATGAGCAGTTTCATGGAGGAACTATTTTCTTTTGACCGAACTACACCCGCTAGCTGCTAGCTAGTTCCTACATGAGACTGCAAACGAAAGATGCTGTTACAATGCTGTTTTTCAAATGTCTTTTTTTGGTGCTTCGAGCACCACAAGCCGAGTGCCGTCCAGTTCCGTTGTATTCAAGAGAAGGCAGCCATCTCTGCGGCCGATATCTCCAAACCTCAGGCAACTATCCCAAAACGATATGGATAAATCGCACTACAGGTGAGAGGAAAAAGATGTATTTTGGATTTGAGGGTGAGCTGTTCCTTTAAGCAGCATGGTGCTTGCCTGCAACAAGCTGAACAACGCCTGAAGCTACCTGGCTGGCTCAACAGGTCAGGGAGCATGAGAGCGTGACGCACCGTCTCTCTACTCAAAGGAGTGGGTGAGAAGAAGCGGGAAACGCGAGGGGAGCAGCCCAAATACTCGCCCGGCCGCTTCCGCGCTCCATCAGCCACCCACGTATGTTTACATCCATCCACCCTGTTATCCCTGGCCTCGCCAGAATTGGCATTCATTCAATTGAAACACATCTGGAGAGTGCCAAAGAAATCAGCCAGCGGACAAAAGCTCAGACTCTTCAGCTCCAACATCAAGCCTGGAGGACAACCGAGACCACAACAACCAAAGTGCTGCAAACATTCATTAACAGCTGCCTGAGAGGGATCTTGAACATCCACTGGTCCACAGATACCAACAACGATCTCTGGCAGAGAACAGGCCAACAACCTATGGAGGAGGAGATACAGGGAAGAACATGGGGATAGATCGGCCCCACACAATGCCAGCATCACCAGGCAGGCTTGCACCTGTGTTACTTCCTGCTTTTTAGACACAAAATGGGCGAATTGGGTGGGATGTGAAAAAGGCTAATAGGGCCGGGTATTGCCACTGATTTCCCGATTCGATATGATTCCCGAATCCGATATACGCAAGGTCCCGATTTCGATTTGATATCGATATTTCAGTTACAATACAGATTTCACTTGGATATGAAAGACATTCTCAACGAGCTAATGCTGTAAACTGCACAAGGACCATTCCAAAATCGTGGCTCACGCATGATTAAAAATATGAATGTTCACCAGATCTCGTTGCGCTAAGAACCAAACCACGCGAGTCTAACGCGGTTAAAGCTTCAACCGTCCACGGGAAAAGGCATTATATTAAAAGATCGATATCAGGATTTATGAGTCGATATCAGTCCCTTCAAATGAACATTGATTCGATATCAGTCCCTTCAAATGAACATTGATTCGATATCAGTCCCTTCAAATGAACATTGATTCGATATCAGTCCCTTCAAATGAACATTGATTCGATATCAGTCCCTTCAAATGAACATTGATTCGATATCAGTCCCTTCAAATGAACATTGATTCGATATCAGTCCCTTCAAATGAACATTGATTCGATATCAGTCCCTTCAAATGAACATTGATTCGATATCAGTCCCTTCAAATGAACATTGATTCGATATCAGTCCCTTCAAATGAACATTGATTCGATATCAGTCCCTTCAAATGAAACTGATTGGATATCGATATATCTTTTCCTGCATCATGTGACTAGCACCTCACAGAGGTGGAGCTGTGCAGAGGGAATAAATAACACTAAAATGATTGTTGAGCTAGATCACTCGCTGGACACACAATTTTAAATTTTTCAGGGGGCGTTACCGGATGCAATTGGATAGACCGACTGACCAATCAGAGCCCCGAAAAGTGTGACTCTTCCGTAAGTACCGGTAGGCTACTGCAGCCCTGCAGATATGCTTACCACTGTCATGCAGGACAGAAAGGCTTCAACACAGGATGAAGACCATCACCCAGAACTGATTTGTATTTATTGGCATTTAGCTCGTTCACTAAGGCAGTGGTTCTCAAATGGGGACCCCCCTGGCACTTTGCAAAATCTTCATAGTTCAACGAAAATAGTTTATGCTTTAAATCTAAAATGGTTCATGGATTACATTCTAATAACAAACCTATCAAATTAAAAGTCAAGCACATTACCGTGGAAACAATTAAGCTTAGCCCAAAATCACAAATCAGAATGAGGGGGTCCCTGGTATATTTTCTATCTTGTAAGGGGTCGTTGGCTGAAAAACATTTGAGAACCTCTGAATTAAGGGATCGAGTGGACCAGCCTGCCAGGAAACCAGACTGCTAGACCAGACCAGACCAGACCACGCCAGCTTTCAACAGACTTTCAATTCCTCATTTACTCAGAGATGGCTCCTTTATTTTGGCATTAACCTACTACAGCTAGCCAATGTGTATCTCCGTGCCCAGGAGGGCCTAGATTTCATATTCCCAATCGTCGCTATTGATCAAAGTGACGGCAATTGCTCTCCGGTTCCCGCCGGGCAGAGCCATTTCCACAGGAAGGGGAAAGGAGAGGCAATCAATACTCCATTAAAATGTTGGACCGTCACCTGGGCTCACTCTGATGATAGCAGACTATGTGAGCAGCAGTTAAGTTGCTGTCAGTTACTAAAGTGGTGGATATATTTCCACAGTTCATCTTTGTCCTTTTTCATGCTGGGGAGGCCGTTTATGAGCTAACCTCAATGCATTCCAACCTGTTTCTCTGACCTGTAAGATATTAACGGTGAACAGTGCCAAGGTTTTGACCCCATACAAGTTCTTCATGAGAATTGTAGCCTGGATAGGACGAGACGCACGGCCATATTGTGACTGTGACTTCCACAGACTGGGAAAAACACAAGTGTTGCTTTCCCCCCCGAAACTGGCTCCATGCTTCCTCCGAGACATGGGCAGTTAGCCAGCCGCTTCTTTTCACCTGACAGGGGCGGTTGGACATAGCACGTGGGAGGTTCACACTATTCCAACCAGTTCCCCTCCCTCCGAACAGGCGCCCTTAACGACCAGAGGAGGAACCACATTAGCAACCAGGATATTGTATGTTTTTGGTGAAGGGGGTTCCTATATGAAGGAAACCCCCGGGAGGCAGGGGGAGAACATGCAAACTCCGACACAACACAAGTGTTGCTTTGACTCCAGATAACCTCCATGACAATAATCCAGTGAGAATGTTGCATCAGACCTGGAAGAGGAAGTAGTTTGTCTGTGTCTGTGTTCTTACCAGGATGTGGTCTGGTGAAGGGGCCGTCTTTGGCTTGGGTCACTCCAAAGCAGAGGAACACGAGGATGCTGGCCACAATGCCTCTACAGGAAACACAATCACTATTTTAAGTAGGCAATATTTCAAAAATATATGTCAAAAACATTCTTAACCAATCGTGATATCATTTATAATACAGGACTTCACTATGGTATTTCCAATGAAATGTCTCCAGCATGTCTGCAAAGGTATATGAGTGACAGAGCAATCTAGTGAGAGAGCAGGCGCCAGCGGGGGTCCAAAATGCCTGACATGTAGCCAATGAACAGCCAGGAAGCGCTAGCGCCGACTCGTGCTAGTAGTACGTTTGAATGCATAAAATAAAGCTGATAATATACTATTTGATTCTTTTAAAACGTCTGACCCTTTCCATTAATCCTGAACCTTACTCCCGGGAACTTTTGTGAGGTAAAAAACCGGTCCATTGGAGTGAATGGCGATATCTCATTGTGATTTTTCGGACAGTATCGTGATTTGATTTGCAACCTAATTCAGTTCAACATTCACTGTGTCAGAATATTGCGATTGCAAAGTAAACTGCGATTCATATCTTTTTCTTGTTTGTTCTTATTTTCATTGCAGGATTTACCGAGTGCGAGTATGATGAAAGTTATTCACCAATATTCAACTTGATCCGTGGACCCAAGATAAGACTAAAATCACTTCTTCAGATCGAAGCTTCATATCTTTATCCTGACGAGCCGTGGCAAATGCTGCTAAGAATCATTCCACAATCCCTGTCTGCACAGAAGATGCGGAAGTCTTTGTTTAAGCTGTAATTCCTCAAATGGCCACTTGGGCTCGGGGGCAGTAGGCAGATCTCCCCATGTTAAAATTCCCGACTTTGTAACATGATTAAACATCTTTCCAGTGAGGGACGAAACACGGTTTTGATCTATATAGCTAATTTCACCTTTTCATAACAACTGTAGGGGGGTAAGTTTTTATATAACTTGGCCGTTGGGAGTAAAAGAGATGATAGAAAAGGGGGTGATTTATGGATCGCCTGTCCAGCTTGCCAATCACGGACCAATAGCAGGCAGAGCTGTGGCTCTGGGAAACTCCCATCTCACGTGAGGTGCGCAAGGACTCAACCCATTCCCTCCCACTCTGCTGACGAAAAATCAAGATGGTGACACCCACCGTTTGAACTCCGCCAGGGAGAGGAAATTGAATGGGATAGCTACGTCCATATTATTTATGTCTATGGTCTGCGCGCACGCACACGGCTTGACTCTACGACAAACCCTGAAGTCTAAGATCCAGTCTCTCCAGTAGACGTTTCTGTGAGGTCATCTGGTAAAGCAGAGATCTCACGCACACATACACGCACGCACACACACACAGACACAGACACACACACACAACAGCATTGTAGGCTGGTTTGTTGTGCTAGTATTCCAATCCACCTCCCGGCTCCCACAGACACAGACACAGACACAGACACACACACACACACACACACACACACACACACACACACTACACACACACACACACAACTCCTGCCCTCCAACTTTCTGCAAACAAAAGAAATCATTGAAAAGTGGAAATGGCTGGTCGTCATCATAAGACTGTAATTACGCAGCTCTCTTTCCACACTAAGAAGGTTGCATGAGTTCTAAAACAAAGCAGACCTTTTCCTCCACAGCTTGGCAGACTATGGAGGCCTCCAAAACCACTCATCTGGGTTGAGTCACGACTGCAGAACGGAACAGAGAAGAGCTCAGTGCAGCAGAGACCTGGGCCCCAGTGACCAGTCTGCATCTTCCTCACCAACATCAATACAGTCAGCAGAGCCAGCAGAGTTGCTCAATCTGGCCCCCGGTCGCAAATACATACTTGAATATTGTTTTGTTGTCTGTTTGTTTTTACAGGATACACACACACGCTGTCAAAACCACAGCCAAACGGGGTATGGTAGCATTTCACTGATACTAAGCATCAAGCATCATATGAAAGCCATATGATTTCATTGCGTCCCCTAGGTCTGCTGTTGTTGTTGGGGGGGGGGGGGGGCAGGATGGGCTTTGGCGCGGGCTGCACTGTGGATGATGGCAGGGGGGGAGGATGTAGCGGAAGAGGAGGAAGCCGTATCTCGGCGTCCTTCTTGCCTCTTGGGTGCGCTTGCACGTTGCTCCTTGTGACGTGCAGGCACCGCGTCTGCGTTAGGGATGGGCATTTCTAGCAAAAATACTATTCCAAATTTGCTGGGGACTATTCGACCATTCTGCGAGACTTTCCCCCCTAATCTGCCTCTGATTGGGCTGGGTTTAGGCACGAGTGGTGAGGGCATGAGGAATGACGATTGGTTAGGGTAAGCCAATCAGAGACAAGAGTGGGGCGGAACCATCCTAGAAAGAAAGAAAAATCCCCCCCCCCCCCCCCGCACCCCCACACACTGGATTTTCAGACTTTTTTTTTGGACCAATTTTTAGCATGTGAAATGACTCTAATGAGGAGAAATAGATGATCTTAAAGGAACACTCCGCCCATTTTCAACCAGCTTTGTATCATTAGAACATCAGTAGTATATCAGAAAACTGTAAACTCTTTTGAAGTCTGTCATTTAATTTGACAGTTATTGAGTGTTAAAGTGTGGACCAGTGACATCACTGGTCCACACTAACTCAAATGAATAACTCATTAACTCAAATCAACTCTCAATAACTGTCAAACATTCTGTCATTCATCTAGTTTGACAGTTATTGAGAGTTGATTTGAGTTAATGAGTTTACAGTTTTTCATACTACTGATGTTCTAATGATACAAAGCTGGTTGAAAATGGGCGGAGTGTTCCTTTAATCATGTTTGTTCATCCAAGTCTTCAGAGAGCAACACTCAGCTAGAGAGGTGACCTTGAACGTCTTCAGAGAGCAACACTCAGCTAGAGAGAGGTGACCTTGAACGTCTTCAGAGAGCAACACTCAGCTAGAGAGGTGACATTGAACGTCTTCAGAGAGCAACACTCAGCTAGAGAGGTGACATTGAACGTCTTCAGAGAGCAACACTCAGCTAGAGAGGTGACCTTGAACGTCTTCAGAGAGCAACACTCAGCTAGAGAGGCAACACTCAGCAACACTCAGCTAGAGAGAGGTGACCTTGAACGGGTCGGGCGCCAGCTGGGCTGCTGAGCTGCAGGAAATGACTCATCTCAAAGCGATGAGACAGTTTGCTGTCTCACGCATGTGTTTTTATGGGGAGTCATTCATGTTTGTTCTCATCAGTGTTTGTGACATGACTTTGCTCTGATTGGCTATTAGGGGTGTCAAAAATAATCGATTAGAAGATGCATCGCGATGCGGACGTGCACGATTCTGCATCGATTCACAAATGTCAAAAATCGATTATTATTTTTATTTTTATTTTTTTTATAATCAAATAAAATATAATGGAAGTACATGCAGTTGTTTATTTTAATTATGGATCATTAGGGATGGGTACCGAACTCGGTACTTTTACAGGCACCGACCGAAAGTGGGCGGTACTACCGAGTATCAGTTCACATGACATGAAACGGTACCTCATTTCGGTACTTTTTTTTTTTCTATTGTAATTTAAAAATGTCGGTACTTGAACGCATCTCAGTGATACAAAGACAGCGAGCGAGATAGAAATTCCGACGCAAACTTGAAGGCAACACACACGAGGGTGGGTTACGTCAGCACGTCACTGCCAAAACAAGCAGAAGAGAAGAAGATGGTCTCTCGCTTGCGGTCCAAAGTGTGGCACTGGCTACACTTCACAAAGATAGACTCAGACAACGCTCGCTGTAACATTTGCGATGCGAAGTGCAAAGCTGGCCAGGGGAACACCTCTAACTTGAGGAAACACTTGGTCAAGCATAAAATCTTTTTAAATGCGGAAGACTGTAAAGTGTTCAATAGCCTGAGGGTGGACGCTGCATCCACCAGCAGCAAAGCACCTACTCTGAAGCAGCTCCTCTGCTTCGTTAGCTGAAACGGACAACGACGACGACGAAACTTCAAGTGTCGCAAGTGAGGCGTCGACTTCTTCAACATCAGGTAACGTCATTTAATTAGCTAACGTTAGCTGGATAGTTGTAGCTTATAGCTTAGCATGTTTAGTAGCGTAACTAGCGTTGCTAACGTTATTATTATCCTCAGTTCGTGTCACCGTGAGACGTGTTATTCAACGTTACACTCTTGCTTTCTTTGCTAGGCCACCGTGTGAGAGTCGCACAGGAGACACCCTTCACCCTGGCGAAGAAAGCAGCTTTACCCCGGCAGAAAGTAAATGAGTGCCACAGGGCAGTGACTGCCTTCATTGTAAAAGGCATGTTGCCCTTCGCAACGGTGGAGTCTCCATGGTTCAGGTAAATTATTTATTTATGTATAAATGGGTGATAATGTGTGTGTGTGTGTGTGTGATATTCATAGAGTAAGCTAAGTTACTAACAATAGTTATTTTTATTGTCTATATATAGGGTAGGGATGGGCATCGAATTTCGAATTTTCGAATAATCGTTGTTATTATCAAGGTCGACTTTTATTATTGAAATTCGAAATTCGAAAAAAATAAAAATTTTTTTTTTTTTTTTTTTTTTTTTTTTTTGAGTGAAATGTTGCATTGTCTCCCCTGATTCTAAGTATAGTCAAATCGCTTGGTTTGAGCAAGTAAAACAATTTTTATAAGCATTTTAAGCAAGGTTTATGGAAAAATGAATGGCGGATGAAATCCCATGAAGAGGGAGAGGGGGTGACTTTGGCACCCCTTTGGCACTCAGACCTGAGCCTACTAAATATTTAATGAACCACTCATGATTGTCAAAACTGTTTTTTATTTTCGAAAATGTCAATGTCATGTAACATGTTCTTTACTTCAGTGGTGCAATGCTTGTTTGAGCTAAAAATCCACAGCAGAAGCTTTTTATATTAATTAATAAAGCCGTAGAATCAGGGGAGACAATGCAACATTTCACTCAAAAAAAAAAAAAAAAAAAAAAAAAAAAAATTACATTTTTATTTTTATTTTCGAATTTCGAATTAAATTCGAATTTGGCCAGCGAATTTCGAATAGTGTTTTTGCTAGAAATGCCCATCCCTAATATAGGGAGATAACAGGGACCCTGAACCCAAAATACTCCCTGATCCCTCCAGAGACCTTCTCACAAACACACTTATCCCAGCTTGGTATCGTGTTGAGAAGAAGAATGTGAAGGAGGAACTCAGGGCAGTTGACCATATTGCAGTGACCGCTGATGGATGGAGCAGTGTGGCACAAGACCATTACCTCACGGTCACTACCTTGCTGCGACAAGTAAACTCTTGGTTTGGGAGGGAAGAGGGAGGGAGGGAGGGGTTTTATTTTGTTGGGTGCTGCTGCTAAATAAAAAAAATCTAAATAAAGAACAATGTTGAAATTGAGAAGTTTGGACTTATTTGTTTTACAACTGTACATTTTTGTTGTTGCAAAAAAAAAAAAAATTTTTTTTTACTCAAAAAAGTACCGAAAAAGGTACCGTTTTTGGTACCGTACCGAATTCCAGGTACCGGTACCGTACCGGTATCGATTCAAATGTGAACGGTACCCAACCCTATGGATCATAATACAATGCAATTCCAAATGCACTTTTATTTTAAAAGTAGCCACACAGTGAGAAAAAAGAAAGTGAGAAAAAATAAATCATGTATTGCGGAAAGAAGAAGTGATGCATCGATTTAAGATGCATCGAGATGCATCGATAATCGTAATCGAATCGAATCGTAGCCCTCTGAATCGTAATCGAATCGAATCGTGAGGCCAGTGAAGATTCACAGCCCTATTGGCTATGTGACATCACATGACTCGAGGCATCGAGAGGAGAGTGCCAACAATCTACATACCGTAAAATTCCAAATAAACGTTGAGTCCCAAATAGACGGCGGGTCTGGCTACATGTTTTGGCAAATAAACGCCGGTCTCAAATAGACGCGTTTTTGTTTTTTATTACG